>NW_026705935.1:0-354196 GCF_029867415.1 Vicia villosa | reverse complement strand
GCTTTGTCTGAGGAGTATGGAAATGGAGTTGGACTAGCAATGACTACTGATGCCACTTTGAGTGTAGCAGAAATTTTGAATGGAGCCTTGGCAGAGATTTTGAATGGTAATCTGGAGATCACTGAGACATCCTCTATTCTTATCCCGTGTGCAAAGACTTCGCACAGTACGTCCATAGAAGGGAGCCTCTCAAACATAATGATACGGCGATCCATCCATTTTTGAATTCCCATTCTTAGATTTTCACAACCATTGGGCAGGCAGGAGCAGTAAAAGCAGTCGGGGTCACACCCTGGAAAGTAACCAGCTCGGATTAGCTTTCCTTTGACTTCGCAGAGTGGAGTTGATAATTCGTTCACATCATAGATGTAAACAGTGTCCAGGATAGCGTTGACAGTTTTGTCATGCTTTGGCATAGGTGCTGTGATGACATTTGGAGTTTCTGGAGGATCGAACTCAATTTCACCAGCATCTATCATATCTTGTATTTTATTTTTCAGGGCCCAGCAGTGATCTGCGTCATGTCCTGGACAGTTTGAGTGATAGGCACATGTCGCATCAGGGCGATAATTCAGAGAGGAAGTGTTGACATTCTTTGGAGGACCTCTTAAGGTGATCAGATCTGCTTTTAGCAAGTGCTGCAATGCCTGAGAGATTGGCATGTTGATTTTGGTGAAATTTCTTCTTGGTGCATCTGGTCGATGCGTATATTTTGGCTGTTGATCTTTTTGAGGTGCAGATGCGGAGATCAGAACTGCCCCTACAGATTGATGCTGCTCACTTTTGCGACTTTTTTGAATTTGAGTTGCATTGACCTCATTTCTCCCACTGATGGGCCTTTTTGTAGTACCAGAGGTGGAACCTATTTGAATTTTTCCATTTTGAATGCCACTTTCGACACGTTCTCCGGTCAGTATCAGGTCAGTGAAACCTGATGATGAACTTCCCAGCAAATGGCTATAGAAAGGGCCAGTTAAAGTGCCCATGAACATGTCAACTAGTTCGCGATCAGATAAGGGTGGTTGAACCCTTCCAGCCATATCTCTCCATTTTTGTGCATATCCTTTAAAACTTTCTTTTGGTCCCATAGACATGCCCCTTAGTTGAGTACGGGTTGGCGCAAGATCAGCATTGTATTGGTACTGTTTGTAAAAAGCAGCAGCTAATTCTTCCCAAGTATGAACCTTGGTATTTTCCAGCTGATAGTACCACTCGAGTTGTGTACCCGACAGACTTTCTTGGAAGAAGTGAATCCACAATTTGTTATCCGTTGTATGAGGTTGTATCTTCCTCACATAGGATCTCAGATGTAGTTTCGGGCAAGAAACTCCATCATATTTTGCAAAGACAGGAACTTTGAATTTTGGAGGGATAACAACATCCGAGATGAGCCCCAGATCATTGAAATCTAAGCCAGGTATTTTTTGTATCTCCATAGCTTTCATACGGTCTTCCAGCTGTTGGTATTTTTCATTATCCGGTTCGTCCCCAGAATGATCATTTTCTTCATTTGAAGAGAGAGAGGGTTTAGCAGAACCCTGGTTGCTTTGATTGTCTTCTTGTTCATCATCACCGACTGTTTCAGGGATCGGTGGCTTTGTGAACTTTTTGACTGGAATTTTGATCTTTCTTCTCAGGTGGCTCACACCTACAGATCCTTTGGGCTTCTTTTTCTTCTTGATTATCAGGGCTTTCAGTTCTTGCTGCCCCTTTGCCAGTTCCAGAATTGCCACTTGAACTTGGGCATTCTGTGCTTCGAGATTCTTGATGCTCATTTCGGATTCCATCTCTTCTGACTGAAATAAACAGCGAGAAGATGAGAAATCCGTCATGTGAACCTGTTATGCAATGTGTATGACTGAATGCCATGTGTATGCAATGTATGAAATGTATATGCAATGTATATGAATGCAATGTATGAAATGTATATGCAGTGAAATGTGTGTGCAATGTTTCAAGGATCTTAGAGTTTAGATTTGTTAAAGAAGAAACAAACGTTAGTTAATCAATTTATTTCTTTTTTTTTTTTGCTTCTTTTTTCTTTGCCTCATTTGGGCTTACAAGACAGAAATAAAGTAAATGATCCTTCAGGTCTCCCGTGGACGCTTTCTCTTTGCCCCCAGGAATGTGTTGATTTGCTGTTCTCCTTGAAGCTGTCCGGTGAGCTCCAATATCCTTCTCTCATAGTCCTGACAGTATGATTTGAAGGTGTCTCTTTCCTCTTTGAGTTGAACCCAAGATCTTTGCAACTCTTCTAGGTCATTTGGCATGTCCGGGTGTAGAATAACTTGAGGTTCATATCCTTCGACCTCTGGTTCAATAGTCACAGGTAGAACAGCAGGATATGGCATAAGGAGTTTCTGAGCATGAGTGCGGACCCATCTGAGGTAGGGTTCCATAGGAATAGAATTCCATTGCCCCAGAGTTTTGCTTTCTATTCTATAGATACTGCCCCATGCATGTATGAACCTTCGTCGGTGTCTATGAGAATCATTCTCGTAATCAAACACAATGCCATGGATAATCATGTCATGAGGACCGTTGCTCCTTGCATATCCGAATTGGCGTAGAGCTAAAGAGGGATTGTAAGTGATGCCTCCTTTGATGCCAAGGAGTGGCACATTAGGGTATTCTCCACAATGATCAATGATAGTAATGTCTCTTTGAAAGAAGTTGTTCCACCGGATATCTGAATGAGACAAAGACATAATCCTGTGAGACCATTGCATTCTTTGTTCATTTCTCAAAACTGATCGGGGAAGATGAAATGTAAACCACCTAGCCAGTAGTGGTATACAGCACATGAGAGTTCCTCGTTTCTTCATGGTACGAGTGTGTAGAGAATGTAGAATGTCTCCCAGCAATGTTGGTACCGGGTTACGGATTAGGAAAAGGTTGATGATGTGTACACTTATGAACTGGTCGGGATTTGGGAATAAAACCAACCCATAGATCAAAAGTGCCATAACTTCCTCAAAAGCTGGATAACTTTTGTTTTCTAGCAGTAGTCGAGCCTTTTCCAACAAGAACTTGGCAAGCAAACCCTTAACTCCACTCTTTGTTTCCCAATTGGACTTGATTTCTGATTTCCGCAGATGTAAAGCAGCAGCAATGACTTCAGGCTTTGGAATCCTTTCTAAACCAGTGAAAGGTAATTGATTTCGAACAGGCAATCCCATTAGTTCAGAGAATTCTTCCAAAGTGGGTACCAACTGGTAATCAGGAAAGGTAAAGCAATGATGTTCAGGGTCAAAGAACTGGAACAGGACCCATATCATGTCTTCTTCAAATTTTGAGGTAACCAAATGGAGTAGGTGACCATGCCTTTCAGTGAATTGAACATTCCTGGGGAATTCTGACACTAAGTCTTTTAGTTCAGATGGTATCGTTGAGATGTTGATTCGGATGTAATCTTTGGTGGCGGGAGCCATTACCTGCAAAAACAAAGGTAAACTCTTTGATCCTTGAAGTGTTTGGTGCAAAAAATGATATGCTTATGATGCAAACATGTGGCACATAAAAACAAATCAAACAATAGCCTTAGGTTTAAAGGCTTGCATGGAGCTGATAGGTGATATCCTCCCCACTGAAGTTGAGTTGGTTAAAACCTGTCCTAGAATTGGATTCGGGTTCTATGATCCTTGGAAGTAACATCTCAATACGGCGCTCGAGCGGCCGATCAAAATATTCCTCGAGGATAACTAACTTCGATCAATTTCAAAGCTAGCCACTTAAAAGGCCACAAGTCAAGTTCAACTAAAAGGTTCTACGACAAATTAGTGTTTAATGACATTTCGGAAGCCTAATATACTCCTTGATCGTTTTCAAGGGATATCAGTATAAACCAAAGTGTCGCACTAACGATGACTACCAGTTCAACCGTATCGGTACATGCCGTACAGTTTCCTTGGTCTAATGTCATATACTTAAGGTATCTCGAGATTCGGGTTAGAATCTTTCACACAAGCAAAATACCCAAGCAAGCCTTTGAAAAATAAAGCAACCAAGTCAAACAATTGAAAACATCGACCTATTTTCTTAAGGTAACCCCTTTTGAAAACATTTTGTTTTTGAAAGTATGTCCCCAGCAGAGTCGCCAGTTCTGTGGACCTCCGATTTTTTTAATACCGGGCCATACCTCTGATCTGTAGAGATACGTGAACTGACTCTTTTTTGTCGCTTAATGCTTTCGCATTTTTTTGAAAATTCACAGAGTCGCCACCGACCTTTTATTTTATCCAATTAAGGAAAGGTTTATAAAAGAAACAGAAAAAAGACCTTTAAGAAATTCTGGGTAAGGGGGTAGGTTATACAAAGGGAAGGTGTTAGAACCCTTTGTATCCATGGTTATCCATGGGCTCTTAAGTTTTCTTAGCTCACTTGTTTTTCGATCACTTTTCAATTGCTCTGAAATTGCTCATATGTGGTTTCAAATACCTTTGTAAATTGAATTTTGTAATGATCCGTGTGTGGATGTATACAAAATGCTTGTTTATCTTTCGAAAGATGTTTTGAAAAGAACGTTAACTTTGTAATAACCCGTGTTTGGATGTATACAAAGTATTGTCTTTTTTGAAAGTTTTGAAAAATCAACAGTGTATGAGAATTTTGTTTGTTTTGATTTTGAGCAAGCAAACTAGGAGGTCTACCCTGAGTTGTAAGGTCTTTATCCTATTTCCTTTAAAAATCTATCCTTTCACCGGATATAAAAGCAAGGTTCGATTTTGTACTCAAAACAGTGGAATTTTGACTTTGATTTTGAAAGGAATGAGAAGGGATTACCTCAAGAGGTGCAAGTGTGATTGTGATTGGATTCAGATATTTATCTTTGAAGTTAGTGATCTAACGGTTCAATTTTATCTTTGACATACACGCAGTTTATATGTGCGGGAAATTAAATTGCGGAAATGTAAAGTGCGGAAAGTAAATCTACGCTATTACATCGATTATGCAGGAAATGTAAACTAGCCTATTTACATGAATTTGACATCCTATACATTTATCTAGGAATTTTAAATTGCAAGAAAAATAAAAGGCATGTTTTTGGATTTTTTATGATTGATTTTAATTATAATTAATGCATGATTAATTAAATTAAAATGAAGAAAAAAGATGAAAATAGATTTAAACCTAGAAATTAAGTTTAAAATATGTACAAAATATTTGTCAATTAATTTTAAAACAAAACTAATTTTTTTGGATTTTTTGAAATTGATTTGAAATTGATTTAAGTTAATTAAAACATAATTATGCAAATAATTATACAAATAATTGAAACTTAAAAAGAAAATTATTCAAAATATGTACAAAATTAGTTTATAATATATAAACAATATTTAACACAAAGAACAATTTTTTTTATGATTTTTTGATTGGTTAGAATAATTAAAAAGCAAATATATAAATATATACTAATTAATTATGCAAAATATTGAAATTTTGAAGAAAATAAAAATATTTTTATTTCATAAAATAGTATATTATTTTAGAAGTCTAAAAATATTTTTTGTGTATTTTTTGGATTTTTAAAACTATTTTTAATTAATTTAACAAAGAAATTAAAATAAAATAGAAAATAAAATAGAAAATAAAAGGATACTGATCCTGTGTGGTAACCAGTGAGGGAGCATGGTGTGCGTGCGTATTCTGAGGCGTTGGATGAGTTGATGGATGGATCAGAAGGCCCAGATGGTGAGGGACCATAACACGTGGAACACCTGCAAAACACTGAATTCCAAGTCAGTTTAAAAAAACACGCGCGCGCCTCCCAGCGAATCAGAGGGCGCCACGCATCATCTTCAACCTTCAGATAGGTTTTTACACCGTTCATTTGCAGGTGGTGTAAAAAACCTAATCTTTTACACCTGGTAATAATAGCGAATACAAGCAAACGTGAGTCTAAACTTGGCGCGATGGTATGGTTGAGTTCGTATTGTTCATGCGAACTCAATGGTGCTATTCAGAACCTGTAATTTTGCCTAATTTGGAAAACCCTAATTTTGGGATAAAGAACCCTAAAATGGTGGTTTCGTGTATACGCATCTAAAACTTAATTAAAGCTCCAGAAATGATCTACACCTCAAACCAAACTCAATAGTATGTCTACATCTTGTTAAATATGTGTGAATAGCCAGATACGAATTGATTTTAGTTTGAATAATTTTTGACCTGTGTAGCTCGATTCAGTGAGCTTCAAGGCTTGTAATTGATTGAGATAGTTTCAGTGATGTTCAAGGAAGGTGTATGAATGCTTAGTTTGTATTGAAATGAGCAGAAATTACAAATTCGAATTTGAGTTTTCTTTTGAATTTTTTGAAGTGATTACAAGGGTGTTATGCTTAGGGATGCTTCTGAACTCGTGTCCCCTCTATTTGCTGAACTATGATAGCTTATTTATAAGCTATGTGTGCTTAGAATTGAAGCTATCTTGCAGCTAGTTGCCTTTGTTGAAAACTTGGTTTTTAAATATTAAAAACCTTGAATTTTTGACCAAGTCTTGACTCCATTCAATGCTCTTGCCTTGTGCACCAATCCTCTGCAGAAAATTGAAGGTTCCTTGGGTGAGTCATGCTTAGATTGTAAGCTACCATTTATCCATGCATTTTCCTTTTAATTTTAATCTTAAAGTAAGATAAAATCATGCAAAAAATGGATAAAAAAGGTATGGGCTTAGTCTTGGTCGTGGGAGGCCCATAGTAACATGGAAATGATGTTTGAATGCTGAAAACTTGGCCCCATTTGGAAAAAATGCAATTTTGAACAATGTTGGTTTCATACATTTTCCCAAAATTTAGCCAACTTCAACAAGGTGTAAATCCTTCAATTTTTGTCATATGAAGGAGATCTTGCACTTTTTAGAAACCTCAAAGAGTCCTCTAACCAATGTCTTTGGTCTCATATCAAAATGATTTTTGAAGCTCCTTGTGTATCCTTTTGAAAAAAGTGTCTTTTTGTTGACTTTGAAAATGACCTGTAATGTCTTTGGTCATATTTTTCAAATGGTGAATCCAATGACCATGGGATCAATGGCATTTGAAAGATAATTGAATTTCCTTCAAAACAAGCTTTGGTTTGAATTTTTTGGATGAAGGATGAGAGAGTTATGATTAGTCAAAGTTGAGTTGACTTTTCAGGCAAAAACCCTAATTTTGAATCTTAGGGTTTTGTTGATTTTTGATCTTTCCTTGATGAATTATGATCATCCAATGATCAAATGATGAATCCTTTGACAAAATATGGACTTTGACAAAAAATTTCATTTTTGACTGTCTGTTGACTTTTTTGGTCAAACGGGTCGTCTGTTGACTGTTTGAGCTGCTGACGGTGCGTCTGAGTGAATTGAAGTTTGAAAATTTGTATGATGGTACTTTGAGACATATGGATGTGTATGAAATCCATTTGAGCTCTCAAAAACTTGTTGCTCCTGTAAAAAACAAGAAAAACCCTGATTAGGGACTGTTTGTGTAGGAGACAGTTAAGCGTACCTGATTTTTGTGCAGTGTTGAGTCTCTGCTAATCGCGTGATATTCAGAAGACTTCTAACACAAAGATCTTGGAATTTTGAATTGTGAAAGATTGATTTGATTAATGGTACAAAACATTGAGAATTGTACTGCCAGCAGTTTGGCTGTCAACTGACTGTTCAGGTATTGATGCAGCAGTTAGAGTGAAAAATCAACAGTCAAAGTTAATTTTCTTTTAGTTGTTTTTTTTGTTTTTTTTGTTTTATGTGAAAAATGAAAGTTTATTTACATGACTTGTTAGAAAAACACAGACATAATAAATAACTAATATTTACGGTATGCGGGCAAAATTACCGATAATAACCCTGAAAATCATTTAATGCACAGAAATAGGAATATTTGACTGGCAGAAAACACACAAAATATTATCTTAGTAATTAAGCAATATTATGACAAATAGTACAACATTTAATACTGACAGTACAAATATCACATACTATATTGAACAGTACGACGAATAAACGGTACATTTAAGAAATAAGAAATACTGCAAATTTTAAGAATGACGATTAATGACCCATGCTATGAACAATAACATGTAGATGATTGGGAGTGCAACTATTGCAGGTCCACATTCTTCAGGACTATGCAGGCAGAAGAAAGTCATGATCACCGTAGCAATGGTGATGACTGTAAGAAACAGTGTCTCTATCCATTTTGCCATTCTTGTCAGGGAAGAAGAGAAAATAGATATGAGATAGGAATTTGAAAGATGAATTAGAATTTGATGTGAGATTTTATGGAAGAATGAGAGGTATTTATAGAATAGAAAGAAGGAAAGAGACGTTGGGGAATGATGTGATTCCGTACAAAAGGAAAATTTGAGTGGAAGTAAGATTTGAAAGAAAGTGGAGATAGTGTTGGAAAAAGAGAGATTTGATTTTTGAAAAAGAGATTTGAAAAGATTTTTGCAAATAATGGAATATAGTACAAAAATTAGTGGGAAACAAAAGATAATAATAATCTACTTGTTACCAGTACAGTCTGAGTTTCCTGATTCTGCGCCTGCAAAAAGATTTAACTCTGTACCAATTGTGTCAGTACCATTTATCTGTAAATAAATAAATAGCATGTGTGAAGTAATGAACAGTATTTGGCGTTTGCGTAAGAATAAATTCAACTGCAAGCCAAATTACTGTATAAGAAAAATTCTAAAAACTAAGTATTTCATATGTCAGGATATTTGTTGAAATAAAAATCCATGATTATATGAGACTCTTAATTTTCAGATTGGAGTTTTCTTGAAAAATATGTGGGCAAATTTTGGGGTATAACAGACTTCATGCTTAATCTTGTCGAAAGCAAGAAGCTACCCTTCGACCATACTAGATTTCGATTAAATATCTCACAAATCTCCAACTTGGACCTAACTCTACAACATAAAGGGAACAAACTAGCTTTCTTCATGCAGCTTTATCAACTGCATACAGTGGAAAAAACTTGCAACTTGGTAATGTCTTGGTGATCATATCAGCAACAATATCCTTAGTCGAAACCTTCAGCACTTGGACTTCTCCACGCTTGATTACTTCTTTGATTGAAGTGAGCATGTGAACGAGGCAAAGTACACAACAGTAACAGCGTTTGATCTTCATCATCGATCTTCACATCAATATTTTCAAGATCGAGAATCAGCTCGTTGAACATATTCAACTGCTCAGCCAATACTTTGTCTTCAATCATCTTGAATGAATACAAAGCTTACTTAAGGTAGAGTCGATTTACCAGCGATTTGGTCATATACAAAATTTCAAGTTTCATCCATAACCTTGACGTCGTCGTCTCCTTTGATACCTGTCGGAGAAACTTATCACCAAGGCTCAACAAAATTACGTTGTGTGCTTTCTCGATCATGGCGGTCTTCTCTCTTTCCGTTAACGCAACTGTGTTGCTCCCTTCAACGCTTCCAAACAACTGTGTTGAACCAGTAGGGATTTCATCTTCAAGCGCCACAGACCGAAATCACACTCCGGTGACCTTTTCAATCTCATACTTTGTTGAAGGCATCTTCTCCACGCTCACTGCACCAATTTGTTGTGAATTCAATGCTAATAACAAAGTATAAAACAAGGAAAAAATAAAGAACAAGGAAGAATAAGAAGAACACAAGAATTGATTAACTGCTATTCTTTTACCTTCTCTTAGAAAATAAGATTACAAGTTTACAAGAATAACATATAACCTCTCTCACCCTAAATTAGGATTTGCAGTATGCAATGATGAGAGACTAGTATGCTATTTATAATAAAAACCTAACATACTAACTAATGGGCGTTTTCCACAAGGCCCATTACACAAGCTAACTTAACAAATTAGAGTTTAAACACTAAAACCTAATTTAACATGCTAACAACCCTAGCATCTTCGACACCAGCATGTGAACAATCTTCGACTTCATGCTTAATCCCGTCGAAACCAAGAAGCTACCCTTCGAACATACTAGAGTTCGTTCCAATATCTCACAATATTGGACTTGTGATTGTGATGAATGATATAACCAGTAATATTCATGAATTTATCATCTATAATTTACATATGATGAATGATAATATAGGCCTTGTGATGAATGGCAGATTTTATTGGCCTTGTGATGAAAAAATTATAGGATTGGCCTTGTGATGAATGAAAAAATAACTATATATTCATGTTTATAATCTTTAATTGATCAATGAATGTTAAAATAGATTACAAAATTTTAAAAAAAAATTGATGTTGTTGTAATTGGGATATTATTTTTTTAAGTTCAGTAGAAATTGATAAACTAGTCAAACCGAAAAACCGAAACCAAACTAATCGAAATTAAGTTCAGTAGAATTTGGGTCTTATTTCAGCGCCCACGGTTTAGGGAACTTTGGGCCTGAAATTGATCGGACTCGACCCTTTGTCCTGTTAGAACAAGATTTGTTCTGATCAATATTCTATGTTTTGATGATAACATTATATATGAATTTTGTATAAGACAATGTGGTACTCTAATCCTTTACATTTTCCATTTCAGGAAATACATAAAGAGTATGCACAAATTAGCACTCAAAAGCACTGACTCAGAAGGTTCTGGATGGCTACATCAGAACATGCTCTGGAAAGACATCAGAAGATGGTCAAGCAGAATCAGAACATGAACTATGAAGCATCAGAAGAATATGAAGTCAGAAGCAGAAGCACTAAAGTTCTGAAAGGTATCACGCTCAAGCTCTTTAAAGTCAGAAGACAAGAAGATGCTCTGCACCAAGCTGTTGACTCTGAAATTCAAATGTTGTTTTTTACAAATCTGAGTTCAGAAGCAAGTACAAGATGACAGGCTATTAAGTCTAATCTCTGACTGACAAAAGGAACGTTAGAAGCTACAAAAGGCAAAGTCAGTAAAAGCAGCAAAAGCATGGCTCGAGGTAGTTGACAAAAGTGTGAAACATTAAATGCAGCGTTGTACTATTCACGCAAAGCATTAAATGCAAGCTGTCATACCCCAAAATTTGCCCACTATATTCCAAGCTTCGATTCACAAAACAGCTCAAATGGTCAACAGTCGACTAGCTTGACTTAAAAGTCAACTGTGGTCAAAGTACAGTCAAAATTCCTGATTTTTTGCCAACATCCTCATTTTGAGGTATCATTCATCATTTGATCGAGGATTGATCATGATTCATCAAGAAAAGCTCCAAAATCATCCAAAACCTAAGTTTCTAACTTAGGGTTTTTAAGGAGAAAGTCAACCCAACTTTGACAAGCCATAACTTTCACATGGAACATCAGAAATTCTCCATCCAAAGCTCATTTTGAAGGAAATTGAATCCTCTACAACTCTGTCTCTCACATGCCGAGGCTAAAAATGCTTCATTTGAGAGATAGGGATCAAAACATTACAGGTCCTTATGAAAGTCAACAAAAAGTCATTTTTTCTCAAAGAATGGTACATGAACATGGTATACTAAATTGAGATGAAACCAAAAGGAGCTTTTAGAGGACTCTTTAATCTTTCTAAAAAGTCTTAGAACACCTCCATACCATAAAAATTGAGAGAGTTATGATTGGTGCAAGTTGGACCAAATTTGTGAAGAGACATGAAACCCTAAGTGAGGAACTTTGAATTTCTAAGTAATAGGCCTATATTGTTGAGTTATGAACGCGATGAGGACCTCATGAAAGGCCCGTAAACACATTTATATTTATTTTATGATTTATATTTCTTTTATTTTGAATTTATTCATTTAAATTCAAATAAAATCAAATAAAATTATAATTAAATGATAAAAGGTTGTGAGATTAATTTTCAAGTCAATCTAAAAATCTCCTTGGGACCCATAAAATAATCCCATGCAATCTTCTGATTTTTATTTCTTTATTTTTGAGTTTATTTACATAAATTCGAAATTAAATCAAGAAAAATCATGATTTAATTTTCAAAGATTGTATGGATGATTTTTGAAGATCCAAATTGATTCACATGGCCAATAACACGTGAAAAAATGCATCAAATAGAGTTGGGTTCAAAATAGAAGGTTTTAGTGCATGAATCAAATCATATTTTTTCTCAATCAAAGCCAATGATTTCTTTCCAATTATTGGAACCCTAACTCAGTCACCTATATATCATCACTTCATTCAGCATCAAGGGGACGAAAAATTGAAAACCATAGCCTCCCATACACTTTCAAAAACTTCAAAGGTTTCAAAAGTTAGGGCAAACAGAAACTATACCATACATCCACTTCCAGTCCAAGCAAGTCGCTCAAAGCTCTTCCTAAGGCTCCAAGGGGTAAGTTGAGATCGAAGGTGGAGGCTCATAACAGCGAAGACAAGCATCTCGTGAACATCTTTGCATTTTATTGGAAACTAACGATACTAACATGTTCTTAAGGTTGTTTAGAACATGATAGGATCATTAGTATGAAGCTTTAACGTGTGGAAGGAGGTACACCATTCTTAGGGCTCCAAGGATGCGTTGCATCGTATCCATAGATGCAGCCGTTTTTGGACAAAAATAATGCCACCGTTGGACTCAGGAGGGTCGATTTAGGTGACCTGGGAGTTCTTTGATTCGTGTTTAACGTGATTTTTCGTGTTTGTGTTTTCCAGCAATATCCATGAAGAATCCGCAGGAAATTCCAAAGCAAATTCCATAAAAAAATTCCACAGGAAAAAGGTTGAAGATGATAAACAATGGAGGGGACTTTTTGACTCACACGCGTGGCTTTTTCATGATTATCCATTGGCCAGTCAAAGATTCACGTTCCTCTCTCCAGCTTTCATTGGCTCACGCGTGAACAGACGGGGCCCACACTTGACTTTTGTTTTGAATTTCCATTTGAATTATGTTTCACATATATTATTTGAATTGTACACATTAAATGATTAAACCTGCAGCGTGCATGGAAAGGGAGAAGGAAATGCAACCACTGAAGCGTGGGTTCGAACCCAGCCCACGTTAATTTATTTTTTAACTATCATTTGATGTCACTTGTTCTCAGATCCTGTGTGGAGGGCTAACGCACATCCACGGTACACTCTCGGTCATCAGCCAACAGATCCCCTGCGAAATCAGATTTGAAGGGCCAGAAGCATGACGCCTATGGTGGACCTTCAAGACCTTGCCATACCAGATTACTGTGCCAGGTTTTCTTAATTATTTTCTTTAATTTTAATTTTAATTGTTTCTTTATTGTTATTTTCTTACTAAAAATCTTTTTCAAATTAATTCTTTTGTATAAAAATAACAAAAACTCTTTTGATTAATAAAATAATTTTTTTTATATATAATTAATTAATAATCTTAGTTAGTAATTTTAATTAGATTTTAATTTTAGAATAATTAGAAAATTTTAATTAACTTAGGATAATTAGACATAAATTCAGTTACTCAATTTTTGTTTTATTTTGGTGCATAGTTAATTTTAGTTAAATAATTAATCAATTAGAATCAATTTTGATTTATTAATTAATTAGTAGTTATAAAGTTCTAAACACTAATTTTTTTTTCAAACCTTAATTTCAATCTCTTTTCTCGATTCTTCTTCTCCATCTCAAACTCTATTGATTCACGCATGCTTACTTATTTATCGTTTTATTTAATTATTTATTTTCTGTTATTTAAATTCTAGAAATTATGTATAGGTTACTTATTCAATTTTTTATGTAATAGTAACTAGGATTTTTTTCTCGCACTTTAATTTCTGCATCCCCCATTTTTTGGTTATATACCCCCTTAATCCCGAAGCCCTGTAATAGCGTAGGATTTAATTTCCGCATTTTATTTTCTGTAAATATATTAACTGCGTGGTTAGTAAATTAGGGAGTGGCAAGACTAAAAACAATCGTTAGATCGCTAACTCAAAGATAAATATCTGAACATAACACACATAATTGCTACACACATTCACCTTTAGGGTACCCCCTATTGGTTGCCTTTCGATCAAAATAGTCAAGTCCCTTCGAGCGTAGGGATACCTTAGCATACGCTGCCTTCGATTCAAATCACCATGTCCCTCCGATAAAAGATCATAGTCCCTTCGAGTTGCCTACGATAAATATGATCTCGTCCCTCGATTAAATGGTGATAATCCCTTCGATTGCTAAGGTATCCTTACTTTTGCCTAAAATGACTATTATATCCTTCTCTAAAGACTACCTGCCCTCTTTATGGTAGGGACAGTCTTATGGCGAACGATAACCCTCGATGACCCGATATACCCAACTAAAAGACTTCCTGCCCTCTCATGGTATGGATAGACCCTTTCGCCTGAAAGACTTAAAGAACATGAAAGACAAACTTAGGGTAGATAGTTCTCAATTGCTTGCTCGCATTCAAATCAAACTTTCAAATGCTTTTCATACCTTTTTTTTTTCAAATCAATTCAAAAGGCTACGCTTATTTACAAGCTAAAGTCCTTATTCAAAATATTTTTCTAAACACACACTACACTTCTTTTCAAACAATTCAAACAAACAACTGAGCTAAGATATTAAGAGCTCATGGATAACCATGGATACAAAGGGTGCTTACACCTTCCCTTTGTATAACTTACCCCCCGAACTCAATCTCTTTCAAAAAGGTTTTTTTTCTGTTCTTTTAGCCTTTCTTTAAATTGGATAAAATAAAAGTCGGTGGCGACTCTTGCTATCCGCAACATTTCAAAAAGTCAGTTCTCCCACCGTGTTTCAGAACTGGTGACTTTGCTAGGGATATACTTAAAAAAGAGGGGTTACCTTAAAGTCTAGGACTCACTTAAATGTTTTCACTTGTTTGATTTGATTGCTTTATCTTTAAAGGTTGTTTTGGGTATTCTGTTGTGTGAAAGATCCTACACCCGGATCTAGTGTACCTTAGATATGTGGCAAGAGACCAAGGAGACTGTACGACATGTATCGTTATGGTTGATCTGGTGGCCACCGTTAGTGCGACGCTTTGGTTTGTCCTAATGGCCCTTGAAAGTGATCGAGGAGACATTTGGCTGCCGCGTGGTGTCATTAAGCACTAATTCGCCCTTAGAACCTTAGTTGAACTTGACTTTGGCCTATAGGAAGTAGCGAGATGGCTGGCTTTGGATTCTTGACTGAAGTTGGTTGATACTCGATGCTACACTCATTGAGATTAGACTCTAGGGATGTTTTTGGCTGGCCGATCGAGTGTTGTGTTAAGATAATGCCCGCGAGAAAGATCAGGGATATGAGCACTATAGAAACTTCATGCAAGCCTTCAGTGGGGAGGGTACTTACCTATGACCTTCATGCAAGCCTTTAAACTTAAGGACACTTGTGTGACTTGCTTGTGTGTGCTACTAACCCTTTAATTTCCTTGCAGGTCTTGTTATAGGACTTGTTTGTCCTTACTATCTTACGCTTTGCCTGATGCATTGTGTAGCAACCTGCCCTAAAAATTAAAATTTAGAGTCGCCACCTATTCTACCAGGGCAAATAGGAAACCCTACACAGTTAAGATATTCGGGGTAAGTTATTATATTCGGGTCAAGGGAAGGTGTTAGGCACCCTTAACCCATTCCTAAGGTTTTGAGTTTAAGGCAAAGGTTTGTGGCTAAAGATGTTAAGGTTTAGGGTTTATAGCTAAGGAAATGAATAGGGTGAAAAGTGAGATTTGAATGAATTGAGGTTTTGGGGAAGGGGACTCACCTTGTTGCCAAGTGCCTACGTACCTCCTTATGGAGGATCAGAGTCAACGTAGTTCGGCGCAGGGTTGTACGCCTTAGATTTGATATGAAGTTATTTGAAGGTATTTTGAGTTACCTTATCGTAGTTCTGAAAATCAGTAGTTTGAAGATGAAAGGTGTTTTAATCGTAGCGTACAACCCTGATTTTAAATATGCACTATTAATCGCAATGATCAATAGGTTTGATCACCATAATTAATAGATTAGTGGAGGATTGCTAACAATTCTAATCGATAGATTCGATTATCACTAATAGCAAATAAATGTATTTTAAAAATTAGTTATTTAATTTTATCGTTACTCCTCATAATCAATAGATTTGATTACAAATAATAACGAATTGATAAAGAGAAATATGCTAATCATCGTAACCAATAAGATGGTTACAACCTTTTAGCAAAATAAAATCCTATTTGAATTTAATCAATTAAATAATTAGATAATCGATTATTACCCATCGCGATCAATAAATTTAATTGAAACGAAAAATGAATTAAATTTTAATGCTTATCATATTTTAATTAAATTTTAAAAAATCAGATTATAAATATAAATAAAGATTAAAAAATTAATTATGTAATTATAAATAACTAATTAAAATAGAAAAATAAGAGATTTGGTTCAGTGTGGCCAGGCTGAAGGTTTATGGTATAGGGATCAATCCTAGGCATTGGATATGAGCAGCTGAAGGATCCTGTGGTTGGATCTTAGAGGTGCATGATATGCCATAAGGTCATGGGCGCGTGGGATTATAGGAGGAGATTTGTTTAAAAATATAGAAAGGGCCAGGGATCGAACCTTGGACCCTCAGGTGACCAATAGACGCTCCCACCAACTCAACCAAATTAAGCATGCGTTAAACAAATACCCTGGATATATTATATAAAAAAACAAACGAATAACTGGAAAAAACGCGCGTGAACATTCAAATGGTCAAACCAGATGAGGACACCTCATCATCTTCCCCAAGGAGCCTGTAAAACCCTGAAACTTTAACTACGAATCTGCTATGGATTCCTTCGTAGCAAATATACTTGTACCATTAAAATCCACATATACACATATAAATGTTTCGCGAACCTCCCAACCCCTTCGTCCAAGGTCCCTAAGTCTAATTATATCCTTAATTTCTCCCAATTTCACCTAAAACACAAAGCCCCAATTTCAAACCTGAAAACCCTAACTCGGCCTTCAATGGCAAAACATGATTGAACCATGCAAACTCTAATTAAATAATCCAGAAACGTTCACAGCATTGAAACAAAGCATGACATACAATCAAATTCACCTAAAGATGCATGAATTACCCTAATCGACTCAAAGTTCAGAACGACATACCTGGGCTTATATGTAGGTATTTTTGGGGTGTTGATGTAGCGTGATAATCCAGACACCTTCAGAATCCTTCAAGGAACGTTTTGCAATCCCTAGATCTCCTTGCAATTGCTTAATTCTCAAGAACCGAATTCAAGATTCTTGATGAATTTTTGAGTTCTTGAATATGTTTCTCTGCCCAGAATTTCGTCCCCTAATCCTATGACATGTATTCACTACTTATAGAAGAGTGAATTAGGTTAAACCAATAGCCCAAAAGTCCTTTTAATCCAATCTTGAAGATTTGCAAAATTTGATTTATTAAACTTTCTATTTTTGATCCAATCTTGCACCAATATTCTTCCAATCACTTATGCACGAAAATTGTATTGCAATATGGTATAAATGCTAATTGGAATTGGCCATTATGATTCCCATAATCAAATATTTGATTTTTCTTTGATTTACATAACTTTAAATCATTATTTAAATGAATAAAAATCATATAAAATCAAATAAAAATACTATAATTCGTGGCAACTGATTTTGATAGCTTGGTTAACTTGTGGACCAAGATTAAACCTTAAAAAGTTAGGTCCATTTGTAGGAAACTCCAATTTGAACCCCTTTTACATCACACTTTTCCTTCAAAATTGCCCAACTTTGACAAGGCATATCTCCCTCAATTTTTAAGATATGAAAGAGTTCTTGGACTTTTTGGAAACCTCAAGATGTCCTCTACATGCCACTTTTGAACATATTTTTCATTTGGATATTTTATCTTGATGATATGTCCGTTGACAAAAAACTGTTTTTGGTTGACCTTTGAAAAGGACCTATAGTCTTTTGTACCATGTCTCCCAAATGAAGCATTTATGGACTTGTCATGTGACGCAAAGTTGTAGAGAATCCAATTTTCTTCAAAATAGGCTTTGAGTGAGAAATTTCTGATGTTCCATTTGAAAGTTATGCCTGGTCAAAGTACAGTTGACCTTTTAGACTAAAACCCTAATTTAGTAACTATGCCCTTTGTTGATTTTGAAGCTTTTCCTTGATGAATCATGATCAACCTTTGATCAAATGATGAATAATACTTCATAATATTGTTGTTAACCAAAAATCAGGAGTTTTGACTATGCTTTGACCATAGTTGACTTTTAGGTCAAACTAGTCGACTGTGAATCATCCGAGCCATTGAATGAGCAATCCTTGGAATTGAGACTTGACTTTTGACATGGAAGTATCTTGAAGCATAATGAGCCATATGAGATCCACTGGGAACCTTGATTTATCAATTTCCTTAGGAGAATGCCTTGAGTAAACCTTTGAGCCTTGAGCCATTGAAGATGAAATGAGGTGGGCAAATTTTGGGGTATGACACATTGCATCCGCATAACATCATGACATCATAACATTGCATGTTTACTAACCCTTTCAAGGATCTTAGGGATTTAGGGCGCACGATTTCAGGTACTCTTATCAAGTATTGAATTCCTATCTAGGGGCAAGAGGATTTATTTTCCTTTGGCCGTATGCCTTCCAATTCAAAGACACGGTACCTATCAAGGGGTAAGAGGATTTATTTTCCTCTAGCCATATACTTTCAAATTCAGAGGTATCCCGAATCAGAGGCTATGACCCACTGGATATGGTGAGCTTGATTCCCATAGAAGAGCATCCAAGAATCAGAGTTCTTCAAACGAAGATGCGACCAAGTCATTTTTAAATATTGCTAACTAAATTCCTTAAAGATCCTTGAAAACATTGCATTTGCATTCATAACATCGCATAACAGGTTTCCTATGATGGGTTTTCTCATCTTTCCTCGTTGTTTATTTCAGCATCATGAATCTCGAGCAATCAGTCAAAGACCTTCAGGCTCTGAACACCAGTTCAAGCTTTGATTTAGAATTTGGCCCAGGGGAAAGACGAGTTGAAAACCCTCTTGACCAAAAAGGAGAAAAAGCCTAGAAGATCTGTGGGTGTCTTTAACATGGGAAGAAGATTCCGAGGACCACTCAAGAAAGCTGAAGAAGTCAAGATTTCCGAAGAGGATGACGAGGAACACAAAGACGACGCTAGTGTCAAAACTGATGCAAAAAGCAACCATGATTCTGCCAATCCCTCTGAGGAAGAAGGAGACTACTACTATGAGGACGAACACCCTGGCGACAAATACAAGTTTCTAGAAAATGCATGAAAGCCACGGAACTTCAGAAAGTACCTGGTCTGGATTTTGAGGAGCTGGGACTCATCTCTGGAGTCGTCATTCCTCCGAAGTTCATAACTCCAACCTTTGCTAAGTATGACGGAATCTCTTGTCCTAAACTGCATTTGAAATCATATGTGAGGAAGATTCAACCTCATACTGCTGATAAGATGTTGTGGATCCATTTTTTCCAAGAGAGCTTATCTGGAGCTCAAATCGAATGGTACTATCAACTGGAAGGTACCAACATCCGTACCTGGGAAGACTTGGTTGTTGCTTTCTATAAGCAATACCAATACAAGGCTGATCTTGCGCCAACCCGCACGCAACTACAAAGCATGTCTTTGAGCTCTAACGAAAGCTTCAAAGAGTATGCTCAAAAATGGAGAGACTTGGCTGGCAGAGTTCAACCCCCGTTGGCTGACAGAGAGTTGGTTGATATGTTTATGAGCACGTTAAATGGTCCTTTCTATAATCATTTGCTGGGAAGTTCATCGTCTGGGTTCACTGATCTTATACTGACTAGGGAACGTGTCGAGAATGGCATCTGAAGTGATAAGATTCAAGTTGCTACATCCTCAAGTGTTACAAAGAAGCATTTTAATGGGAAGTCAGAGTCAAATGATGTGTATGGTCAGAAAAGGAGTAACCATGACCAATTTGTTGGGGCAGTTCTGATTTCCACACCGGCACCTCAAAAGGTCGTCAAAACAAGCAAGACACACCTAGGCGTCAGTTCACAAAGATCAATATGTCACTAGCTCAAGCATTACAACACATGTTGAAGTCAGAGTTGATCACTTTAAAGGATCCCCCTAAGAATCCTAGTACTTCTGCTCGTGGCTATAATCCCAATGTGAGGTGTGCATATCACTCCGATAGTCCTAGTCACGATACTTATAGCTGCTGGACATTGAGGAACAAGATCCAAGATATGATCGATGCTGGGGAAATTGAATTTGGTCCTCCTGAGACTCCTAACGTGACTGCTAATGCTGTGGATGGCTAGAAGGGTGGACTTTCAGATCATTAGTTTTACTTTTCATTTGCTAATTTCTATTCTGTTTATTTAAACATTTTACTTATGATAGACATTATCTGTTTTAATAATCATCATTATCTGTCTACACAAATAAGGATGGGTTCCCGTAACCATTAAGTCAGGCAGTCGATATCCACCAAAAAGAAAAAAGATGTTAAGTCAAACCCTATGAAGGAGACTCATTAAAAAATCGAAACATCCCGCTAACTATAATCTCAAAATAAACATTTCAGGCAAAAGTTGGGGTTAATAAAGTAAAAAAAGAGGTCACTACAAATCCTTGACAAAAGAAAAAAGTTACAAAGAAGGATGACTGTCTTTAACCATCATTAAACGTCAATGTTACGACTTCAAAGCTCTGCTAAGACTTAAACGCAAAGTTAACTGAGCATAGGATCGAAGAACGTCACGAAGATTGGGAAGGGTACAAATAAACTTTGAGCCTTTATCCTTTGTTTCTTAAACCGTGAACTAAGCCACGTTACAACCCTTGAAATTCCTAACTGAAGCATGGTTAGTTCGAAAGCATATTGTCACAAAAAAAAAGGTATCCTGACTCCTTAAGGTTCACCACCAATGCTGAGTTGATATCACGTTTTCATAAACATCACGCGTTTACATCTCTTGTTTTAATGTTTTTCAAAATAAAACAAGACAGACATATGCATTGCATCTAATGAATTCATTATTAAACATATTGTTCTACATAATTTCAAATGTTAGCATCAGAAAGAGTTTGCACATGATACAACTAATGACTGAAAGTTATCCCACCAGACAAAATCACTTTAGAAGCAATGTCTCTTGTGTATACAAGGGGCATGACATGGTTTATCCAATCAACTTGGGGCAATCAGCTCAAGATTCCAAGAATCTCTCAAGACTCCAAACAATCAGGGGTATACCCCAAGTGGATCTGCAGCTACTTCCCAATCAACATGGGGCATCATCCTAAGTCTATGATTACTGGGGGCATGTCACCCATAGTACACACCTCATAAAGTCCTTGCAAGGCGAATCTTTTTAATATCCCTACTAACAGGGGCAAATTTATGCATGTCCAGTTGACACTTTGACCAATACTCATTGGCAGATCCCAATCAATACGAGTTCAGGAATGACAAGTACCATAATCACTGGGGACAATATTCGAGGCATCCATGGTTTCCTACGACTCCAATTTCACAGGATTATATCTATTCTGGACTGGGCCGAGCAGGCCCAGCTCCCCTTGCCAGCCGAGCAGGCCCAATCCACTTGGGCCCATTTCCTTGTTACTGTTACGAACTGGTCAAGCACGAAGACCACGTGCGTAACACTTCAGCGAAGGATCTGGTCAACCACCTCCGAATCCTACGCCACGCTCATCCAGAACGTGAGTCACCTGCTGACTCAGCCCTAGTTGAGGGTGTTCTGGCAATTTCCTAGCACGTGGGCCTCCAATAGGATTTGGCCCAATTAGGAGACCTTGGCCCAGCGCTGGGGGCTATAAATACCCTCTTTCATTAGAGGGTCAGGTATTCATTCTCTACTTCTTAAACCCTCGCTCTCTCTGATACCTTCTGACTTTAGCATCAGAGAACCTTGCAGGTACCCCCCACCTTGTTCATCAAGCCAGATCCAGCTGCCGTGACGATCCATTCTGATCAGGTAAGATCAGTGGCGCCGTTTGTGGGAAACTGCTTCCCCATCTTTTCTTTCTTCAAAGAAACTTAAAGATCAAAGCTCAATCCATTCCACGATCATCATGGCCGGCAACAACAATGACAACCAGCAGAACAGTGACCAGTTCAGCGTTGAACGACTGATCCAAGAAACCGCTGCTGGCAACCAGTCTCGCCCTCATCGTGACGGGCAACCCCAACCAAAGAACGGACAAGCAGTTCCCGTTGGACAATCCAAACACAACGACGGAAGACCACCTTCAAGAGACGGTCAGACGGCCACTTCGTCGACCCAAAGCTCCAAACACTTCGAGGACCTGGAACTCGATGCAGATTCCGCCCGAGTAGAAATCCTGATTCCAGAAAATGTTGATCCGGTCACAGCCGCACTGCTCAGCGCAGTCAACCGGACCAACACCCTGCTGTTCGAACTGAACAAAAGGATTATAGCTACATTGGAAAAGAAACACCACTCCAGGTCGCCTCCGAGGAGGCGTCACCGCCACCACTCCTCCTCCAGCTCTCGCTCCCCTCACAGGAAGAGACGTCGCAACCGGTCCTACAGCCCGTCCCCTAGGCGGGGAAGCCTATCTCCTGAGTACAGGCGTGACCTATCCGATTCTGAAAGTCCCCGAGGACGGAAGCGGAATCGTGGAGCAGCTTCAAAGAAGACCTCTCCTTCAAAGCACAAAGATCTATCACCGAGGAAGAAGCCTGCCTCCCCTCACAAAGGGCGTGGGGAAACTCTCAGGAAAACTGGAAAACTTCCAAGCCGAGACACTCCCCGAAACTTCCTCGTCACCACCGTTACACCCCTTCGCCTCCTGAGAGTGGCGAGGAGAGACAGAACCCCTTCTCTAAGGAAATTGTAAGGGCAAGGATGTAACACCCTTCTAATACACCGCATAATTATTCACCCGGAAGATCCTCTCAATTTCCTTTAGCCACTTCTGAGCGCCTTCGGGATCGTGAGTGCCTTTGAACAACGGAGGGTTGTTCCTCTGAAAACTGTTCAGCTGCCTGTCAGCACCAATTCCAGCCCCATTGGCATTCCCTCCCAACACACCTGCAATCATACCCAGAGCCTCAGCAATCGCGTCGTCGTTTCTTCCTCCTCTTCCGGCCATTGTTCTTCTAAGTATAAAACAATATTTATTAGAACAAGAAGTATCAACAGTGTCAATCTTACACTAATCGCATACGAGGGATTAACCGACACTAAGACTCTAACTCAAACGACCGACTATGCTCTGATACCACTATTGTAACACCCTTCTAATACCCCGCATAATTATTTAAACAGTAATCAAAGTAAACATGAAAAGGGCATTACAACGTCCATATAATCAAAATAATACTCATGTCATGCCATAAAAGAGAACGTTAAACCCAAATATCATTCATATCATCATGTTAACACAGCGGAAATATATTTAACATCTGAACAATGCAACATCCAAAGTCATAGACTTAAAACACCACCATAATAAAATACTGAAATAAAAAGAGTCCAACAAATAACTCTAAACAACGTCCCCAGTGTTACACGACCAGAACATGACACAGACTCAACTGACTCTAATGAACTACTTGACGAGCTAATCCTCACCAAGTACAAGAGCTACTCCTCAATCTGAAAAATAACAACAGTAAGGGTGAGTCTCATTCACATTTAACTAATGTTATAAGATATAGATAATAAAATATCATTTCACATGCCATTCACCCAATCATAGTTACGATCAGATTCAAATCATACAATCAGTAAGCAAATAACCAATCAACACATATTATAACATTGGACAATCTTCCATTCATGTTATAGTAGCACAAACAGCCTAATGCAATGCAACTACATGCATGTGGTACCAAAATCTGGGATAACCCAACTCACCGACCCACCATCGTCAAGGATATGGTAACACCCACTCACTAATTCCACACAATGGGAATTAGCTACCACTGATCCACCATCGTCATGGACCAGCCACATAATGATTATGAATGCATGCATCAACCATAACATGCTCATCACCCACATAAATCGACCAAATGTCATAATCATCAATTACCATAATAAATAGCCACAAACAATCATGCTATTCCTCAACCATAGTAAAACACATATTTTATACCAACAATACATGTATAACAAACACCGGTTACAACCACAACATCATACAGGTAAAACATTCATTGGTGTACCTATAAGCATAAACCACCACAACCAAATAAAATCGAGTGTTTTAAAATAATTCGAGTCACAACTCAAAACACCATTTTATTATATAAATTATTTGATTAGCTTCACTATACTCGAAACGGCTCCAAAATCCGGCTTACGGTTTAAAAGTTACACCTCTTTAAATTTTTCAAAAACGGCCTGTCGCCAACAGCCAACAGCACGCGGCACACACACAGTTCGCGGCGCGAAACGAATAGGAACTACGCCTTCGCGGCGCAAACGAAGGTTCGCGGTGCGGAACGAATAGGAACTACGCCTTCGCAGCGTAAACGAAGGTTCGGGGCGCGTACTGAACACAACTAAACTTGCTGGCTTTCTGCCAAGAAGTTCGTGGCGCCAACTCCTGGACGCGGCGCCAACTGGCGATTTCCAGAACTCCGAATCGCAGAAAACAGCCTGCGATTTTGCCCTTCCTTCACCAAGTCATTACCAAACCAATCCCATTCCAACCAGATTTCGCATACAGTGAAATAAACACATATTATAACACATTATAATACATTTAAATCATCTAATTAACACCATACATGATCAACACAATCATTACGAATCAATTCTCCCAAAACCTAACATTTCTACAACCTAAGCATAACTCAATTGGTACGATTAACATGATCAATTCTATCATACTACCTATAACCCCATAATAGAAGATAAACGGAAGAGTCCCCCTTTACGTGAAGGTTGATTCTTCGCTCTTCCTCTTGTCGCACTTCTCCGCTCCTCTTCTCTTTTCACGTTCAAGCTTTTTCTCTTCTCCTTAGTTCTATTCCTCTTTCCCACAATTCCTCTATTTTGTTGAAAATAAAATAAAATTATTTTAATTAGTAATAGGGCCTACCAATACACCCCCCTTCTTTACTAATCACGACTTAAGCCCATTTGCTTAATTTCTCCATAGCTCTCAATAATTCCAAATAATTCCAAATAATTCTCCATAATTCAATTAAATAAAATTTAAAATTAAATTATGAAAATATGGAGTGTTACAACTCTCCCCACTAAAAGAGTTTTCGTCCTCGAAAACATACCTTAGGCAAATAACTCTGGATAGGAATCCTTCATCTGACTTTCCAGTCCCCAAGTCACATTCCCACCTGCTGGTCCTCCCCAAGCTACTTTGACCAGTGCTATCTCTTTGCCACGTAATTGTTTCAGCTCTCGATCTTCAATCCTCATAGGCAAAGCTTCAACTGTCATGTTATCCTTCACCTGTACATCATCTACCTGGATTACATGAGATGGATCCGCAATGTATTTCCTCAACTGCGACACGTGGAATACATCATGCAAATTCGCAAGCGTTGGTGGCAACGCAATACGATAAGCAACCTCTCCAATCCTTTCTGTAATCTGATACGGACCAATGAAACACGGAGTCAACTTCCTTGATTTCAGTGCTCTACCAACACCTGTTGTAGGAGTCACCCTCAAGAACACATGATCTCCTTCTTGAAATTCAAGTGTCCTTCGTCTTTTATCATGGTAGCTTTTCTGGCGACTCTGAGAAGCCTTCATCTTCTCTTGAATCAATTTAATCTTCTCCGTGGTCTCTTGTACAATTTCTGGTCCAATCACCGTAATCTCACCCAATTCATACCAACACAAAGGTGTTCTACATCTTCTACCATACAAAGCTTCAAATGGAGCCATACCAATGCTCGAATAAAAACTATTGTTGTAGGTAAATTCAATCAACGGCAAATAACTATCCCATGCACCACCTTTTTCCAATACACAAGCACGTAACAAATCTTCCAATTACTGAATTGTCCTCTCAGTCTGACCATCAGTCTGCGGATGATAAGCAGAACTCAATCTCAGCTTAGTACCCAAAACCTTCTGCAAACCTTCCCAAAATCTGGATGTAATCCTTGGATCTCTATCTGACACGATACTCGAAGGTGTCATACCCCAAAATTTGCCCTCCTATATTCATCTTCAAGGGCTCAAGGCTCAAGGGTTCTCCTCGAGCAACAGTCTCCTAATCAAGGGTCTCGAAATTAGGGTTAGCATCTTATCAAAGGATTTTGAATCTCCAAGGCCTCGAATGGATCTCAAGGTCTCTCATATGTCCTAAAACACTTCCATATCTTAAAAATTGAGAAAGATATGCTTGGCACAAGTTGGTCGATTTTGGAGAAAAGCTTGAAACCCTACTTTGCTTATTTCATATTTTTTAGCATTGGGCCTTAAGACTTGGATTTTCCACATGATTTTAAGCTTGAGTGAGGCCCATTGGTCATATAAAAATTATGTCATGATTTTTATTAATTTTTTATTCATTTAAATTTGAATTAAACCAAATAAAATCAAGTTTTTTGAGATAATCTTTTTATGAATTATTTCTCCAAATATCTGATCCAATAAAATTTCATCCAATGGTTAGATTAAGGGGAAATATGCAAGGAATAGAATTGGTCCAAGGATAGAAATATTTGGAGAGATTTTCATTCAAAAATCTTTTTAAATCTCCACATCACCAATCAATCATTTTCTCCTCAAAAATCAACCCTAAATTCCATTCATATAAAAGCTATTCTCATTCAATAGAGAAGGGGACGTTTTTGGGGCAGCCAAAGCTAGGGTTTGGAGTTGCAAAAAAATGGAGAACTAGGGCAAGAGTTTTGGGAGGAGGCAGGAGGTTTCAAACGTTTGCAAAGGCTCCATCAGTCTCCTGGGGTTCCTAATGGCCTAACTAAGTTCTTGAAAGAGGAGAATCGCGCCCGGAAACGGTGAGGACCGTATGCACCGGAGGTAAGTTCTTTATCCATTCAAACTCATTGATTCAGGTGTTGCTAACACATTTGACATGCATGGTTGCGTTTAGGGAGCTAGTTAGAACGATTCTGGGCCATTACATGTAAGCTTCGACGTGAAACCCAGTCATTACCATTATTGGCCGTGACTGCAGCACTTGTTCGTATTCGATCTTACTAGCCGTTTTAATTCTCGAAAATACCTCCATCGAACTCGCAGCGTCGGAATTAGTGGAACTGGACGTTTTTGTTTTTTGTTTAGACGTTTTTTGCAGGTTCTGGTGGTTGAACCGGCCGGAGAAGATGAACGACCGTCACTGTTCAGGCTGCGACAAAGTTCTTGGACCGGCTGACCTGCACGCATGGCAATCTGGCGCAATACTATTTGAGGGTCAACATATCATCTCTCTCTCTCTACGCCATTGGACAGACATCCCACCAAGACTTTCTCTATCCACTCGTTATTGGTTTGACCAAGTCACCAGGGCCCCACGTGCTCTCTCTTTGACTTTTGCCATTTATTGCTTTTTTATGTATATACTTTTTTCTTGGTAATTAATAAATGTCAAATAAGCTGCAGCACACATGGCAAAGGCTATTGATACATAATTAATGGAGTCTGGGTTCGATTCCCCCCAGGGCCATATTATTTTTATGAGGAACTTGCCTGGGGATCCCATGCGCCTCGCCCAAAGGGTTTACCATGCATCTTCAGCTCTCTACCATAGGATCTCCAATGATCCAGATCTAACGTACAGAGGCTGAAGGCACACCATATACCGTCAAGAGGCTACAACGCAGGATCACTACCCAGGTTTTTCATACAATTTTTTATTTTATTATTTAAATATTTTGGTTAATATTAATTAATATTATTTAGTTTAATTAATTAATTTAATTATGATTAGAATATAAAATTAGGACTAGGGTTAGGATTGTAATTTCCCACGATTATTCGATTATGTCGATTATTCGATTATGTCGATTATTCGACTTAATTGATTTAATTAGTTTTAATTAATATTAAATCACAAGAACCATATAAAGGTGTGAATATTAGGGTTTGCCCTATCCCATTGCCATTTGGCAAAAATATTAATTCGATTAATTCTTGAATAATTCTCTCCTCGACCCGACTAAAGCTATTGGTCGCATTAGACGAGAGATAAAAATATATAAATTAAAATACATTTAATTTGCTGCCCGCGATGATCGAATCTATCGATCTGAGTAACCAGCAATGCCCCTTAATCCGTTAACTATACTGATCAAATCTATTGATCACTGCATCTAACGGTGCCATATCAAATTAGGGTTGTGCGCCCAAACATTCAAAACACACTAAACCACGACACTACGGATTTTCATCCTTTTCAATTAGGAAATTCAAAAAGCCTTTCAAATCAAATTCTAAGACTACCACAGGCCATTCAAAAAGCCTTCAAACCATTCAAACTCTAATTCTAAGGCGTACAACCATGTGCCCGAACTACGTTGACTCTGATTCTCCATAAGGAGATACGTAGGCACTTGGATAACCAAGGCGAGTCCCCTTCCTTAAAATCTCAATTTTTCCCCTATTCACTTCTTTAGCTATTAACCTTAATAATTCTAGCCATAAACTGTTACCTTAGATTCAAAGCCATAGGAAAGGGTTGAGGGTGCCTAACACCATCCCTCGACCTGATTATAATAACTTACCCCGAATCTCGTAACTGCGTAGGGTTTCCTATTCGCCCTTCAGAATAGGTGGCGACTCTAAAAAGTCTAATTTTTTAGGGCAGGTTGCTACAGCTGGCGACTCTGCTGGGGATAACTAGAAATGGTGAATTGTTATGCTTCTATAGGTTTTGGCAGGGTTTAGGTTTGGCGAATTTTAGGGTTTGGCAAATTTGCCATTTTTAGGGTTTGGGGGAAGGTTTATCTTTTTTTAATAATAAATATTTAATTCTTTATTTATTTATTTATTGTTTTTATTTTCATTAAATGTTTATTTGCCATACCTGCATAAAATGTTTAATTGTTATATAATTTGCACTGTTGGGTTATATATTATTGCTGTTAAGCCTAAGCGTGGGAATTATAATTAAGACCAGAGGGGAACTACATCGCCTACGAGTCTTGTTATAATTCCACTCAGAGTGGGTTAAATATTCGGAAAGGTCTGATACGAGGCTCGACCTTGTTGAGGGCTGGACTGGATATTTAGCTGATCTCTCTGGGAACCTACCCCTAAAACTCGAACCTCATGGATAAATGAGTTGTTCTAAAATCCAAAGAGACAAAAAGTCTCGGCGGCTACGAACGATCCCATGAGACCTTCTAGAACATTCCCATGGGAAGGGTAGGCACCCTAAGCCGTTACGCCGAACCTATGAACCTAGGGCTTATGTGCTTACGTGCTTATTATCATATGTTTGCAATTTATATACTGCGAATGTCTTGCGTTTTAATTTTTGCAGGTACTCCTACGCGTTCCTTAGCCTGTAGGGACTCTATTTCTAAAATCACATCCTTCGTACGAAGGACATCTTCACTAGCATACGTCGATTGGCCTCTCGATGGCCATGCGATTTAGTGACTGTCTTGAACGGTCACCCCGTGCTTACCCCTACGTACTCCCTAGCCTATAGGGATTTTCTTTTACATCCATGTGTTTTCACAACGACGCGTCCTCCCCCGAAGGACAATTTCATTAGCATGCGTTCGATTGGCCTCTCGATGGCTATGAGATCTAGTGACTCTCCTGAACGGTCACTCCGTGCTTGCTCTCGCGCACCCTCTAATTTATAGGGTTTGGATTTCCATTTACACATCCCGTCCCTAGCCTGTAGGGATTTCACTTCATTCGATATCGTACTTAGATAAGTAGTGTTCCACACATAAAACCTTCCCACAAAGGACAACTCCATTGGTACACGTTGATTGGCCTCTCGATGGCCATGAGATTTGGTGACTGTCTTGAACGGTCACCAGCCGCTACCTTCTGCATACTCTCAAATCTAAGGGATTTCCCTTAGTGTGTCATAACATTTATCCTGCAAGGATTTCACTAGGGTCTAATGTAGCCTCTAAGGCTATCCCTAGGATTATACGTCGCCCGTCTGCATTGCATACAAGGAGTTATGATACGAGGAGTCTTTCGCATACGCATGCATTTGCATTTTCATACATTTACATTCGCATCTTCACCCACATCTATACTTACCGTGCTAGCCGATTTCCCGAGACTCGCAAAGAAAAATCCAAAGGATCGTAAACTACGGAGAAAGGAGAATTAATTAAGGGGAATTAGCTTGGTCTCACAAAAGGAAAAAAAGGTTGCCTTTCATCATGCCAGCCGCATGTCCATGCCTTGTCGTAACAGGACCATAAATACAACAAAGGTTATCATCGAGTAAGGATTAGTTCAACAAAGAAGTTCCCTCATAGATACACTCAAGATGTATCTAGTCATTAAGGGGTTCATCTTAGAACATATCAAATTTATAGGGACGCTCTACGATAACTTGGGGGCAAGGGTCCGTCCAACTAGGGCAATACCCTGAACAAAGATGCCTATTTACAATGGAGGAAAGACGACATATGTTAACTCCCCACCAAGGGACAAAAGGGTAATAGGTGATACTACCCTCAGGAAAAGTAAAAGAGGTTCAGTCTAAGGAAACTCATGAAGTTCCGAAACGACGAAAATCCAACGCTAACAATTTATTCCCGACAACTTTGACGTGCCCAAGGAGAAATTCGAGATTATCCGTTACTTCTACAAGTCTAGGAACTAAGGAGTAAAACAAGGTCGACGGATTTGCAAAGGAGATTGTCCCTAGGATCAATAGGTGTTTACCATGCTCAAAATTTCAACCCCTATGATCGCTAAGTGTTTCTTAGGATAAAAGTTGTACCTTCGGATTAGCAATTCTAATGGGATGACCATGCAGGTTTTGGAATCAATTCATTTCGCTCACTACTACGACTTTCCAGTCGCACACTTCTATTTTCAATTTAGGATCATTAACAAACTTAAGGGAGAATGACGAATACAAATAACTAAGTCCAGCTAAACATATGCTTTCAAGGTAAGACCGAGCCGAGGATGTACAGGCATTGTTTCAATTCCCAAAAAGCGGAGAAATAAGGATGTTAATCCCTCGGAGTTGGAGTTTGTTTCTACTTTTCAAATAAACCTTGATTTTAACCAGGGGCAGGGTAGATTTCAATTAATTCAATGGTGTATTTTGGTTGTCAAGAGAATCAATCAATCCAAGCAAGGATTCAAGCAAAGGTTCAAGCAAAGGTTCAAGCGTATCTTATTCCTCGCGTTCATCCAAGAATGAGGAAGCAATAAAGATAACATTCGCAACCATCTTCTTCCTCAATATATCATTCAAGATCGAGGACGTATCAAAAACGAAGCTTGCAAATCAAAGTCGACATGGCAGTCACAACATTCAATACCCAAGGATCAATATTTCCAAAGGAGTATTCAAAAGAAAAAGAAGAAGAAAGCGCCCGCTAAGTCAAAACGGAAAATTCCATGAAAACAAAACCAAATGACTCAGGCAAAATATAGGGCATCCCGATGGACCAAACTCAAAGGAATTGGTGCATGCAAAAATAAGGGATAAAAACAAAACAAAGGTGAAACACAAAGGATAATCTTGTGACTGCTAAACCATCAAAGCTTCACGTCAATGCTTGGATCTCTACAACATCTTCCATCAACGCTTAGATATCTACTGAGGCTTTTGCTCACCATCAAAATTGAGACGATTCTCTTACAAACAAAGCACATCCATTGGATTAGGCGAATCTTTAGGACCTGGAGAACATCAAGGAGAAAGGGGTGGGATAAATAAATTTTGAGCCTTATATCCATTGTTTCTTAAAACATGAACCAGGCCAAGTTACAACATTTAAAAGTCCTAATTGAGGCAAGGTTAACCACGAAAGCATATTAAGCAGGATTTTGTTATACCGACTCCGAGGTTTGTTAAAACTATCCCTAAATCACTACGCTTCTTCAAGCATTCATTTCTAAAACATCCAGTCCTAATTCATAACGGACTTTGATTTCAAAACATGCATACACATCGCATTGGAGTTACTTCTCAGAGGGTACAACGCCATCTACGGATATACACTTAGCATCAAGGAGGTCTCGAAATTGGTTAATCAAAAGGCGATCACTTCTAATGAAGACTCTGGAATGGGAGAACCACATCTAGGGGGTTCTCCTAAACAGGGGCAAAATTTCAAGGATTATAGGGGCATGCGATCAAGGATCCTATTAACTAGGGGCATTCATCCTAAAGGTTCAATCGACTTGGGGCACATCTCGAAACAGCAACAAACAGGGGCATGTCAAACATGGGAAGAATTCAAATTCAAAGGATAGAACACTATGGATAACCTTCCATAACCTGGAGATCAGGGGCATACCCTTCAATCTAAACGTCAAAGCATATGACAAGGTTATTTCCCGGGGCACTTCCTTCATAGCTTGGAGATCATAGGCACCTTTTTTCCACTAAACATTGGGGCATGGGATATCAAATCCATAAGTTGTAGAGAACCACAAAGGTTAAAGGTGTGGAGAACCTCCAAAAGGTTAAAGATGCGAATTGCAAAAGGTGAAAGACATGGAGAACCTCAAAAGGTTAAAGGCGTGGAGTAATTCAAAAGCCCAAACTGGGGCAAGACACACCACAAAAAGAAAATGCGTTCTCGCACCTTACAACATCAAACAAATATTTCTCCTAACTACGATCTTCAAAATTCAAAAAAACAAGGATTGGCAAGTCGCGCTAGCATCACACCCCACCTTATCAAACAAACCTGCAACTCCAGCAAGCTATATATGTTTTGGTTATCAATAACATATCATTGGAGCATCATGCAAATACATATAAGTCACGCATTACATACATTTGGTTGATATATTGCACCATACCTTTTAGGTAGTCTTTTTAAGACAAATCCTACGACCCTTTCTACGAACCTTTTTAGGTGGTCTTTTCTAAGACATTCATCGTCCTTTCCAAGAACCTTTTTAGGTAGTCTTTTAAGACTTTTTTTTAGCCTTTCCAAGTAGTCTTCTTTAAGACATTCCTCATCCGTTGCTAAAAACCTTTTCAGGTAGTCTTCTTTAAGACAAGCCTTACGATCCCTTCTGGGAACCTTTTCAAACAGTCTTCTTTAAGACAAACCTTACGATCCTTTTCATGAACCTCTTCAGGTAGTCTTCTTTAAGACATTATTTTTCTAAGAATATTTTCAGGTAGTCTTCTTTAAGACATTATTTTTCTAAGAACCTCTTCAGGCAGTCTTCTCTAAGACAATCACCGTCGTTTTCTAAGAACCTCTTCAGGTAGTCTTCTGTAAGACATTCTTTTTCTAAGATCCTTTCTAGGTAGTCTTTTCTAAAACATTCATTGTCCTTTCCAGGAACCTTTTTAGGTAGTCTCTTCAAAACATCTTTCATCCTTTTCAGGTAGTCGTCTTTAAAGACATTCCTCATTCTTTTGCCAAGAACCTTTTCATGTAGTCTTCTTTTAAGACATTCTAAGAACCTTTTAGGTAGTCTTCTTTAAGACAGTCCTTTTCTAAGAACTTTTCTAAGTAGTCTTCTCTAAGACAATCATCTTTATTTCCAAGAACCTTTTTAGGTAGTCTTCTTCAGGACATTCTTTTTCTAAGTACCTTTTTATGTAGCCTTCTTTAAGACAGTTTGTCATCCTTTTCAGAAACCTCTTCAGGTGGTCTTCTTTAAGACATTCTACGAACCTTTCTGGGTGGTCTTTTCTAAGACATTAATCTTCCTTTCTAAGAACCTTTTTTAGGTAGCCTTTTTAAGACATCTTTCAGCCTTTTCAGGTAGTAGTCTTTAAACACATTCCGCATTCCTTGCTAAGAACCTTTTTAGCTAGTCCTTCTAAGACATCTCTCAGCCTTTTCAGGTAGTCGTCTTTAAAGACATTCTTCATCCTTGCTAAAAAACCTTTTCAGGTAGTCTTCTTTAAGACAAATTTTTATATCCATTCCAGAAACCTTTTCAGGTAGTCTTATAGAAGACATTACCTCGTTCCACTCGCTACATCAATCAACATATACATAAACATAAGCATAGCTGTGGTGTAGGTGAAAATATGGAGTAAACAAGTTCAACGCGTTCAATAAGGAGATAAAACCTTGGGATTAACATCAGCATCAACATACATACATACGCATTAGCATATGCATATCATCTAGTGCATTCAAATACTACAAAAGCCCAGTTTCCAACCCTCGTGTTGTGATTGGTGTATTTTCCGACCCACGTGTCGTGAGATTTCCAACCCTCGTGTTGTGATAGGTGTATTTTCCGACCCTTGAGTCATGAATATTTGACATGCTATTTTCTCCGACCCTCGAATCGTGAGTCTCCAAACAGGTGAATCTTTTTCATACAGGTAAGTTTGCTAGAACTATATAGCAAATGATTACTCTTATGCAGGTACGCTTGTCAGAACCATGGCAGGTAATTCCTTTGGTGCAGGTGAAATTTGTCCAAACCAGGGCAAATGATCCAAATGGTGTAGGTGAAATTTGTCCGAACCAGGGCAAATGATCCAAATGGTGCAGGTGAAATTTGTCTGAACCAGGGCAAATGATCCTATTGGTGCAGGTGAGTTTGCTATAACCCTAGCAAATTATCCTAATGGTGCAGGTGAGCTTGTTAGAATCATAACAAGTGATCCCTCTTACAAGTCCTCGCTATGTAAGACTCAGGCTTTAGCAGGACGGTTCTTTTCTCTCACGCTCGAGCACAAGGTTTTACAAAAGGTTTCTTCAATTGGGTTTATCACGTGAGTCCCTCGGCAGTGATATTCTCCAAAACATCATCAATAACAAACAAAGGTTTTATTTTTTCTTTTTCAGAATTACTAACATACTTCAATTAACATAACTAACAATCATGCATCATTCAACTAACATACCTTATTCATACATAGTGCATATACATACATGGCTCTCATTTATTTTGGGAAGCTCACTGCATCATACATCGCATGCATCATAACATTGCATAAAATTCAGGTTGCCTTTTTAGGCTATGCTAAAACCAAAACACGGTGGTTCCTTTCGAAAGCATATGCTTCACACTCTAAAAAAGGAGGGACATTTATCTTGGGTGACATCTGTAAGCCTGTCTCCCACAGAACTTCTTCCCAATAAATGCAAATTTCAGGGCATTCTCAGTGTTCAATCATCTTCTACCTTTAGATCACGATAGGTAGACGTGCCTATCCAACTCTTCAGGTTTAAGAAGATTGAACAGGGGCAGCTGTCATACCCCAAAATTTGCCCTCCTATATTCATCTTCAAGGGCTCAAGGCTCAAGGGTTCTCCTCGAGCAACAGTCTCCTAATCAAGGGTCTCGAAATTAGGGTTAGCATCTTATCAAAGGATTTTGAATCTCCAAGGCCTCGAATGGATCTCAAGGTCTCTCATATGTCCTAAAACACTTCCATATCTTAAAAATTGAGAAAGATATGCTTGGCACAAGTTGGTCGATTTTTGAGAAAAGCTTGAAACCCTACTTTGCTTATTTCATATTTTTTAGCATTGGGCCTTAAGACTTGGATTTTCCACATGATTTTAAGCTTGAGTGAGGCCCATTGGTCATATAAAAATTATGTCATGATTTTTATTCATTTTTTATTCATTTAAATTCGAATTAAACCAAATAAAATCAAGTTTATTGAGATAATCTTTTTATGATTTATTTCTCCAAATATCTGATCCAATAAAATTTCATCCAATGGTCAGATTAAGGGGAAATATGCAAGGAATAGAATTGGTCCAAGGATAGAAATATTTGGAGATATTTTCATTCAAAAATCTTTTTAAATCTCCACATCACCAATCAATTTTTTTCTCCTAAAAAATCAACCTTAAATTCCATTCATATAAAAGCTATTCTCATTCAATAGAGAAGGGGGACGTTCTTGGGGCAGCCAATGCTAGGGTTTGGAGTTGCAAAAAAATGGAGAACTAGGGCAAGAGTTTTGGGAGGAGGCAGGAGGTTTTAGGCATTTGCAAAGGCTCCATCAGTCTCCTGGGGTTCCTAATGGCCTAACTAAGTTCTTGAAAGAGGAGAATCGCGCCCGGAAACGGTGAGGACCGTATGCACCGGAGGTAAGTTCTTTATCCATTCAAACTCATTGATTCAGGTGTTGCTAACACATTTGACATGCATGGTTGCGTTTAGGGAGCTAGTTAGAACGATTCTGGGCCATTACATGTAAGCTTCGACGTGAAACCCAGTCATTACCATTGTTGGCCCTGACTGCAGCACCTTGTTTGTATTCCATCTTACCGGCCGTTTTAAGTCTCGAAACTACCACCATCGAACTCGCAGCGTCGGAATTAGTGGAACTGGACGTTTTTGTTTTTTGTTTAGACGTTTTTCGCAGGTTTTGGTAGTTGAACCGGCCGAAGAAGATGAACGGCCGTCACTGTTCAGGCGGCGACAAAGTTCTTGGACCGCCTGACCTGCACGCATGGAAATCTGGCGCAATACTATTGGAGGGTCAAGACATTCTTTGTCCACTCGTTATTGGTTTGACCAAGTCACCAGGGCCCCACGCGCTCTCTCTTTGACTTTTTCCATTTATTGCTTTTTTATGTATATACTTTTTTCTTGGTAATTAATAAATGTCAAATAAGCTGCAGCACGCATGGCAAAGGCTATTGATACATAATTGATGGAGCCTGGGTTCGATTCCCCCCAGGGCCATATTATTTTTATGAGGAACTTGCCTGGGGATCCCATGCGCCTCGCCCAAAGGGTTTACCACGCATCTTCAGTTCTCTACCATAGGATCTCCAATGATCCAGATCTAACGTACAGAGGATGAAGGCACACCATAGACCTTCAAGAGGCTACAGCGCAGGATCACTACCCAGGTTTTTCATACAATTTTTTATTTTATTATTTGAATATTTAGGTTAATATTAATTAATATTATTTAGTTTAATTAATTAATTTAATTAGGATTAGAATATAAAATTAGGATTAGGGTTAGGATTGTAATTTCCCACGATTATTCGATTATGTCGATTATTCGACTTAATTGATTTAATTAATTTTAATTAATATTAAATCACAAGAACCCTATAAAGGTGTGAGTATTAGGGTTTGCCCTATCCCATTGCCATTTGGAAAAAATATTAATTCGATTAATTCTTGAATAATTCTCTCCTCGACCCGACTAAAGCTATTGGTCGCATTAGACGAGAGATAAAAATATATAAATTAAAATACATTTAATTTGCTCCCGCGATGATCGAATCTATCGATCTGAGTAACCAGCAATGCCCCTTAATCCGTTAGCTATACTGATCAAATCTATTGATCACCGCATCTAACGGTGCCATATCAAATAAGGGTTGTGCGCCCAAACATTCAAAACACACTAAACCACGACACTACGGATTTTCATCCTTTTCAATCAGGCAATTTAAAAAGCCTTTCAAATCAAATTCTAAGACTACGACAGGCCATTCAAAAGCCTTCAAACCATTCAAACTCTAATTCTAAGGCGTATAACCCTGTGCCCGAACTACGTTGACTCTGATTCTCCATAAGGAGATACGTAGGCACTTGGATAACCAAGGCGAGTCCCCTTCCTTAAAATCTCAATTTTTCCCCTATTCACTTCTTTAGCTATTAACCTTAATAATTCTAGCCATAAACTGTTACCTTAGATTCAAAGCCATAGGAAAGGGTTGAGGGTGCCTAACACCTTCCCTCGACCTGATTATAATAACTTACCCCGAATCTCGTAACTGCGTAGGGTTTCCTATTCGCCCTTCAGAATAGGTGGCGACTCTAAAAAGTCTAATTTTTTAGGACAGGTTGCTACAGAAGGAATAGCATGTAAACTCACTATCTTCTCTATATACAATTGAGCCAGCTTCTCCATCGGGTAATCCATTCTCATTGGTATAAAGTGAGCAGACTTCGTCAACCTGTCCACAATAACCCAAATAGCTTCACAATTCTTCACCGTCCTCGGCAAACCAAAAACAAAATCCATAGATATACTATCCCACTTCCATTCCGGAATAAATAACGGTTGCATAGCTCCATACGGCTTCTGATGTTCAATCTTCGACTTTTGGCAAGTCAAACAAGCATAAACAAATTCAGCTATTTCCTTTTTCATTCCAGGCCACCAGAACAGCTTCTTTAAGTCATGATACATCTTGGTAGCACCAGGATGAATACTCAATCCGCTACGATGTCCCTCCTCAAGAATGCTTCTTCTCAATTCGGCAACATCAGGAACACAAACACGATTACCAAACCTCATTATACCATTCTCGTCGATTCTGAATTCACCTCCTTTATCTTGGTTAATCAGAGTCAACTTATCAACCAACTCTACATCAGTCTTCTGACCCTCTCGAATTTCCTCAAGAATACCACTAGTCAGCCTCAGCATACCCAATTTAACACTTGTAGGAGTGTCTTCACATACTAAACTCAAATCTCTGAATTGCTCAATTAAATCCAATTCTCTCACCATAAGCATGGACATATGCAGGGACTTCCTACTCAATGCATCGGCAACAACATTTGCTTTACCCGAATGGTAGTTCAGTCCAAAATCATAATCCTTGAGAAATTCTAACCATCTTCTTTTTCTCATATTTAGCTCTTTTTGATCAAAGAGATACTTCAGACTCTTGTGATCACTAAATACTTCAAACCTTGAACCATATAGATAATGCCTCCACAACTTCAACACAAATACAACTGCTGCCAACTCTAAGTCGTGAGTCGGATAATTCTTCTCATGCACTTTGAGTTGTCTCGACGCATAAGCGACTACCTGTTGATTCTGCATCAGTACACCTCCTAATCCCATCAATGAAGCATCACAATACACAACAAAAGATTCCGCCGGGTTCGGCAAAATCAAGATCGGCGCATTAGTTAACGCTTGATGAACGCTTGACCCTTCCTAGTCAACTTAGTTAACGGCAACGCTAACTTTGAAAAACCTTCAATGAATTTTCTATAGTAACCCGTAAGACCAAGGAAACTACGGATTTCGGAAACTGACTTCGGAGTATCCCACTGAGACACTGCTTCTACTTTCGTTGGGTCAACGGCAATACCATCCTTAGAAATTACATGCCCAAGAAAGCTTACTTCATTTAACCAGAACTCACACTTTGACAGTTTCGCATAAAGTTTCTTTTCCTTCAATAGTTCCAATACCACTCTAAGATGCTCTGCATGCTCTTCTTCATTCTTAGAATATATTAAAATATCATGATAAATACTACTACGAACTGGTCGAGATAGAGATGAAAAATCCTATTCATATATTCCATAAAAACACCAGGTGCATTTGTAACTCCAAACGGCATCACTGTGTATTCGTAATGACCATACCTCGTTTTAAATGCAGTCTTCTGAATATCGTCAGTCTTCACACGAATCTGATGATATCCCGACCTCAAGTCAATCTTACTGAACACGCACGCCCCAACCAGTTGATCCATTAGATCATCGATCCTCGGCAACGGATACCGATTTTTGATAGTAACTTTATTCAACTGTCTATAATCCACACATAACCTCATCGAGCCTTCTTTCTTCTTTACTAGTAATACCGGTGCACCCCACGGTGAAACACTAGGACGAATAAATTCCTTCTCAAGTAACTCTTCCAATTGACTCTTCAATTCAGTCAATTCAGATGCCGACTTACGATACAGTGCCATCGACACAGGATTAGTCCCAGGAATTAACTCAATAGCAAATTCCACTTCTCTCTCAGGTGGCAACTCTCTAACATCTTCTGGAAAGACTTCGGGAAACTCGCATACTACCGCTAATTCACTTCTCACTACCTTCCCTTTCACTTCCATGGATGCAATCAACATAAACACGGCAGCCCCGTCCTTAACTGCTTCTTTTATCTGCCTAGCGGTCATCGCCAAACCTTCTACACTTTCATCTTCAGGAAAAATAACCGTCTTCGAGAAACAATTGATATGGACCCGATTGAATTGTAACCAATTCATTCCCAAAATAACATAGAGTTGCTCCAACGGAAGGCACACTAAATCCATTCCGAATTCTCTACCAAAAATATCAATTGGACAGTTCAAACAAGCAAACGAAGTAGTCACTGAACCCGACGCAGGAGTGTCAATGATCATACTTCAATTAATATCAGATATTTCCAAGTTCAGTCGTTTAGCACAATCCAACGAAATAAACGAGTGAGTTGCCCCAGTATCTATAATTGCAATTAAAGGAGTGCCATGAATAAAACACGTACCTTTAATTAACCGATCTTCTGGAGTAGTCTCGGAACCATATAAGGCGAACACCTTACCACCAGCTTGATTCTTCCTCGGCTTAGGACACTTAGGACTAATATGGCCCTCTTCTCCGCAGTTGAAACAAGTTATAGTGTTCCCTTTGCATTCAATAGCAATGTGACCTGCCTTTCCACACCTATAGCACTTCTTTTCTTAACTTTTGCACTCGTGAATGTGATGTCCAGGTTCTCCACACTTAAAGCACTTGATAGGGGCACTAGAGTCTCCCCCACTAGGCTTCTTCCAACCTCCAGCTTTCTGGTTACCTCTACCATATGGCTTACCACGATCCATATGCTTCTTCCCTTTCCTGTCGACTAACTCGCGAGAGTGTGACGACTTCAGCTTAAGATTATCCTCTTCAAAGATTCGGCTGCAGTCAACCAAATCAACAAATCTGCGAATCCACTGATATCTGATACCCTATTTAATCTCGTCACGAAGACCATTCTCAAACTTAACACACTTCGAGAACTCGCTAGCCTCATCATTGTTGTAGTGGACATAATACTTTGCCAACTCAACAAACTTGGACGCATACTCTGGCACAGTCATGTTACCTTGCGTCAGCTCTAGAAATTCAACCTCCTTCCTGCCTCTAACATCCTCAGGAAAGTACCTCCGCAAGAACTCTCTCTTGAACACAGCCCAAGTAATTGCAACACTTGTAGCTTGCAGTTCGTCCCTACTAGCCATCCACCAATCATCAGCTTCTTCAGACAGCATGTGAGTACCATATCTCACCTTCAAATTTTCGTCACAATCAATCACCCAGAAGATCCTCTCAATTTCCTTTAGCCACTTCTGAGCGCCTTCGGGATCGTGAGTGCCTTTGAACAACGGAGGGTTGTTCCTCTGAAAACTGTTCAGCTGCCTGTCAGCACCAATTCCAGCCCCATTGGCATTCCCTCCCAACACACCAGCAATCATACCCAGAGCCTCAACAATCGCGTCGTCGTTTCTTCCTCCTCTTCCGGCCATTGTTCTTCTAAGTATAAAACAATATTTATTAGAACAAGAAGTATCAACAGTGTCAATCTTACAGTAATCGCTTACGAGGGATTAACCGACACTAAGACTCTAACTCAAACGACCGACTATGCTCTGATACCACTATTGTAACAACCTTCTAATACCCCGCATAATTATTTAAACAGTAATCATAGTAAACATGAAAAGGGCATTACAACTTCCATATAATCAAAATAATACTCATGTCATGCCATAAAAGAGAACGTTAAACCCAAATATCATTCAGATCGTCATGTTAACACAGCGGAAATATATTTAACATCTGAACAATGCAACATCCAAAGTCATAGACTTAAAACACCACCATAATAAAATACTAAAATAAAAAGAGTTCAACAAATAACTCTAAACAACGTCCCCAGTGTTACAGGACCAGAGCATGACACAGACCCAACTGACTCTAATGAACTACTTGACGAGCTAATCCTCACCAAGTACAAGAGCTACTCCTCAATCTGAAAAATAACAACAGTAAGGGTGAGTCTCATTCACATTTAACTAATGTTATAAGATATAGATAATAAAATATCATTTCACATGCCATTCACCTAATCACAGTTACGATCAGATTCAAATCATACAATCAGTAAGAAAACAACCAATCAACACATATTATAACATTGGACAATCTTCCATTCATGTTATAATAGCACAAACAGCCTAATGCAATGCAACTACATGCATGTGGTACCAAAATCTGGGATAACCCAACTCACCGACCCACCATCGTCAAGGATACGGTAACACCCACTCACTAATTCCACACAATAGGAATTAGCTACCACTTATCCACAATCGTCAAGGACCAGCCACATAATGATTATGAATGCATGCATCAACCATAACATGCTCATCACCCACATAAATCGACCAAATGTCATAATCATCAATTACCATAATAAATAGCCACACACAATCATGCTATTCCTCAACCATAGTAAAACACATATTTTATACCAACAATACACGTATAACAAACACCGGTTACAACCACAACATCATACAGGTAAAACATTCATTAGTGTACCTATAAGCATAAACCACCACAACCAAATAAAATCGAGTGTTTTAAAATAATTCGAGTCACAACTCAAAACAACATTTTATTATATAAATTATTTGATTAGCTTCACTATACTCGAAACGGATCCAAAATCCGGCTTACGGTTTAAAAGTTACACCTCTTTAAATTTTTCAAAAACGGCCTGTCGCCAACAGCCAACAGCCAACAGCACGCGGCGCCACATACAGTTCACGGCGCAGAACGAAGGTTCGCGGCGCGTACTGAACACAACCAAACTTCCTGGCTTTCTGCCAAGCAGTTCGCGGCGCCAACTCCTGGATGCGGCGCCAACTGGAGATTTCCAGAACTCCAAATTGTAGAAAACAGCCTGCGATTTTGCCCTTCCTTCACCAAGTCATTACCAAACCAATCATATTCCAACCAGATTTCGCATACAGTGAAACAAACACATATTATAACACATTATAATACAATTAAATCATCTAATTAACACCATACATGATCAACACAATCATTACCAATCAATTCTCCCAAAACCTAACATTTCTACAACCTAAGCATAACTCAATTGGTACGATTAACATGATCAATTCTATCATACTACCTATAACCCCATAATAGAAGATAAACGGAAGAGTCCCCCCTTACCTGAAGGTTGATTCTTCGCTCTTCCTCTTGTCGCACTTCTCCGCTCCTCTTCTCTTTTCACGTTCAAGCTTTTTCTCTTCTCCTTAGTTCTATTCCTCTTTCCCACAATTCCTCTATTTTGTGGAACATAAAATAAAACTATTTTAATTAGTAATAGAGCCTACCAATACACCCCCTTCTTTACTAATCACGCCTTAAGCCCATTTGCTTAATTTCTCCATAGCTCTCAATAATTCCAAATAATTCCAAATAATTCTCCATAATTCAATTAAATAAAATTTAAAATTAAATTATGAAAATATGGAGTGTTACAAAGGATCCCCAAGGGAATGGAAAAACCGCCGGTGATGGACCTTTACGACGGGACCACCGATCCCGAAGACCACATCCTCAGCGTCGAGATCATGCTCGACTACCACTCTGTCAGCGGCGCCATCAAATGTCGCATCTTCCCCACGACACTGAGGGGAGGAGCGATGACTTGGTACATGAATCTGCCAAGGAACTCGGTTCGCTCCTGGGCCGAATTCAAAGACAAATTCTCCCTCCACTTCACCGCATCTCGTCGGCACCCGAAGACAGAGGCCTCTTTGGAAGCTATAGTACAGGGACCGACCGAGCCGCTCTGAGATTTTTTGGACCGTTCAACCGCGAAGCAGTTCAGGTGCCCACAACCGAAGAAATGAAGTTGTATCTGCTCGATAAAAGACTCCGACCTGGTAGCGACTTCCACAAAGTTGTCGGCATCGAGAAGCCGCGAACTTTGGAAGAACTCCTCATCAAAGCTCAAGCGTACATCACCTACGAGGAAAGGGCCAATCCTCCTCGAATTGAGAAGAGCTCCAGGCGCGACGACACTTCTCCTTGGCGTGGAGGAGTAAAAAGAAGGGAGGAGAGGTCCCGCGACAGCAAAGGAAATCGAGGCCCGTCTGGGCGCTTCACAGAATATACCCCTCTCACAGTTTCCCGCAAGTGCATCTGGACTGAATGCAAAATCACCGAATTCAAAGACGCCGGAGTCCATTTTCCAAAACCAGGGGCCCCGAGGCCGGGAGTAGACAAATCCAAATGGTGCAAGTACCATAAATCTCATGGGCATCTGACCGATGATTGTGTCCACCTAAAAGACGCAATCGAAACACTCATCAAGGAAGGATGCCTCTCGAAATACACCAAAAGAGGTGATGCTCCTCGGAAAGATAACAAGAGACCAGACAAATTTGACGAGGACAAATCCCCTGACCACGGGCCATTCCAGGTTGCCCTCTCCATAAGTAGGCCGGAAGATTTCCTTCTCTCTCCGGGAGTGACCTCAGCTTATAGCCGCTGGGAAAACTTCCCCACAGTAATGGTCATCTCAAATGGGGTCATCTCCGACCAGCTATCTGTCGGTTCGGTAAAAAGAAAGTTCGACGCGCTCATCGACAGCAACACCGACATCGGTCCTACCCTAAGGAGATTCAAAGGCAGGTCCGAAACGATCACCTTTTACCTCGAGGAACTGCCCGGAGGATCACCTAACGCCAACATTCCCCTACTCATCCGAGCAAAAATGGCGAACTTCAATGTCCGTTGGGTCCTGGTTGATGAAGGCAGCTCATGTGACATTATGTACTCGCATCTGTTCAAGACACTCCAGCTCGACGACTCCCACCTGACTCCATACGTGGGAGCCGACCTTCAGGGATTCAACGACTCTACCTCCAAGCCTTAGGGATATGTCGAACTCCTGGTGACAATCGGCGAAGAAGAATTCGCCAGGGTGATCAAGACTCAATTCCTCGTCGTCCACTGTGAGTCTCTTTACAACTGCATACTGGGAAGGCTCGCTATCGCCGAACTCACAGCAGTCCCGTCCACTGCCCACCTGCTGATGAAATACTACACGAAAAGGGGCAGAGTGGCGACGATCAGGGGCGATATCGAGGCAGCGAGGAGGTGCTTCGATGCGGCAGTCAAAGGATATCAATCCGTGAACAAACAACCAAAGACCTCCAGTAGAGCCGAAGAAGGGGAGCAGAGTAACAAGCCGGACGTGAACTCCGTCGATCTGGATGCACAGTTTTCCGAGGAAGAGCTGAAGCACGCCTCCGAAGATCCAGCAGCAGTGAAAGGGAAGTCTGCCTACCCCGTCCGCCCAATTCCTGACGGTTGTCATACCCCAAATTTGTCCCACCCCTTTACTTCTAACTGGCTTAGGCTTTGCATTCATGTACATACATCACGTAGGTCATAATCCCTACCCATGCATGCATACCATTGGTATCAATCAAAGACTAGCAAGAAAGAACTTTTATGGCAAGGAACTTTCTACCAAGTGTGTGGATCTGAGGGGTAATCATGTGGCTCTATGATTCATTGAAGTCTCCTTGGATTAGGGTTTTTTTCTCTTTCTCAGCTCAAGGCATTGATGGAGGTGTACAAGTCCAGAAGTCATCTAATTCTCTTGACCAGGGTTTCCTTGACCAAAGTCAACCAGTTGACTTTCTGGTCAACATTTAATCAGGGATGGATTTTATGAGTGAAAAAGCTTTTCATACTGGCCATGTGGATGTGTTCATTTGATTGGATTTGACTAGAGGAGATTTAATCAAGAATTCCATCAATAATCAGAAAAATCAGAGTAGTTGACTTTTGGGTCAAAATCAGAAGAACTATTCAAATATTGACTTTTGGTGGAAAATCAATCAAGAAAAGTCAAAGAATGGATAAAATCAAGAGTTTGACAAAAGGTTGCCAAAAATAGAAAAATGACAAAAAAGGAAAGTTTCAACACTTAGAAATTTTTTGAAGGTTTTAAATCTTGATGAGCAGTCCACTCCAGCCCTAATTTACACGTGGCAAATGACATTTTTTGAAGAAATTTCCAACATCAAAGTTGTTCCTCTCATGAAGGAGAACAACTTTGTAGTTGGACACTTTTTCATTTGAAGCTTGCATGAAGAGTTAAAGTGGTTTGAAGTTGCTGAAAATCTATTAAACCCAAGTCATAATCCAAGTCACAAGCCAGGTCATGATCAGGCATTTCAGCAAACACATGGCATGCCAAATCTCAAGCCAGTTTTAGAGCTCTACAAAAAGGCCATGGAAGCAAACTTGGTATCATTCTAATCCTTGCCATGTCTTCTTTCCAACAAGCCATGAATTGGGTCAATTGAACAAGTATTGAATGAGATGCAAGCTCTCAAAGTTGTGCCTCTACACTGACTAAGTCCTGCATCCAGCCAAGGCAGATTTCTAGGGCACACGCATGTATTTTAGCAAACACATGGTGTGCCAAATTCCAATGCACTTTTCTTCCTCCACAAGTCTTCATCTTGAACAAGCTTGATATTGAAGTGCTCTTTGCCATGTTCCCTATCTATTGAATCCAATATCATTAATTTTGGACACATATTGAGCAAGATATAGAGTCCCAAAGTCATGCCTCCACCAAGCTACACTTTCACCAAAGGCATGAGCCTAGAGCCAGGTCATGCGCGCAGGTAATGTTCAATGGTATGTCACCATTTTGCCAGCAACTTTCAAATAGGTTACAGGTTTTGTCTCTCAATCTTCCCAACATCAAACCTCATCTATTCCATGTACTCTTCCTAATGAGCCCAAGAGAAGATTGAATGGTGAAGTAGAGCCCGAGATATATATGCTTGAACATGGCAATGTGAGCACTGGTTTTGACAAGGCATTTGCACTAGAGCCCATGCAAAGAACACACTAGACACCTCTACCTTGCCATGTTAATGCCATGCATTCCTGGACTTATGGAAAGCATGTTAGGAACTTTCCACAAGTGCACAAAACTTACTCACTAAGCATCACTTCCCTAGTCCCACACCGAGAAAAACAAGGCTGCTACTAAATGCTCATTCACAAGTCCCATATTCAAAAAGCTACACGAGCTCCACTTCTCTCATTCACCAAAGAGGAACCTCACACTTGCCCTATAAAAGCATCCACAACCCTCACTCCACACTCACTCAGGATCCACTCTCTTCACGTTTTCCTCTCTATCATTTTCTCTCATCCTCTCTCTCTCTCCATTCCCATTCTCTCGCCCTTCCACACTCTCTCTGTAACCCTCAAACCACCATAACCACTCCAATCACCACCATAACAAACTTTTCCACCTCCACAACAACCTTTAAGCCGCCTTCACCAACTTCCTACTTCTTCAGTCATGGCTCTAAAGGAATTCCATCAACTTCTCCGTCGTCATCATCGATCGATTTCCACCTCCTCTTATTGATTCCGTAGTGTTCTACTGGTCAGGCAAGAGGTCTTCGGAGTGCATTGCTCAGATTACTCTCTAAGCATCCATCACAGTGGTGTTCAAGAACCAAGAGGAGTTCACAGGATCTCGCGGAGCATTTCTCTTTCCCTTTCATTCAAGGTCCTTACAAGTAAGCTTCATAATCTTCACAATGCATATAGCTAGGTTAATAAAGCATGAACCAGTATGTTTAGTATGAACTTCGAACCTTGTAATTGAATTCAGTTTGCCTGCTATAATATATGCTTGTTCGTTTGATCTGCATATTTGAGCTCTGTGTGATGTGAGGATTAGGTAGATGTAAGAATCTTGCGTTTCCTTGAAGTTTTGGTTTGGTTAAAGTATGAGAGGTGGTTCGGTTTGTGTGATAGAGGCAGAATCTGAGAAATCCGAGGCCGGATCCGTGATGTGCGCGAAGAACCGAGCGGAACGATGGTGGTTTGGTAGTTTTCTGGGTGATTTGCATGACGCCGGCCACCGCACGCGTCGGAGGAGATGACCGGGCTTTGGCTCCGGCGTCTGCTTCCTTTTTTTCATGTTTCGCTTCCGATTAGCACGCGTGGCGCACATGTACTGGATTTATTTTCCCATTTTCTTTGCTTTTTGGCGTGTTCAAATGATTGGCATATGAGGTGGCGCGCTCTCATTTGCCAAGGGATTATTTTGTCATTTAGCAACTTAAAATCCACATGACCAATTGATTTTGTGTTGAAGCCATGCATGTCATGTTAATCGTATCATATAAACCACATGCTAATATATTTTGGAATAATAAAATCTGAGGACAAATAAAATGGAAACGGTAGAGTGGCGTTGGGCCTCTATGCTTTGGGCCACGCCAACTCTTGGAGTGCACACCCTAACTCTTGATGCACCACCTTCCAGTGATTGGGCAAATTGCAGACTGCTACTCCCACCCCCTTTATTTTGAGCCCAGTTTCTGTTATAACATGCTTTTAGTTCTTTTTAAAGAACTACTTCTGCACCCCCCTGTTAATAGATTTTACAATAAGAAAAGTTGATTTTCTTTTATTTCTTTTGCATATCAATTCATTTTCTTTTAAATAAAAAAATGACAAAAATATTCTTTTCACTCAATTAGACTCTTTAGAATTCTATTTTCTTTTAATTGAATTTTAATTGTTGTTTTCCTTGATTTTTGATTGGTTAATAAACCATAGAAAATAAATAGATTTTGTTCCTTTCTATTAGAATTAGAATAACATAGATTTAGAAATTAGGAATAGTTCTCTCTTTTCATTTCTTTTTCTTTTCAACACTAAAACATCTAAAAATATTCTAATAAAATCCCCTTTAAAAAATACAAAGAAAATACTTAAAACACTAATAATCAAAGTGAAAATTCTTAAAAAGGGAATGGAAGCTTGAACATCCCTTGCTTAAGGGAATGTTCGAGTGCTTGGATCTCCCTTGCTTAAGGGTACCATTCAGGCGTAAGTTCCCAACTTCTAAAAAACACCAACCAAAGAGTAACTCGAGTTTCCCTTGCTTAAGGGATTTCCTCGAAACGCTCAAAATCACTCTCTCACCTCCTTTCTTAAGGGCATTGTTATCTCCGCTCTATTGCATCCTAGGCTGTCCCCTTATGCAAGAGCGCGAGCGTTAACTCCGCCCAACTAAAAAACACAAAAACAAACAGAAAATATTGAGCCGAACTACGACGCTCTGATTCCTGAAAAGGATACGTAGGCATCAAGTCGCGGGGCTTGAACGAGCACACTTGTAAATAATTCCTTCTTTTCCCCGTATCTCTTTTTACATGCATTCACATATAGGTAGACATAGTACACACCCTTTAGATAGAAACAAACATAGGTGGATACCATCGAGTACGATGAGCGTGAGGGGTGCTAATACCTTCCCCTTGCGTAACCGACTCCCATACCTTGATTCTCTGGTCGCAAGACCCTGTTCCTTCCTTTGCTAGGTTTTCTGATATTCCTTTCCCTTATGGGATAAATATATCGGTGGCGACTCTGTTCATTTTTCGCGAGCGTGCGACAGCTGGCGACTCTGCTGGGGATGACCTAAGCAAGTCGATCCTAGCTTTTGTTTGTTTCTTTTATTGGGTGTTTATTTGTTTTTTTTTATGTCTATATCTTGTATATATGTTTTCATGTTTATTTTCTGCTTGCATATGATGTTTATTTCTGCTTGCACATCATGCATCTGGACTATATTATGGGTCCCCGTGGGGGCCACATATTTTTCTGCTTTGTTTTGTAGGTGGGGGTTTTTGAGGTAAAAGGCCCACTACCCAGGCCAGTGACACATAGGATTAGCGTGGATGCTCATGTTGACTCCCGTAGCGCTTGCTATGGCTGAGTTTGACATGAGGTACCACAACTGGGCGAGGTTCTTTCATGGAACACTGTGTCTGGCACGCTTGTTGCCTCAAACACTTTGTACCCCATGGGAACTGTAGACCCTGGTGACCATTAGGGACCACCTGTCCGTGTCTAGAATTCATACCTGTGAGTTTGGGGAGGGACAGGATACTAGCCTTCATCACACCCGGATTTCCATTTCGCAATCTGAAGCCAGAATTTTGAACCTGTTACATTCAGTGTTACCCAGATGTCCAGAGCTGCGAGGGACATTTAGTCTCTCACCACATCACGCACATGACACATCATGTTATTGCATCCACCCCACTTCATTCGTGGAGAATCCTAAAGTCTATTTCCAAAAATAGTGACAAAAATGTATATACTTTTTGCAAAAAGAAAAGAAAAGAAAAGGAAAGAAAAGAAATAATGAAAAGACTTTAGGATTCTCCTGATGAAATGCATTCCATCATGTCATTTAACATGCATGTTCATTTATTTTCAGGAATATTTGGCTTTGTCTCCGACCAACACATGGCTCCACCATTGAAGACTGGTAGTCGCAACATCTCCTATACATTTCCAAATCCGAATCTGGATTCTCTTGAGTGTTTAGCAAAAAAGATCACGTCGGATGAGTCAACCAAGTTCCGCGAAAAATATGGGTATATTATGAGTTTTCTCAAGATGCCGTTCACCAAGTACGAGCAAGAGGGAGTTCATACCTTGCTTCAGTTCTATAATCCTTCCCTCCGCTACTTCACATTCCCCGACTATCTTTTGGTTCCTACATTAGAGGAATATTCTCTTTTCCTCGGTGTTCCGATCAAGAAGGGAGAAGTTCCGTACTATGGCACCATGGAGGCTCCCACTTCCCTTGAAATCTCCAAGGCTCTTTATTTGAGAAAGTCAGTTGTCGATGCAAATCTCTCCAAGAAAGGAGGATGTCATGGTTTTCGCATGGAGTTTCTGGTTAAAATGGGGTGTGATGCTGCTGAAGCAAAAGAATGGGACACGCTTAGGGCTATCTTGGCTCTAAGTATCTATGGTATCATGATGTTTTCAAATGTACCTGACTTGGTTGATATGAATGCCATTCACATATTCATTCTGCAGAATCCTGTTCCTACACTTCTGGGGGATGTTTATCACTCCATTCATCACAAGAATAGTCAAAAGGGAGGTTTGGTAAGATGTTGTGCTCCGTTGTTATACCGTTGGTTCAGATCACATTTGCCTGAGTGTGGAGCTTTCGTTGATAATAGGCACACATCTAAATGGGCTGAGAGGATTATGGGGCTTAGGGCCAAGGACATTGTCTGGTATAATAGATCTTTAGATGACATGGAAGTTGTTATGAGTTGTGGAAAGTTCAATAATGTGCCTCTCATGGGTATTAGAGGCGGGATCAATTATAATCCCGTCTTGGCTAGGAGAACTTATGGATATGCTTTTATCAATCCTCCTGAGCAAACTGAGATCGTTGAGAACATTTTCTATCATGCAGCCACCAACATTGGACAAATGGCAGAAGCTGTGCAAGCCTGGAAGAGTATTTGTTGGAGAGATAAGAAACATTTTAGACAGAGAGACTGTGCAACTTATGGAGACTATACTGAGTGGGTCAAAACTGTGGCCAATACCCAAGGGATGCCTTTCCCTCCTAAGGATCTGTTGCACCCCAAAATTTGCCCATCTAATTATTCTTAACTGGCTTCCATATCTCGTTCATTTACATCTTAGGTCATCTAACTTCATGCATTCATTCATTAAATAAAAATAAAGACTAAGCTAAAATGTGGGATCAAGGACCAAGGATCGAATTGAGGTCTCATAGAAGCCTTAGCCAAAAGAGGATTATTTATTTCATCACCCGAAGGGAAAATAACGCTTGGTATTTGGTCAACGTAGTTGGTCCATTTAATTGATGCGCTTTGAGTCATTATGGATTCTCACTGAACAAATGTGAATTGAATTGGATTTTCTTATTAATTAGCATTTTATCTCATTCAAGTTACAAGTTGAAATCAAGAGAAATATTTGTGTGGTTTCTTGGCATATAAGTTGTGAGACATTATTGTCGTCATCTCTTTCATTTAAGCATACAAGATGAAGAATTTGTCAATACAAGTTCATAACTTGGCCCAAGTATGGCCAATGGAAGAACTTAAAGGGTGGAACTTCAAATAAAGAAAGATGGAGTGAAAAGAATAAAATTCAAATTTATCTGAATTTGTCACATTCAAATCAAAATTCAACATAACTTCCAACGGCCATTCTTCAAGTTCCAACCGAGGGCAGCATATAACATGATTCATTACAATATCCAAACTTCACATGGCAATTCATTTTATACAAATTCATTAACCCTAAACTAGTTCAGTTATTGACAGTCCTATTCTACCATTACTACTTCAATTCAATGGCACAAAGCAAGATTACATGAGATTTCACTTTGATCAAAAGGTTGGCTCAGGTTTTAAGCCTATCCTAGATTAAACCTATTTCCTGTTCCATGCTCTTGGGTCTTTCTCTTCAACTGCGGATGGGTGTGAGCCCTGCGTGAAGGAGAGGAGTGCGTATCGAATATGGGACTGAAGCCAAACCTAACAGCATAACCAAAAGCCCTGCATAAGCAAAAAGAAAATCAGCATTCATTCACTATATTAAACCAAACCATTCCTAACCACTTTTCAAACCAATTAACACTCAACCCTATAACAGAAATACTAACTGTTTATAACCGATTCCTAACAACCTAGCCAACTACCTAACAACATCCTAACAGAACTAACGGTCATCCTAATATCCTAACAGAGTTAACAGGAACCAAGAGAAGAAGAGAAGAAGAAAAGAGCAACTGAATCTCAACAGAAATAACAGAAAATCAAGGAGCTTAACTAACCTTCAATCGCTATAAATCAGAATTTCCTTCACCCTGCTTCATTCTTCACTCTCCATAATTCTCTTCACCTCATCTTCAATTCTCCACAGATCTTCTTCCCCCATCTTCATCATTCTTCAGCTCCACCATTCATCACCTTAACCAGTTCATCATCATTACCCCCTCAGCTCTTCACTTCAACCTTCACCTCTGCAACCACTTTACAGAGCCATTCCCTTCAATATTTGCCATCTCTTCATCACTATGCTTCCATACACCATCGCTTCACCCTCATCAATCTTCGACTCTCACTACAACATGTGACCAAGAAGAACATAACATCATCATCATCTTCATCACCTCTGAACTTTCATCATCTTCACAACACTAGCAAAAGAACCAGAAGAGAAAAGCACGAAATTCAACAAGAATAGAAGGGAGAAGAAGAATTCGCGAAGAAAAGAAGCAAAAGGACTCAAGAACTCACCGGGAAAGATTGTTCAATTGGCCTTGCGTTTATTTCTCATTTGGAGCTCTCGGAATCACCCTGTGTTCTCTTCATCTCACGGACGTTCTTCAAATCCAGGTGAGTACACTCTTCTCTGCCTCTTCATCATCTTCGCGTTTGCTCTTCACTATAGTGTAGTCTGAGGCTCCCCGAACTCTTCCCCCATGGCCTCGCTTCATGATTCGCGATTGTTAGCGTTTAATTTGATTTCTATTTAGATCTAGGGTTTGTTATTTGCTCAGATTCGAGAGAGAGAATGAGTTTCTAGAAGAACTGAAGTAGAAAACAAAGATAGGGTAAGAAGGCGGAGATGATTGTGGGTTCGACTTGAGGTTTAGGGAAGGTTTCCGCCAAAGGCGATTTCCGGCCGCCGTTGGATGTTATTCGCGAGAGAGAGTACTGAGAGAGGTTTCAGTTCACGTGAAAGTTGAAACGGCACATGCTAAATCCCAATTCCCCTTTCTTTTTGATTTATTTAATTTGTTTTTAATTATTAGAATTAAGGGATTAATTGGTGATTAATGTTGAAATCTCATAATTAAAAGTTGATTAAAGTTTGAATAATGATAAACTGGATCAAACAAACAATTGTATCTTGGCCATGAACGAATTTCGTTATACACCCCCTCTGACCCAGAGTACCACGTTTTTGGTACTGAAAACCATAACAAAAAAAAACACCTTTTGGGCTGGGCCCTGCGCCCTACTCTTCACACCATTCAATTTGGTTTACACCCCCTGTTTCCCTTTTGTTTGATTAATAGATTTAGGTTTTAATTAGATTTTTTCCTATTTCTTGTAAATAATTTTTCCACTATCTTTTTAGACCTTTAACTCATATTTTGTCATATAAAAATAATCACTAAAAAATATTAGTTTTAAGCTATTTGTTTTAGTCTTTTACTTAATTAGAACTCAATTCCTCTCATTAAAATCAATATAAAAATAGTAGTATTTTTAGGCCGCTTTTGTACTATATTTGTTTGGCTTGTTAATTCATGCTTGTGTGTGACTTTGTACCATTGCGCCATTCTCAATTTTGCTTCTATTGTGACTTTATTTTCATGTCTCTTTAATTCCTAACCTTAGGTAGAAACCATGATAACATTAGGATCTAGAAATTCCCATCTTGACACTTAGGCTAGTTATTCATTTTAGGCTAGTTTTCTCCCCTTTTTCTTTTCACTTTTAAAACATTAATAAAGGACGACGCGAATCATGCTAAATGCCTTTTTTTAGTGTGAAAGAAATGATTGGGGCGTAGGCCCCGATGTATGTTCTTTCCCACTTAGCGGAAGAGAAATGATTGAGGCGTAGGCCTCGGTGTATTTCTTAACCGTTATTTAGAGAAACGATTGTGGCGTAGGCCTCGATGTGCATTCTCTAAATATTCAAAAATTGTATTTCATTTAGAGAAACGATTGAGGCGTAGGCTTCGATGTGCATTCTCTAAATATGCAAAAACTGTATTTCATTTAGAGAAACGATTGTGGCGTAGGCCTCGATGTACATTCTCTAAATATTCAAAAAAACTCTTTTTTTATGGCATGATTCAAGTCACAAACTAATTTCCCTTAAAAGACACCCAACCAAAAACATTTCAAAATATCTAATAAAGGCTCAGACCTAAACAAAGTAAGGAAGTGATGCGAAGCCTTGTAGTGGGTTTTCGTCCATCATGGAATTATACCTAAAAGACACAAACCAATTTTTCCTCTTCTCTCTCTTGCCTCCGAGGCATTCTTTCTCTTGCCTTCAGGGCATTCTTTCCCTTAATCGGACATGTTATTTCCGCTCCATTCCCAGCTTAAGACTCCAGAGGTCGAGCAGCGGAGTGCGAATGTAACTGTTCATCTAAAAAACACAAAAACAAACAAAAACTAAAGAGCCGAACTACGGCGCTCTGATTCCTAAAAAGGATACGTAGGCATTAGGTTGCGGGGCCTAAGCGAGCACAACTATTTAAAAACCTTATTTTCCCCGTGTTTCTTTTCTTTCATTTGCATGCATTCCCTTAGTAATTAAGCTTTAGATTTATAGTACACACCCTTTAGATAGCAACAAACATAGGTGGATACCATCGAGTACGATGGGCGTGAGGGGTGCTAGGACCTTCCCCTTGCGTAACCGACTCCCGTACCTTATCTCTGGTCTAAAGACCTCGTTCTTATTCACCTTAGGTTTTCTGATATTCCTTTCCCTCTTTGGGACAAATATATTGGTGGCGACTCTGTCACATTTTCGCGAGTGTGCGACAGGATCCTTTGTATCTTCCTGCTGGTGAACAACCCAACATTGTTTCCATGCCTCGTTACAACCAAACGGTGGAAGAGAATCGAAAATTGACTGAACAGATGGAAACGATGCATGTTAAGATGAACACTGCTAGACAAGAGAAGCTTTCTGCTCTTCATAAGTTGAAATTAAGGGAAATAGAGCTTGAAGAACTGCATGCTAGAGGGAGCACATCTCAGAAGAGGTCGAGAATGGCTATGGGCTCTAAATCCACTGAAACCCAAGAGAAGAAAATAAAAGAACATTACGAGGCTCAGTTGGCCGAGTTGACTGAAAAGCTCCAGATTCAGACTGAAAATGCCAATTCAGAGAAATCTCGTCGCAAGAAAGCAGACAAACTCTTGTTGGATCGCCAAAGTACCATAGAGAAGTGTTATGAAGAGATCCAAAAGCTGAAGGGTCAGATAAGAGAAAAAGACCAGAGTAATGCCCAAGTTCAAGAGGAAGCTAGGTATTGGGAGGTGAAGAATCGCCACATGGAAACAATGCATTTTAGAAAAGACTTGCTGATTCAAGAGATCATTAAGAGGCCAACCCGTGTTGAGACCAAGAAGCTCTTTGAAGAAATGAAGACCTGGAGTGATAAGAACATTGGAGAGAGCCCCCTCCGTCATGTGGATATGGAGGGCCCTGCTTAATGCTGATTTTGTTGTAGAATCACCACCAGATTTGTTGGATGGGATTCCTAATTCTATTTCTGTATTTGTTGGCTCATGGGAGCAGAATATTTTGTACTTCAAGAACTTGGTTGCATAATTAATCGATTATGTTTGCTCATCTTGGTTATGCTTATCTTGGTTATGCTTCACTATTTCCTCCATTATCTTGTGTTGTTGGTTTTAGGTAAAGCTAAAAAGTCTTGAAAATAATAAAACATGCACACATGCACCCATGCACTCATATCATATTGCATTTTCAGGTTTTTATCGGATTCTAATTGGGGTCCCTTCCAACAACAGATTTCTTTTCCGACGACGAAGCTGACTTTCTTACATCCTTACCGCACCAGAAACAACGAGAAAAGAATCATGGACCAATTTGAACAGAATCAAGCTGCCCTCCGTAGGGATGTGGATATTATGGGAGATAGAATGACTCAACTCATGGAGACCCTTCATGCCGTCGTTCAAGGGCAGGACGAACTCAGGAAAAGTGTTGCTAGTTTGGTCAAAGAGGCTCCTACCACTTCTGCTGCTGGAGTACTAAAACCTGGGGAGGGTCCTGATGGTGGTATACCTAAGTTGGTGGATGATCATCGTGACGTTATCGACCTCGACCAAGATCTTACCACTGAGTTGACCGAGACTGCTAAAATGTACCAGGTTCTTGAAGAGCGCCTTAGGGCTGTTGAGGTTGCTAAAACCTCGAGTTTCAACACTGCTGCTTTGTGCTTGGTACCCGGAATTGTTATTCCCCCGAAGTTTAAGGTGCCAGATTTTGATAAATACAAGGGAGTTACCTGCCCGGAGACTCACATTCGTTCCTACTGTCGTAAGATGGCCGCTCACACTGAGAACGAACCTCTGCTTATGCATTTCTTCCAGGACAGTCTCACTGGAGCCCCGTTGGAGTGGTTTATGAAACTTGAGAGGGCTAATGTCAGTACTTGGTGAGAACTTGTTGATGCCTTCTTGAAACAATACCACTACAATACTGCTATGGCTCCTAGCCGTGCCCAGCTGCAAAATATTTCACAAAAGTCTGAAGAGTCTTTCAAGGAGTACGCCCAGAGGTGGCGTGAACTTGCTGCTCGAGTCCAACCTCCTCTATTGGACCGCGAATTGATTGATCTGTTTATGGGTACTCTGAAAGGGCCGTATCTTCAGCACATGGTTAGTAATACATCTCCTTCCTTCTCAGATGTGGTCATCATTGGTGAACGGGTTGAGAACTGTGTCAAAGCTGGTACCATTCAAGGTGTTACTAATCCTAGCAATCCTAATGGTAATAGTAAGAAGCCATACTCTGGATTTGTGAAGAAGAAAGAAGGTGAGACTAGCACCGCCTCTGTTGACCAAGGTCGAGCTCCTGTATACTCTGCTGTTCCACCTCCATATTACCCAATGCCTTATACTATTCCTGGCCCATATGTCCCTCAAGCATATGCTGCTGCTCTTCCACAGCCATGGGTGGCACCTCAACAACCATTCATCCCACAACAACAGGTTGCTGCTCCTCAGAATCGTCAGCAAAATCCTAGGCCTCAAGGTCAAAGGGGCCCACAGAGGACAAGGTACCAAGATAGGCGTATAAATCCGGTTCCGATGACGTATGCTCAGCTTCTCCCTCAGTTGCTTGCTGGTCAGTTGGTACAGCTTCGTGAACTTGGTCCTCCACCTAGTCCTCTTCCTCCCGGATATGATGTTAACGCCCGTTGTGAATTCCATTCAGGAGCTCCAGGCCATACAATCGAAAAGTTTAGAGCATTCAAATTAAAGGTCCAGGATCTCCTTGATGACAAGCTTATCTCGTTCACTCCTACTGGTCCTAATGTGTAGAATATTCCTATGCCTCCTCACACAGGTGCGACCAATGCTGTCGAGTTATACGACGACCAAATCCTGGTAACCGATGTTAATGAGGTTAAGATGCCGCTTGCGATTGTCAGAGAACACCTCGTGCAACAAAAGATTCTGTGTGAGCTACATGACTTCTGTTTACAATGTTCTTCTAATCCGGAGGAATGTGCTAGATTAAGAGAGGAGATTCAAAAGCTGATGGATGAAGGTATTCTCAGAGTGGAAAGGGTTGCTTCTGATAAAGATGTGGCTACTCTAGAAATCCCTTACTATCCTGCTGAAATGTCAAAGACGCAGAGCACTTCTTTGGTCGTTCATGCTCCGAGTACTCCTTTGGTTATTCAAGCTCCAAGAACTCTGTTGGTCATTCAGGTTCCAGATGCCTCTCTGACCCCTTCAACCTCATCTCTCGTTCCCTTTTCTGTGAGTAATTCCAAGGCTGTTCCTTGGAGTTATAATGCTGTGTATATTCGAGGGAAGAAGTATGACTGTCCTCCAGTGGGTAATTTGAGTGTCACTAATATTGCTGGGACTAGTGGCATCACCCGTAGTGGTCGAATCTTTGTTGCCCCTCCTCCACTTCCTAAAGAGACCAACAAAGATGCCAATGCACAAGCAAAGGGGAAGCAAGTTGTTGTTGATCCTCCTAAGACCCGTACTGCACAAGACGCGGAACAACTTCTGAGAATCATTAAGAAAAGTGACTACAAGGTAATTGATCAACTTGACCAAACTCAAGCTAAGATTTCCATCTTGTCCCTTTGGGTGCACTCAGAAGCTCACCGTGATGCTCTAATGAAAGTTCTGGCTTCTGCTCACGTAACTCAAGACATTACTGTGCCTCAGTTCGAAGGGGTTGTGGCCAACATTGCTGCTGGTAATTGTTTGGGTTTTTATGATGATGAACTTCCACCTGAGGGTAGAGCACACAACAAAGCGTTGCACATCTCCATAAAGTGTTTGGATGCTGTGTTGTCTCGAGTTCTGATTGATACAGGTTCTTCTCTTAATGTGATGCCCAAAGCTACTTTGTTTAAGCTGAGTATGGATGGGGTTATGATGAGACCATGCACTATGAGTGTCAGAGCGTTTGATGGTTCTAGAAGGTCCGTAGAAGGGGAAATTGACCTGCCTGTCTTGATTGGTCCTCACATGTTCTACATTGCCTTCTACGTTATGGATATACGCCCTTCGTACACTTGCCTCTTGGGTCGTCCTTGGATTCACGCTGTTGGGGCTGTGACATCTACCCTCCACCAATGTTTGAAATTTGTTGTGAATGACAAGATTGTTGTGATCACTAGTAAAGAGGATCTGATAGTCAATAACCTGGCAACATACCGTTATGTGGAAGTGGAGGGAGAGATACAAGAGACACCCTTTCAAGCCTTAGAGATTGTGTCGGTGGACAGACTCCCTGTGGTTTAAAACAAGAGGGAACTTGGAGCCCCGCTCTCATCCTTGAATGATGCTAAGGCTTTCTTAGAAGCTGGTGTTCCCCATGGTGCCTGGAGCAAGCTGATTGATGTCTATGAGAAGCGAGACAAGTATGGCCTTGGGTACCAACCATCCTCCTCTACTCAGCTTGGTCCAATCCTTGGAAAAAAGGTGATTCCCCCGATTTCTCAGGTGTTCGTCAGTGCCAGTACTAGTTCTGGAAGTCAGGTTCTCGCCGTGGATGATGATGATGAAGAAGATCTCTCCAGATTCATTTGCCATGCTGCACCTGGACAGGAACTCAACAATTGGACCATATTGGACATCCCCAGAGTCACTTTTATGGAGATGTAATTTTCTTGTTTTGATAAATCATGTGCTTAGCCCCAAGCATTTTGATCACTTGTATAAAGAAGGGCCCCCCATGTGTTTCAATTTGTTTAATATTGAATGAAAATCATATTTTCGCATGCAACTATTGTTCCATTTCTTTCATTTTTACTTTAAAAAAATTTTTCAAAAATGGCAAAGCTTTTCTTTTTTTTTTCCTTTATGTGTTGCATTCTAAGGCATAAATCATCCATCGTGCAGATCCGGCTCAGATTCCATCAAAAATAATAATGTTACAGTTTCACGTCCTGATATCCTTGAAAATCCGATTGACCAAGCTGATGAAGATAGTGGGGAAGATTGTGAAGTCCCTGAGGAATTGGCAAGACTTTTGAGACAAGAAGAGAAATCTATTCAGCCGCATCAGGAAGCCATAGAAATCATCAACCTCGGTACAGAAGAAGCAAAGAGAGTGTTAGAACAAGAATTGTTCTGATCAATTATCTTAGTTTTGATGATAACAATAATATGAATTTTGCTTAAGATAATATGGTACTCTAATCCAATGCAATTTCCTTTTCAGGAAATATATAAAGAGTATGCATAATTCAGCGCTCAGAAGCTTTGTCTCAAAGGGTTCAGCATGCAACATCAGAACATGGTCTGGCAAGACATCAGAAGATGGTCGAAGCAGAATCAGAACATGGGTCTATGGAAGCATCAGAAGAACAAGAGATCAGAAGCACTGAAGTTCTGATGGTATCACGCACAGAAGCACTTCAAGGTCAGAAGATCAGAAGATGCTTTGCACCAAGCTGTTTGACTCTGATGATATTCAAATGTTGTATTCACAAACATCAGATCAGAAGGAAGTACAAGTGGCAAGCTACGCTGACTGACAAAAGGAACGTTAAAAGCTATTATAGGCTACGTCAGTAGACACAGCGTGAACAAGGCTCGAGGTAGTTGACAAAAGCGTATAACATTAAATGCGATGCTGTACGGAACACGCAAAGCATTAAATGCACTCAACGGTCATCTTCTCCAACGCCTATAAATATGAAGTTCTGATGTGAAGCAAGGTAAATGATCCTGACGATTTGCAAAACAATTAACTTGCTGAAACGCTGTTCTACTCAAAACTCAGAATCTTCATCTTCATCAAAGCTCACTACATTGCTGTTGTAATATATTAGTGAGATTAAGCTTAAACGTTAAGAGAAATATCACAGTTTGTGATTATCGCTTTTAAGAAGCAATTGTAATACTCTTAGAATTGATTACATTAAGTTGTAAGGAACTAGAGTGATCGTGTGGATCAGAATACTCTAGGAAGTCTTAGAGGTTATCTAAGCAGGTTGTAACTAGAGTGATCGTGTGGATCAGAATACTCTAGAAAAGTCTTAGAGGGTATCTAAGCAGTTGTTCCTGGAGTGATCAGTGTGTGATCAGAAGACTCTGGAAGACTTAGTTGCTGACTAAGTGGAGAACCATTGTAATCCGTGCGATTAGTGGATTAAATCCTCAGTTGAGGTAAATCATCTCTGCGGGGGTGGACTGGAGTAGTTTAGTTAACAACGAACCAGGATAAAAATAACTGTGCAATTTATTTTTATCTGTCAAGTTTTTAAAGCTACACTTATTCAAACCCCCCCTTTCTAAGTGTTTTTCTATCCTTCAATTGGTATCAGAGCGCCGGTTCTAAGGTGCAAGCACTTAACCGTGTTTAGAAAAGATTCAGGAAGAGAAAAACGCTTCAGTAAAAGATGGTTGATGAAAGTGAAAAGTCTACACCTGCATCTACATCTGGCTCTGCTGAGCAACACAACGGTAACAATGGTTATACTAGACCACCTGTATTTGATGGTGAAAACTTTGAATACTGGAAAGATAAACTGGAAAGTTACTTTCTTGGTCTAGATGGTGATCTATGGGATCTTCTGATGGATGGTTACAAACATCCAGTAAATGCCAGTGGCGTAAAGCTGACAAGGCAAGAAATGAATGATGATCAGAAGAAGCTTTTCAGGAATCATCATAAATGCAGAACTGTTTTGCTGAATGCTATCTCTCATGCTGAGTATGAGAAGATATCTAACAGGGAAACGGCCTATGACATATATGAGTCCTTGAAAATGACTCATGAAGGAAATGCTCAAGTCAAGGAGACTAAAGCTCTCGCCTTAATCCAGAAGTATGAAGCCTTCAAGATGGAGGATGATGAAGACATTGAAAAGATGTTTTCAAGATTTCAAACTCTTACTGCTGGATTGAGAGTTCTTGACAAGGGATACACCAAGGCTGATCACGTAAAGAAGATCATCAGAAGCTTACCCAGAAGATGGGGTCCTATGGTGACTGCATTCAAGATTGCAAAGAATCTGAATGAAGTTTCTCTGGAAGAGCTTATCAGTGCCTTGAGGAGTCATGAAATAGAGCTGGACGCAAATGAGCCTCAAAAGAAAGGTAAGTCTATTGCATTAAAATCCAATATCAAGAAATGCACTAACGCTTTTCAGGCTAGAGAAGAAGATCCTGAAGAATCAGAATCTGAAGAAGAAGATGAACTGTCCTTGATCTCCAGAAGGCTGAATCAACTCTGGAAGAACAAGCAAAGGAAGTTCAGAGGCGTCAGAAGTTCAAAGAAATTTGAACGTGGAGAATCTTCTGATGATAGAAGATTTGACAAGAAGAAGGTCATGTGCTATGAATGCAATGAGCCTGGACACTACAAGAATGAATGTCCAAAGCTTCAGAAGGAAAATCCCAAGAAGAAGTTTCATAAGAAGAAAGGTCTTATGGCAACCTGGGATGAGTCAGAAGATGATTCAGACTCTGAAGATGAGTAGGCTAACTGTGCGCTGATGGCGACAGAAGATGACGAATCAGAATCTACATCAGAATCAGATTCTGAAGAGGTATTTTCTGAACTTACTAGAGATGAGTTAGTTTCCGGTCTAACTGAACTTCTGGAACTCAAGTCTCAGATTAGTCTCAAATACAAAAAGCTGAAAAAGCTATTTGAATTTGAAACAAAGAAGCTTGAGTTGGAGAACTCTGAATTAAAAGAAAAACTTTTAAAATTATCCAATAATGTTGGATCTCCTTCTGATTCAGAAAAATCCACTCCTAGTCTAAACCATATTCTGAAAGAATATGATTTAAGTTTCAGGAAGTTCTTATCTAGAAGTATTGGCAGAAGTCAGCTAGCTTCTATGATATATGCTGTGTCTGGAAACAAAAGAGTCGGCATTGGTTTTGAGGGTGAAACCCCATACAAACTTGAACCTGTTGATGAAATGAAATTCACATACAAGCCATTGTATGATCAGTTCAAGTATGGCCACTCCCATGATATTAGGCACACTTCACATGCTCAAAGTTTTCACATAACACACACCAAAAAGCATGTGACACAACCTAGGAAATATCATGAAACTCACATTAAAAATTATCATGCTGTTCCTCCTATTGCTTACAATGTTAAACCCAAGTTCAATCAGAACTTGAGAAAATCTAACAAGAAAGGACCCAAAAAGATGTGGGTACCTAAGGATAAGATTATTCCTATTGCAGATATCCTTGGCTGCAAAAAGGACAAAGCACAACATGTCGTGGTACCTGGACTCTGGATGCTCACGACACATGACAGGAAGAAGGTCTATGTTCCAAGACCTGGTGCTTAAGTCTGGAGGAGAAGTCAAGTTTGGAGGAGATCAGAAGGGCAAGATAATTGGCTCTGGAACTATAAATTCTGGTAACTCTCCTTCCATTTCTAATGTACTTCTTGTAGAAGGATTAACACATAACCTCTTATCTATCAGTCAATTGAGTGACAATGGTTATGATATAATCTTTAATCAAGAGTCTTGCAAGGCTGTAAATCAGAAGGATGGCTCAATCCTATTTACAGGCAAGAGGAAGAACAACATTTATAAGACAGATCTGCAAGATCTTATGCGTCAGAAGGTGACTTGTCTTATGTCTGTTTCTGAAGAGCAGTGGGTCTGGCACAGAAGATTAGGTCATGCTAGTTTGAGAAAGATTTCTCAGATTAACAAACTGGATCTTGTCAGAGGACTCCCTAATCTGAAATTCAAATCAGATGCTCTTTGTGAAGCATGTCAGAAGGGCAAGTTCTCCAAACCTGCATTCAAGTCCAAGAATGTTGTTTCTACCTCAAGGCCATTAGAACTCTTGCACATTGATCTGTTTGGCCCAGTCAAAACAGCATATGTCAGAGGGAAGAAATATGGATTAGTCATCATAGATGATTATAGCCGCTGGACATGGGTAAAATTCTTGAAACACAAGGATGAGTCTCATTCAGTGTTCTTTGATTTCTGCATTCAGATTCAATCTGAAAAAGAGTGTAAAATCATAAAGGTCAGAAGTGATCATGGTGGTGAATTTGAGAACAGATCCTTTGAAGAATTCTTCAAAGAAAATGGTATTGCCCATGATTTCTCTTGTCCTAGAACTCCACAGCAAAATGGGGTTGTAGAACGAAAGAATAGGACTCTGCAAGAAATGGCCAGAACCATGATCAATGAAACCAATATGGCTAAGCATTTCTGGGCAGAAGCAATAAACACTGCATGCTATATTCAGAATAGAATCTCTATCAGACCTATTCTAAATAAGACTCCTTATGAATTGTGGAAGAATAGAAAGCCCAACATTTCATATTTCCATCCTTTTGGATGTGTATGCTTTATTCTGAACACTAAAGATCATCTTGGTAAGTTTGATTCCAAAGCACAAAAGTGTTTCCTTCTTGGATATTCTGAACGCTCAAAAGGCTACAGAGTATACAATACTGAAACATTGATTGTAGAAGAATCAATCAATATCAGGTTTGATGATAAGCTTGGTTCTGAAAAACCAAAGCAGTTTGATAATTTTGCAGATTGTGATATTGATATATCAGAAGTTGTTGAGCCAAGAAGCAACGCATCAGAAGCAGAGCTTCTCAGAAGCAAAGAATCGGAAGATCAAGTATCAGCTTCTCTGGAGAATCTAAGCATTTCTGAAGAACCATCTGTCAGAAGATCATCCAGACTCATCTCTGGTCATTCAGAAGATGTCATTCTTGGAAAGAAGGATGATCCAATCAGAACAAGAGCATTCCTTAAGAACAATGCAGATTGTCAATTAGGTCTTGTATCCTTGATCGAGCCAACTTCTGTTGATCATGCTCTAGAAGATCCAGACTGGATAATTGCTATGCAAGAAGAACTGAATCAGTTTACAAGGAATGATGTTTGGGATCTTGTTCCTAGACCAGATGGATTCAATATAATCGGTACAAAATGGGTCTTCAGAAACAAGCTCAGTGAGAAAGGTGAAGTGGTAAGGAACAAAGCCAGACTGGTGGCTCAGGGTTATAGTCAGCAAGAAGGGATTGACTATACAGAAACCTTTGCACCAGTGGCCAGGTTAGAATCTATTCGTCTATTAATCTCATTTGCCACTCAACATAACATCACTCTCTATCAGATGGATGTTAAGAGTGCCTTCTTAAATGGTTATATAGATGAAGAAGTTTATGTCCATCAACCTCCTGGTTTTGAAGACTCTATGTCTCCTAATCATGTTTTTAAACTAAAGAAATCGTTGTATGGATTGAAACAGGCTCCCAGAGCTTGGTATGAACGCTTAAGTTCTTTCCTTCTGGATAATGGTTTCACTAGAGGAAAAGTGGACACTACTCTCTTTTGTAAAACCTTTAAAAGGGATATTTTAATTTGTCAAATATATGTAGATGATATTATTTTTGGAACATCTAATGCTACACTTGGAAAGGAGTTTGCTGAGTCTATGCAGGCTGAGTTTGAAATGAGCATGATGGGAGAACTCAAGTATTTCCTTGGAATACAAATAAATCAAACATCAGAAGGAACGTATGTTCACCAAACCAAGTATGTGAAGGAACTTCTGAAGAAGTTTAATCTTCTAGACTGCAAAGAAGCCAAAACTCCTATGCATCCAACATGCATCCTAGGTAAGGATGAGGTAAGTAAGAAGGTAGATCAGAAGTTATACAGAGGTATGATTGGATCTCTTCTATATTTGACTGCTTCTAGACCTGACATTCTGTTCATTGTTTGTTTGTGTGCTAGATTCCAATCAGATCCTAGAGAATCTCATTTAACTGCTGTTAAGAGAATTTTAAGGTATCTGAAAGGTACTACTAATGTTGGCTTAGTTTACAGAAAATCTAAAGAATACAACTTAGTAGGATTCTGCGATGCTGACTATGCTGGAGACAGAATTGAAAGAAAAAGTACTTCAGGATGTTGCCAATTTCTTGGAAGTCATTTAATCTCCTGGTATAGCAAGAAGCAAGCAACTATTGCTCTATCAACAACAGAAGCAGAATATGTCGCTGCTGCTGGTTGCAGTACACAGATACTCTGGATGAAGAGTCAGTTAGAAGATTATCAGATATATGAGAGTAACATTCCTATATTCTGTGATAATACTTCTGCTATATGTTAATCTAAGAATCCTATTCTTCATTCAAAGGCTAAACATATTGAGATTAAACATCATTTCATAAGGGACTATGTTCAGAAGGGTGTTCTATCTTAAAACTTTGTGGATACAGACCATCAATGGGCTGATATCTTTACAAAACCCCTGGCTGAAGATAGGTTTAAGTTCATTCTGAAGAACATCAGTATGGATTTATGCCCAGAATGAGAAGATGAGAAGTTCTTATGTATGAGTATCTTGTGAAATGAAAATGGATTATTTTCTAATCAGAAGTTCTGATTGAAATCTTTTAGAAATTATGATTCGGTTATTACTAACGTTTCATTGTCTAAGTTGATTCAGAACCTCTTTTAAAGCAAAACAGCTGTAACGTTTTATCTCGGGATGGTAAACCTGTCGTTACTGTTCATGGATAAGCGCGCGTGCAGTTGAAGGGACGCCGACCATAGGTAACTGTGCCAGTCACCTCATTTGTCTTTATTATCTCTCCTCATGTCACGTAACATTAAATGCTATCCATCATTTGTTTCATTTTATTTTCTTTTAAATACTCTTCAAACGCTTCTCCTTCCCTCCTATATTTTCTCTATTACACTCTGTCTTTGTTTTCCTTCTCTATCCTTTTGCATTCATATCAAACCCTAGCTGTTCATTATCTGCAAATCCATCATGAACTCTTCATCAAGCCCAGGAAACCATGAAAATGATCAAAACAAAAAGAGAAAAGCTGTTGAAACATCTCCTTCCAAACCCAAAAAGATAAAGATCACCTATGACCCTCTCAAGGTGAATCCATTCGAAGCAATGTTATCTGGAAACTATTCTAGACGTGTGTTTCAACCCCCTGGTGAAAGCCCTCCATCATCTCCATCTTCTTCCTCATCTTTTTACCTTCAAGACTCAACTTCCTCCTCATCTAACCTTTCCTCTCCCTCAACCCATTCCAACGAAATCTCCTCATCTTCACCTGCTGAGAATGTTGTCTCTGATAAAGATTGTGGAAGATCTGCATCAGAACCAAGTCTCCCTGACCCCTCGCCTGGAAGCCCAAGAAGCAGTCAATGATGCGTTTCACTCCTTCATGACATGCTGGCACAGATTTTGTCTTAGCTAGGGTCCTAGGCTTTGGTCTTAGTAGTTTTCTTTCCTTGTTACATCTGCTTGTTAAACATCTTCTCATGTAATATCTTTTGATTATCAATGAAAAGTTACCTTGTTTTACATTTCAGTGTTTTTATTTGTCGTTTTATTCATCTGAATCTTTTGAAATATTCTTTTTGATGTTATGACAAAAAGGGGGAGAAGATAAATGATAAATGATTTGATTAATCTATCAGTTGCTGGGTAAAGCTCCCACACATTTACTAACAAGAACTGCAAGTTCTATATGGTTTAAGTGTTTTGCAGGTATAAAGAAGTGAAGAGAATCTTCAAAGCAAACACAGAAGCAAAACCATAAGAAGTGTTATTCTGTAAAAAGAATAAACTCATGGAAACTGGAGCAAGCTAAGTGCTGTCAAGCTTCAGAAATCAGAAGCAAGAAAGAAGAATGAATCAGAAGCACAGATAATAGAATTTGATCCATATTTGTCTATCTGCTCTGACAAAATTCTATTTGCTCTGATACATTATTTTAGCCTATATGGCTCTGATACATATCATGTGTTCGAATATACATTTTATGTTCTGACTCGTTCATGCTGACTTTTGTCGTTTAGTTTTTGTTCTGTAACATTTCAGGATGTAGAGATGCTCTGATGATGCTCTGGTACATTCAACAATGTTCTGATACAAATCTAGCATGAAGTGATGTTGGTAGAAATTCAAAGCTCTGAAGCTATCCGAGGGAAGCAGAAATCAGAAGCTGTGAATGTTCTAAAGATCCAGAAAACTCAAGTTCTGAAGCTGTCCTAAATGGAAGCAGAAATCAGAAGCTGTGAATGTTCAGAAGATCAAAGAAATTCAAGTTCTGAAGCTGTCCTAGATGGAAGCAGAAGTCAGAAGCTGTGAATGTTCAGAAGATCAAAGAAATTCAAGTTCTGAAGTTGTCCTAGATGGAAGCAGGAATCAGAAGCTGTGAGTGTTCTAGGGATCTAAAGAAATTCTAGTTCTGAAGCTGTCCAATGGAAGCAGAAGTCAGAAGCTATGAATTCTCTAAAGACAGAAGCTTATGTGATCGTCTCTACCGAAATAATCAGGGAAGTCTTTTATTAAAGTTCTTCGAGTATTTATTTCAGGGGGAGATTATTTATCTCAGGGGGAGATTGTTAATCTCAGGGGGAGACATATTCATATGCTTATGCTATAGCTGTGTAATTTGTCTTTTGCCGTCTGCTCTTTCTGATCGCAAATTCATATCATTTATATATGTTTTTGTCATCATCAAAAAGGGGGAGATTGTTAGAACAAGAATTGTTCTGATCAATTATCTTAGTTTTGATGATAACAATAATATGAATTTTGCTTAAGATAATATGGTACTCTAATCCAATGCAATTTCCTTTTCAGGAAATATATAAAGAGTATGCATAATTCAGCGCTCAGAAGCTTTGTCTCAAAGGGTTCAGCATGCAACATCAGAACATGGTCTGGCAAGACATCAGAAGATGGTCGAAGCAGAATCAGAACATGGGTCTATGGAAGCATCAGAAGAACAAGAGATCAGAAGCACTGAAGTTCTGATGGTATCACGCACAGAAGCACTTCAAGGTCAGAAGATCAGAAGATGCTTTGCACCAAGCTGTTTGACTCTGATGATATTCAAATGTTGTATTCACAAACATCAGATCAGAAGGAAGTACAAGTGGCAAGCTACGCTGACTGACAAAAGGAACGTTAAAAGCTATTATAGGCTACGTCAGTAGACACAGCGTGAACAAGGCTCGAGGTAGTTGACAAAAGCGTATAACATTAAATGCGATGCTGTACGGAACACGCAAAGCATTAAATGCACTCAACGGTCATCTTCTCCAACGCCTATAAATATGAAGTTCTGATGTGAAGCAAGGTAAATGATCCTGACGATTTGCAAAACAATTAACTTGCTGAAACGCTGTTCTACTCAAAACTCAGAATCTTCATCTTCATCAAAGCTCACTACATTGTTGTTGTAATATATTAGTGAGATTAAGCTTAAACGTTAAGAGAAATATCACAGTTTGTGATTATCGCTTTTAAGAAGCAATTGTAATACTCTTAGAATTGATTACATTAAGTTGTAAGGAACTAGAGTGATCGTGTGGATCAGAATACTCTAGGAAGTCTTAGAGGTTATCTAAGCAGGTTGTAACTAGAGTGATCGTGTGGATCAGAATACTCTAGAAAAGTCTTAGAGGGTATCTAAGCAGTTGTTCCTGGAGTGATCAGTGTGTGATCAGAAGACTCTGGAAGACTTAGTTGCTGACTAAGTGGAGAACCATTGTAATCCGTGCGATTAGTGGATTAAATCCTCAGTTGAGGTAAATCATCTCTGCGGGGGTGGACTGGAGTAGTTTAGTTAACAACGAACTAGGATAAAAATAACTGTGCAATTTATTTTTATCTGTCAAGTTTTTAAAGCTACACTTATTCAAACCCCCCCTTTCTAAGTGTTTTTCTATCCTTCAGAGAGAAGTCAAGATAGGGGCCGCTTTGCAAAGTGATGTAAAGAGAAGGTTGATTGAGCTGCTTCAAGAATATGTTGACATCTTCGCCTGGTCATACGAAGACATGCCTGGTTTAGACACGGATATAGTTATGCACAGGTTACCGCTCAAACCAGAATGTCCGCCTGTAAAGCAGAAACCACGAAGGACTCGACCTGATATGGCTTTGAAAATCAAGGAGGAAGTTGAAAAGCAGTTGAAGGCTGGTTTCTTATCGGTGTGTGAATATCCTCCTTGGATTGCAAACATCATACCTGTTCCTAAGAAGGACGGAAAGGTACGCATGTGTGTCGACTACCGAGATTTGAATAGGGCAAGTCCGAAGGATGACTTTCCTCTGCCTCATATTGATGTGTTAGTCGACAATACTGCTCAGTATTCGGTATTCTCATTTATGGATGGTTTTTCTGGCTATAATCAAATAAAGATGGCTCCTAAAGATATGACCAAGACTACTTTTACCACTCTGTGGGGTACGTATTGTTATAAGGTAATGCCTTTTGGTCTTAAGAATGCTGGTGCAACATATCAACATGCGATGGTGACCCTTTTCCATGATATGATCCATAAGGAGATTGAAGTATACGTTGATGATATGATTGCAAAATCCCAAACTGAGGAGGAACACTTGGTATATCTTGAGAAATTGTTTGCTCGTTTGCGAAAATTCAAGTTGAGGCTTAATCCAAACAAGTGCACTTTTGGAGTACGATCTGGAAAGCTACTTGGATTCATCGTGAGCCAACGAGGGATTGAGGTCGACCCTAATAAAGTAAGAGCAATACAGAATATGCCGGCACCGAAGAATGAAAAGGAAGTCCGAGGGTTCCTTGGGAGATTGAATTATATAGCCAGGTTCATTTCTCATCTCACTGACACCTGTGAACCCATCTTTAAGTTGCTGCGCAAGAATCAAGATATCCGTTGGGATGACCATTGTCAAGAAGCCTTCGAAAAGATCAAACAGTATCTCCAAAAGCCACCAATCCTCATGCCTCCAGTTCCTGGGAGGCCGCTTCTTATGTGCTTAACTGTGCTTGAAGGATCTATGGGGTGTGTGCTAGGCCAGCATGACGAGTCTGGTCGAAAAGAGTGCGCCATTTATTACCTGAGCAAAAAGTTTACCGATTGTGAATCCCGTTACTCACTACTCGAGAAAACTAGCTGTGCTTTGGTATGGGCCGCTCGCCGACTGAGACAGTATATGTTGACTCACACCACTCTATTGATCTCCAAAATGGACCCGATAAAGTACATCTTTGAAAAACCGGCCCTTACAGGAAGACTAGCCCGGTGGCAAATGCTTTTATCAGAATATGATATCCAGTATGTCACACAGAAGGCAATCAAAGGAAGTGTCCTTGCAGATCATCTCGCTCATCATCCATTAGAAGAATATCAGTCAATGAAGTTTGACTTTCCTGATGAAGATATCATGAAACTAGATGATAATGAAGGACCCGAACCAGGGGAGCGATGGACTCTCACGTTCGATGGTGCATCAAATGCTATGGGCCATGGTATTGGGGCAGAGTTGATGGCAGAGTTGATGGTGCATCACTGATAACGGGTCCAATCTTAATAACAAGATGATGACAGAGTTGTGCGAAGAGTTCAAGATTGAACATCACAATTCATCACCTTATCGGCCAAAGATGAATGGCGCAGTCGAAGCTGCTAACAAGAACATAAAGAAGATCGTCCAAAAAATGGTTAGAACGTACAAAGACTGGCATGAGATGTTACCATTTGCTTTGCATGGCTACAGAACTTCAGTTCGTACTTCAACTGGGGCAACTCCCTTCTCTCTTGTCTACGGTATGGAGGCCGTACTTCCCGTCGAAGTGGAAATTCCTTCGTTGAGAGTCTTGATGGATGCCAAACTTGATGAAACAGAATGGGTTCAGACGAGGCTTGACCATCTCAATCTAATTGAGGAGAAACGCTTATCCGCAATTTGCCATGGCCAGTTGTACCAAAAGAGGATCAAGAAAGCGTATGACAAGAAAATTCGGCCTCGAGAATTCCACACGGGTGACCTAGTCATAAGGAAGATCTTGCCAATTCACACCGATCCAAGGGGCAAATGGACTCCCAATTATGAGGGACCATACATTGTGAAGAAAGCATTTTCAGGAGGTGCTTTAATTCTGACAAAGATGGATGGGGAAGACGTTCCGCTTCCAGTCAATTCAGACTCAGTCAAAAAATACTACGCATAAAAGACCCGCTAGGTCGACGTACCTAGGCAAAAATAAGGGCATCCCGGCAAACCAAAAGGGTTTGGGCAAAAATTAGGGATAAAACAAAAGAGAATAACCCGCTAAGTCGAAAACCCGAAAGGGCGACTTAGGCAAAAAGGGGTATCCCGCTGGGTTGAAAACCCGAAAGGGCGATCCAGGCAAAATTTAGGGATCAAAAGCGAGAGGCTGCAGTCTGAATATCCTTCACAAAGACCACTATACACCCTTGGCAAAGCGGACAGATCGATCCAACCATTACGCTTCTGAAGCAAAGCATTGAGAGGATCAAGGATATCGGAACTGTAGCAATACCAGTTTTAATGGAAATTCGAGCATTTCTCTTTGCCATTTTGCTTTTTTGCATCTTATTTTCTTTTTCGCAACTACCTCATTCAGGAGTTGCTTCCTTGTACAGAAGCCTATTCATAGGCGCTCCATCAATAAAATGATCTTTTGACAAAAAACTTTCCTTCCTACCTTTTTTCGTTTTTCGCATGCAAAGTGTGATTTAATTCGTTATTAAACATTGCATTGAAAGCATGGGGGATAATGATCATAAATCAAAACGAAACATGATGTTACATAAACACAAAAGTGCTCCAAGGGGCACCATTTGCATCCAGACGTTGTTTTCTCTGTGCAGGTTGCAGGTACTAGCCGTCATCTTGGCTTATGACATGTCACAAAGGCCATCGTCATCCCGCGTGAAAGTTCAAGCGTATAATTCATCAGTACTTGTAAGCACGGGGCACCTGAAGAGATCCATGTCCCTCTTCCATATGGCAGACAAAGAAGGGTCCCTCAAAACTCACGATTCCCCAAGCAGTATAGGATGTAAGGAAAGTCTAGCAAAGTCACTTCCTCCCCAACAGAGCTATGTTCTAATCCTCCACACAGTTGCCAATAATCTTTGGCACTATGAGGTTTCCAACGCCCACCCACAATTGCGTCTCAAGAGAATAAGCAACGGACCCCAATGATCCTGCTCCGTTATCTCTTCAATTCCTTTATTTGGCAATCTGCATATAGTGTTCACTGCATATAACATTGCATCCTCAAAAGCGTAGCATATCCATTACAGTGGATCATTACACCATAAAAAACTCAAACATGCATATGAAGCATAGGCCAGATAATGTGAGTCAATGTTGAATCGAAATAATGACACATCCCTATAGAAGTTGTCATCATTACAAACTCCACTTGATATCTGCTGTAGTGCCACAAACACTTTTAAGCTGCGGTGCCGATACGAGGTATCCTCAATGTAACGCCCGTATAATTTTAATATTAATTTAATTTTATTATTGAATTAATAATTAGAATTATTAAAGAAATTGTGGAAATAATAAATAAATGAGGTTTTGGCTTTTGGGCCATATGTGGAAATAGTGGAAGAAGGGGGGGTGATTCTGTAAAACCTTTTTCTAATTTTATTATTTCATAAACATTGGATTTGGGAACCAAGAAAGAGCGTGAAAGAAAGAAGTCTGAAGAACGAGGAACGCGAAGGAGAACGATAGAGGGAGAGACCAAGAATCCAGAATTATCTAAGGTAAGGGGGGACTTGTCTTGATTACCATCTATTATCGGGTTAGGGGTTGATAATGCTGAATAGATGTAGAATTCGGATCAATTGAGTCATATAATAGGTTTAGGGATTATGTCAATTGTGTGATATTTGACCCTGTGTTTTGAATCTATGATGTATGCGTTGTTATAATCTCAATTGATGAATATTTGGTGCATTATGAGACGTAAATTGTGTTGTTTGTGCATTATAATTCTCCATGTTCGCACTGGTATGTGTTGGGGTGTTTGGGATACATGGAATGCTGTTTTTCTGCAGATTGGGGTTTCCAGAATCGCGGTTCGCGCCGCGTACAGAGGGGAGGCGCCGCGAACCTGAAGGCAAAAGGTCAGGAAGTTTTGTTGCGTTCAGTACGCGCCGCGAACGGGTGACCGCGCCGCGAAGGCGTTGTTCCAAATCGTTCCGCGCCGCGAACATGTGTACGCGCCGCGAAGGCGTTGTTTCGATTCGTACCGCGCCGCGAATGTTTGATGGCGCCGCGTGCTGTTGATGTTTTGTGATATTTTAAGAAAGTTCAAAGAGGCGTAACTTTCTAACCGTTGGTTCATTTGATGCGCCGTTTTGGGCTAAATGAACTTTATTAATCGATCTATGTGATGATGATTTGACTGGTTTTAGAATGATGATATTATATGTTGCTATTTCTTGATGATGACGATGATTGTAGCAAATATGTACGTGTTTCGACATGATGATGATAGAATTGTGGTTGAATGATGTTAATATATATGAACATACTTGAATGATGATGATGATGATTGAGGATGATGTTGATAATGATATAAGTATGTTATATATGTTGCATTCATTCATGTGCATTGTTGATACTGTATCCATAAGGGATGTGTTGGATCAATGAAGGGCATGATTCCCATTGTGTGGAATCTGTGCTGGCAGGGCCGTATCTGGATGATGATAGATCGGTCATGGGTTATTCCCATTGAATGACGTTGGTACCACATGCATAGTGTCAGTTCATTCATATGCATGATTTATGACATGATTTGGAGGTATTCCAGTGTTGTAAATGCTGATGATGTGTTGGTTGTTATTTGTTTTGTTTTGATTGTCTGTTTATGAAACAATTGGGTGAATGATGCAACTGTGACGTGTTATTGCTTTATAACCTTATAACATTTGTTAATTATGACGAGACTCACCCTTACATGTTGTCATTTTCAGATTGAGGATAGCGGCTGATCGACTCGATGAGGATTAGCTCATGAGTCAGTGTTTTTAGTTAGCGTCAGGTGTCATGCTCTGGTAGTTGTAACACTGGGAACGTTTGTTTGTAGTTTGATTGTAACTCATTATTTATCTGTTTTGGTTGAAGTCTGATACATTTAGTAATAATGTAGACTTGATGATGTATTTTTCCGCTGCGTAGAACATGGTTTGGATAATGAGTTATGATTTTCAGGTGTTCCAATGATGCATGACTTATGTGACGTGTGCTTTTGTTATTTATGAAGTGTGATACCTCTCTACATGTTACTCTGATTTAAATAATTTGTTTAATTGCCGCGGGTTATTTAGAGGGGTGTTACAATAGTGGTATCAGAGCATAGTCGGTCGTTGTGACCAGAGTCTTAGTGTCAGTGTCAGTTTTCCTGTGTATACGACTAATACGAGTTATTGTCGATACTTGTTCTGACTGGATTGTTGTATTTAAGCAGAACAAATGGCTGGAAGAGGAGGAAGAAACGATGATGCTCTTGCTGAGGCTCTGGGCATGATTGCTGGTGTGCTTGGAGGAGGGACTGTAGGAACAGGGATTGGTGCTGATAGGCAACTGGGGAATTTTCAGAGGAACAATCCTCCATTGTTCAAAGGCACGCACGATCCTGAGGGTGCTCAGAAATGGCTCAAAGAGATCGAGAGGATTTTCCGAGTCATAGATTGTGCTGAGAATCTCAAGGTGAGGTTTGGTACCCACATGTTGTCTGAGGAGGCTGATGACTGGTGGTTGACAACAAAAGCTGAACTGGATGCCGGCGGTACAGCGGTTACTTGGGCTATATTCAAAAGGGAGTTTCTGAGGAGGTATTTTCCTGAGGATGTCAGGGGCAGAAAAGAAGTGGAATTTTTGGAGTTGGTTCAAGGTAACATGACTGTACCAGAGTATGCTGCCAAGTTTGTGGAACTGGCAAAGTACTATGTGCACTACAACAACGACGAAGCCAGTGAATTCTCGAAATGTGTCAAGTTTGAGAATGGCCTCCGTGATGAGATCAAACAGGGTATCAGGTACCAGAGGATCCGGAGATTTGTTGATCTGGTGGATTGTAGCAGGATTTTTGAGGAAGATAGCATCAAGCTGAAGTCATCTCACTCTCGCGAGTTGGTTGACAGAAAGGGGAAGAAGCCTATGGACAGAGGTAAACCATATGGTAGAGGTAAACCTGTTGATTGGAAGAAACCCAGTGGGGGAGATTCCAGTGCTCGTATCAGATGCTACAATTGTGGTGAGATGGGACATCGTAGGAATGAGTGTAAGCTGAACCAGAAGAAGTGCTTCAAGTGTGAGGAAGTGGGTCATGTCGCGGCTGATTGTAAGAAGAGAGTTGTGACTTGTTACAACTGTGGTGAAGAGGGTCACATCAGTCCTAATTGTCCTAAGCCAAAGAAGAACCAATCGGGAGGAAAAGTTTTTGCTTTGACCGGGTCAGAGACTACTCCAGAGGACAGATTGATTAAAGGTACGTGTTTCATTCATGGCACACCTTTAGTTGCGATTATTGATACTGGAGCAACTCATTCTTTTATTTCTTTGGACTGTGCTACGAGGTTAAATCTTGAGATATCTGACATAAATGGAAGTATGATTATTGACACTCCTGCGTCGGGTTCAGTAACTACTTCGTCTGCATGCTTGAATTGTCCGGTTGACATTTTTGGTAGAGAATTCGGAATGGACTTAGTGTGCCTTCCGTTGAAAGAACTTGATGTAATCCTGGGAATGAACTGGTTGGAGTTCAACCGTGTTCATATCAACTGTTTTGAGAAGACGGTAACTTTTCCTGAAGAGGGTTGTGCTGATAATCTGGAAATGACAGCTAGGCAGGTGAATGAGGCTATCGGAGATGGTGCAACGGTATTTATGTTGTTCGCAATGATGAATGTGAAAGAAAAGGTGGCTAGTAGCGAATTACCTGTGGTGTGTGAATTTCCAGAAGTTTTTCCTGAAGATGTAAATGAATTACCACCGGAAAGAGAAGTGGAGTTTTCTATTGAATTGATTCCGGGAACCAGTCCAGTGTCGATGGCACCGTACCGTATGTCGCCGTCTGAGCTAGCCGAACTGAAGAAGCAGTTAGAAGAATTACTGGAGAAGAAATTTATTCGTCCTAGTGTTTCTCCATGGGGTGCGCCTGTGCTGCTAGTAAAGAAGAAAGAGGGTTCGATGAGGCTGTGCGTAGATTACAGACAATTGAACAAGGTTACTATCAAGAATCGGTATCCATTGCCGAGGATTGATGATTTGATGGATCAGTTGGTTGGAGCACGAGTATTTAGTAAAATTGATTTGAGGTCTGGGTATCACCAAATACGTGTGAAAGATGATGATATTCAGAAGACTGCTTTTAGAACGAGGTATGGACATTACGAGTATTCGGTAATGCCGTTTGGAGTTACTAATGCACCTGGTGTTTTTATGGAGTATATGAACAGAATATTTCATCCTTATCTCGACAAGTTTGTGGTGGTATTTATCGACGATATTCTGATATATTCTAAGAATGAGGAAGAACATGCCGAACACCTCAGAACTGTGCTAGAACTGTTGAAGGAGAAGCAACTTTTTTCCAAACTGTCGAAGTGTGAATTCTGGTTAGAAGAAGTTAGTTTTCTTGGACATGTGATTTCTAAGAATGGTATTGCTGTTGATCCTACAAAGATAAAGGCCGTGTCTCGGTGGGAAGCTCCGAAGTCAGTATCAGAGATTCGTAGTTTTCTTGGCCTTGCAGGTTATTACAGGAAGTTTATTGAAGGATTTGCAAAGTTAGCGTTGCCGTTAACTAAACTAACCAGGAAGGGACAAGCTTTTATTTGGGATGCAAAGTGTGAAGAGGGATTCCAAGAGCTGAAGAGAAGGTTGACTAGTGCTCCTATCTTGATTTTGCCGAATCCGACAGAATCATTTGTGATTTACTGTGATGCGTCACTAATGGGTTTAGGTGGCGTGTTAATGCAAAATCAGCAAGTAGTTGCTTATGCGTCGAGACAACTTAAAGTACATGAGAGGAATTATCCGACTCATGATTTGGAGTTGGCAGCTGTAGTGTTCGTTTTGAAGTTGTGGCGACACTATTTGTATGGTTCGAGATTTGAGGTATTCAGTGATCATAAGAGCCTGAAGTATCTCTTTGACCAGAAAGAGTTGAATATGAGGCAGAGAAGATGGTTAGAATTCCTGAAAGATTATGATTTTGGTTTGAATTACCATCCGGGTAAGGCAAACGTTGTTGCTGATGCATTGAGTAGGAAAACCTTGCATATGTCTATGCTAATGATGAAGGAATTGGATTTGATTGAACAATTCAGAGACTTGAGCTTGGTATGTGAAGGTACTCCTACTAGTGTCAAATTGGGTATGTTGAAGTTGACTAGTGGCATTCTTGAAGAGATCAGAGGGGGTCAGAAAGATGATGTTGAGTTAATAGATAAGTTGACTTTGATTAATCAAGGCAAGGGTGGTGAATTCAGAATTGATGAAAATGGTATACTGAGGTTTGGTGATCGAGTGTGTGTCCCTGATATTGTTGAACTCCGGAAACGTATTTTAGAAGAAGGACACCGTAGTGGGTTGAGTATTCATCCTGGTGCTACCAAGATGTATCATGATTTGAAAAAGTTGTTTTGGTGGCCGAGAATGAAGAAAGAAATTGCCGAGTTTGTGTACTCTTGTTTAATTTGCCAGAAGTCAAAGATTGAGCATCAGAAACCGTCTGGGTTTATGCAACCGATGTTTATTCCTGAGTGGAAGTCGGATAGCATATCAATGGATTTTGTGTCGGGTTTGCCGAGGACTGGCAAGAATTGTGAAGCTATCTGGGTCGTGGTAGACAGGTTGACGAAATCTGCACATTTTATACCGGTGAGGATGGATTATCCGATGGAGAAGCTAGCCCAGTTGTATATCGAGAAGATAGTTAGTCTTCACGGTATTCCTTCAAGTATCGTGTCAGACAGAGATCCGAGGTTTACGTCTAAGTTCTGGGAAGGTTTGCAGAAGGCTTTGGGTACTAAACTGAGGTTGAGTTCTGCTTATCATCCGCAGACGGATGGACAGACGGAGAGGACAATACAGTCGTTAGAAGATTTGTTACGTGCTTGTGTGCTGGAAAAAGGAGGTACTTGGGATAGCTATCTGCCTTTGATCGAGTTTACTTACAACAATAGTTATCATTCGAGTATTGGTATGGCTCCGTTTGAGGCCTTGTATGGTAGGAGATGTAGGACGCCGTTGTGTTGGTATGAATCTGGTGAGAGTGCCGTGATTGGGCCGGAAATTGTACAACAGACTACGGAGAAGATTAAGATGATTCAGGAGAAGATGAGAGCTTCTCAGAGTCGTCAGAAGAGTTACTATGATAAAAGAAGGAAGACACTTGAGTTTCAAGAGGGAGATCATGTGTTTATGAGAGTTACTCCTATGACAGGAATTGGTCGGGCATTGAAGTCAAGGAAGTTGACTCCGCGTTTTATTGGACCGTTCCAAATTTCTGAAAAAGTGGGATAATTGGCATATCGTGTCGCTTTGCCGCCGATGCTTGCAAACTTGCACGACGTGTTTCATGTGTCTCAATTGAGGAAGTACATTCCAGATCCGTCCCATGTGATCCAAGTAGACGATGTACAGGTAAAAGACAACTTAACGGTTGAAACGTTGCCTGTAAGGATTGAAGATAGAAGACTGAAGCAATTGCGTGGCAAGGAAATAGCTTTAGTCAGAGTAGCTTGGGGAGGACCAGCTGAAGGAAATGTTACCTGGGAGCTAGAGAGCCAGATGAAAGATTCCTATCCGGAACTCTTTGCTTGAGGTATGTTTTCGAGGACGAAAACTCTTTTAGTGGGGGAGGGTTGTAACGCCCGTATAATTTTAATATTAATTTAATTTTATTATTGAATTAATAATTAGAATTATTAAAGAAATTGTGGAAATAATAAATAAATGAGGTTTTGGCTTTTGGGCCATATGTGGAAATAGTGGAAGAAGGGGGGGTGATTCTGTAAAACCTTTTTCTAATTTTATTATTTCATAAACATTGGATTTGGGAACCAAGAAAGAGCGTGAAAGAAAGAAGTCTGAAGAACGAGGAACGCGAAGGAGAACGATAGAGGGAGAGACCAAGAATCCAGAATTATCTAAGGTAAGGGGGGACTTGTCTTGATTACCATCTATTATCGGGTTAGGGGTTGATAATGCTGAATAGATGTAGAATTCGGATCAATTGAGTCATATAATAGGTTTAGGGATTATGTCAATTGTGTGATATTTGACCCTGTGTTTTGAATCTATGATGTATGCGTTGTTATAATCTCAATTGATGAATATTTGGTGCATTATGAGACGTAAATTGTGTTGTTTGTGCATTATAATTCTCCATGTTCGCACTGGTATGTGTTGGGGTGTTTGGGATACATGGAATGCTGTTTTTCTGCAGATTGGGGTTTCCAGAATCGCGGTTCGCGCCGCGTACAGAGGGGAGGCGCCGCGAACCTGAAGGCAAAAGGTCAGGAAGTTTTGTTGCGTTCAGTACGCGCCGCGAACGGGTGACCGCGCCGCGAAGGCGTTGTTCCAAATCGTTCCGCGCCGCGAACATGTGTACGCGCCGCGAAGGCGTTGTTTCGATTCGTACCGCGCCGCGAATGTTTGATGGCGCCGCGTGCTGTTGATGTTTTGTGATATTTTAAGAAAGTTCAAAGAGGCGTAACTTTCTAACCGTTGGTTCATTTGATGCGCCGTTTTGGGCTAAATGAACTTTATTAATCGATCTATGTGATGATGATTTGACTGGTTTTAGAATGATGATATTATATGTTGCTATTTCTTGATGATGACGATGATTGTAGCAAATATGTACGTGTTTCGACATGATGATGATAGAATTGTGGTTGAATGATGTTAATATATATGAACATACTTGAATGATGATGATGATGATTGAGGATGATGTTGATAATGATATAAGTATGTTATATATGTTGCATTCATTCATGTGCATTGTTGATACTGTATCCATAAGGGATGTGTTGGATCAATGAAGGGCATGATTCCCATTGTGTGGAATCTGTGCTGGCAGGGCCGTATCTGGATGATGATAGATCGGTCATGGGTTATTCCCATTGAATGACGTTGGTACCACATGCATAGTGTCAGTTCATTCATATGCATGATTTATGACATGATTTGGAGGTATTCCAGTGTTGTAAATGCTGATGATGTGTTGGTTGTTATTTGTTTTGTTTTGATTGTCTGTTTATGAAACAATTGGGTGAATGATGCAACTGTGACGTGTTATTGCTTTATAACCTTATAACATTTGTTAATTATGACGAGACTCACCCTTACATGTTGTCATTTTCAGATTGAGGATAGCGGCTGATCGACTCGATGAGGATTAGCTCATGAGTCAGTGTTTTTAGTTAGCGTCAGGTGTCATGCTCTGGTAGTTGTAACACTGGGAACGTTTGTTTGTAGTTTGATTGTAACTCATTATTTATCTGTTTTGGTTGAAGTCTGATACATTTAGTAATAATGTAGACTTGATGATGTATTTTTCCGCTGCGTAGAACATGGTTTGGATAATGAGTTATGATTTTCAGGTGTTCCAATGATGCATGACTTATGTGACGTGTGCTTTTGTTATTTATGAAGTGTGATACCTCTCTACATGTTACTCTGATTTAAATAATTTGTTTAATTGCCGCGGGTTATTTAGAGGGGTGTTACACTCAATCCCCGACAAGTGTCTGACACAATGACTCTCTGCTTGTATCTTCTCTTGTTGTCGAGTCGATGTTGAGTCGTAGATCGCACGAGATCTATCCCCTTTTCGTCCTGAAGATCGAACGAGGTCTTCTCCTGATGTTGAGTCGTAGATCACACGAGATCCTTTTTCCTTTCAGTCTTGAAGATTGTACGAGGTCTTCTCCCGATGTTGAGTCAAAGATCGCACGAGATCTTTTCCTTTCCGTCTTGAAGATCGCACGAGATCCTCTCCTGTTGTCGAGTCGATGTTGAGTCATAGATCGCACGAGATCTTTTCCTTTCTGTCCTGAAGATCGTACGAGATCTTCTCCTGTTGTCGAGTCGATGTGGAGTCATAGATCGCACAAGATCTTTTCCTTTCCGTCCTGAAGATCGTACGAGATCCTCTCCTGTTGTCGAGTCGATGTTGAGTCATAGATCGCACGAGGTCTTTTCCTTTCTGTCCTGAAGATCGTACGAGATCTTCTCCTGTTGTCGAGTCAATGTTAAGTCGTAGATCGCACGAGATCTTTTCCTTTCAGTCTTGAAGATCGTACGAGGTCTTCTCCCGATGTTGAGTCGTAGATCGCACGAGATTTTCTCCTTTCAGCCATTGTCTCATATAACCATTCTCTTTGAAAACCTGTATTGGCACCTCGGTCATGTTACATGCTACCACCATTCAAATCCATTACTCACCGTAAATTCTTCCACCAGAAAAAACAAAATTTCTCTTTCCCCAGCAGATATCAAAACAAAAAATAAAGATAACACTTATACCATCTTTTCAGGACAAATTTCAGGTCTTGATATTTAATCTTCTTCTACCTCGAATGTTCGAAAGGCTAACCCCAATCTCACCTTCAGGTTTAAGACGATTAAATAGGGGCAGCTGTCATATCCCAAATTTGTCCCACCCATTTACTTCTAACTGGCTTAGGCTTTGCATTCATGTACATACATCACGTAGGTCATAATCCCTACCCATGCATGCATACCATTGGTATCAATCAAAGACTAGCAAGAAAGAACTTTTATGGCAAGGAACTTTCTACCAAGTGTGTGGATCTGAGGGGTAATCATGTGGCTCTATGATTCATTGAAGTCTCCTTGGATTAGGGTTTTTTTTCTCTTTCTCAGCTCAAGGCATTGATGGAGGTGTACAAGTCCAGAAGTCATCTGATTCTCTTGACCAGGGTTTCCTTGACCAAAGTCAACCAGTTGACTTTCTGGTCAACATTTAATCAGGGATGGATTTTATGAGTGAAAAAGCTTTTCATACGGGCCATGTGGATGTGTTCATTTGATTGGATTTGACTAGAGGAGATTTAATCAAGAATTCCATCAATAATCAGAAAAATCAGAGCAGTTGACTTTTGGGTCAAAATCAGAAGAACTATTCAAATATTGACTTTTGGTGGAAAATCAATCAAGAAAAGTCAAAGAATGGATAAAATCAAGAGTTTGACAAAAGGTTGCCAAAAATAGAAAAATGACAAAAAAAGAAAGTTTCAACACTTAGAAATTTTTTGAAGGTTTTAAATCTTGATGAGCAGTCCACTCCAGCCCTAATTTACACGTGGCAAATGACATTTTTTGAAGAAATTTCCAACATCAAAGTTGTTCCTCTCATGGAGGAGAACAACTTTGTAGTTGGACACTTTTTCATTTGAAGCTTGCATGAAGAGTTAAAGTGGTTTGAAGTTGCTGAAAATCTATTCAACCCAAGTCATAATCCAAGTCACAAGCCAGGTCATGATCAGGCATTTCAGCAAACACATGGCATGCCAAATCTCAAGCCAGTTTTAGAGCTCTACAAAAAGGCCATGGAAACAAACTTGGTATCATTCTAATCCTTGCCATGTCTTCTTTCCAACAAGCCAAGAATTGGGTCAATTGAACAAGTATTGAATGAGATGCAAGCTCTCAAAGTTGTGCCTCTACACTGACTAAGTCCTGCATCCAGCCAAGGCAGATTTCTAGGGCACACGCATGCATTTTAACAAATACATGGTGTGCCAAATTCCAATGCACTTTTCTTCCTCCACAAGTCTTCAGCTTGAACAAGCTTGATATTGAAGTGCTCTTTGCCATGTTCCCTATCTATTGAATCCAATATCATTAATTTTGGACACATATTGAGCAAGATATAGAGTCCCAAAGTTATGCCTCCACCAAGCTACACTTTCACCAAAGGCACGAGCCCAGAGCCAGGTCATGCGCGCAGGTAATGTTCAATGGTATGTCACCATTTTGCCAGCAACTTTCGAATAGGTTACAGGTTTTGTCTCTCAATCTTCCCAAAATCAAACCTCATCTATTCCATGTACTCTTCCTAATGAGCCCAAGAGAAGATTGAATGGTGAAGTAGAGCCCGAGATATATATGCTTGAACATGGCAATGTGAGCACTGGTTTTGACAAGGCATTTGCACTAGAGCCCATGCAAAGAACACACTAGACACCTCTCCCTTGCCATGTTAATGCCATGCATTCCTGGACTTATGGAAAGCATGTTAGGAACTTTCCACAAGTGCACAAAACTTACTCACTAAGCATCACTTCCCTAGTCCCACACTGAGAAAAACAAGGTTGCTACTAAATGCTCATTTGCAAGTCCCATATTCAAAAAGCTACACGAGCTCCACTTCTCTCATTCACCAAAGAGGAACCTCACACTTGCCCTATAAAAGCATCCACAACCCTCACTCCACACTCACTCAGGATCCACTCTCTTCACGTTTTCCTCTCTATCATTTTCTCTCATCCTCTCTCTCTCTCCATTCCCATTCTCTCGCCCTTCCACACTCTCTCTGTAACCCTCAAACCACCATAACCACTCCAATCACCACCATAACAAACTTTTCCACCTCCACAACAACCTTTAAGCCGCCTTCACCAACTTCCTACTTCTTCAGTCATGGCTCTAAAGGAATTCCCTCAACTTCTTCGTCGTCATCATTGATCGATTTCCACCTTCTCTTATTGATTCCGTAGTGTTATACTGGTCAGGCAAGAGGTCTTCGGAGTGCATTGCTCAGATTACTCTCTAAGCATCCATCACCGTGGTGTTCAAGAACCAAGAGGAGTTCACAGGATCTCGCGAAGCATTTCTCTTTCCCTTTCATTCAAGGTCCTTACAAGTAAGCTTCATAATCTTCACAATGCATATAGCTAGGTTAATAAAGCATGAACCAGTATGTTTAGCATGAACTTCGAACCTTGTGATTGAATTCAGTTTGCCTGCTATAATATATGCTTGTTCGTTTGATCTGCATATTTGAGCTCTGTGTGATGTGAGGATTAGGTAGATGTAAGAATCTTGCGTTTCCTTGAAGTTTTGGTTTGGTTAAAGTATGAGAGGTGGTTCGGTTTGTGTGATAGAGGCAGAATCTGAGAAATCCGAGGCCGGATCCGTGATGTGCGCGAAGAACCGAGCGGAACGATGGTGGTTTGGTAGTTTTCTGGGTGATTTGCATGACGCCGGCCACCGCACGCGTCGGAGGAGATGACCGGGGCTTTGGCTCCGGCGTCTGCTTCCTTTTTTTCATGTTTCGCTTCCGATTCACACGCGTGGCGCACATGTACTGGATTTATTTTCCCATTTTCTTTGCTTTTTGGCGTGTTCAAATGATTGGCATATGAGGTGGCGCGCTCTCATTTGCCAAGGGATTATTTTGTCATTTAGCAACTTAAAATCCACATGACTAATTGATTTTGTGTTGAAGCCATGCATGTCATGTTAATCGTATCATATAAACCACATGCTAATATATTTTGGAATAATAAAATCTGAGGACAAATAAAATGGAAACGGTAGAGTGGCGTTGGGCCTCTATGCTTTGGGCCACGCCAACTCCTGGATTGCACACCCAAACTCGTGATGCACCACCCTCTAGTGATTGGGCAAATTGCAGACTGCTACTCCCACCCCCTTTATTTTGAGCCCAGTTTCTGTTATAACATGCTTTTAGTTCTTTTTAAAGAACTACTTCTGCACCCCCCTGTTAATAGATTTTACAATAAGAAAAGTTGATTTTCTTTTATTTCTTTTGCATATCAATTCATTTTCTTTTAAATAAAAAATGACAAAAATAATCTTTTCACTCAATTAGACTCTTTAGAATTCTATTTTCTTTTAATTGAATTTTAATTGTTGTTTTCCTTGATTTTTGATTGGTTAATAAACCATAGAAAATAAATAGATTTTGTTCCTTTCTATTAGAATTAGAATAACATAGATTTAGAAATTAGGAATAGTTCCCTCTTTTTATTTCTTTTTCTTTTCAACACTAAAACATCTAAAAATATTCAAATAAAATTCCCTTTAAAAAATACAAAGAAAATACTTAAAACACTAATAATCAAAGTGAAAATTCTTAAAAAGGGAATGGAAGCTTGAACATCCCTTGCTTAAGGGAATGTTCGAGTGCTTGGATCTCCCTTGCTTAAGGGTACCATTCAGGCGTAAGTTCCCAACTTCTAAAAAACACCAACCAAAGAGTAACTCGAGTTTCCCTTGCTTAAGGGATTTCCTCGAAACGCTCAAAATCACTCTCTCACCTCCTTTCTTAAGGGCATTGTTATCTCCGCTCTATTGCATCCTAGGCTGTCCCCTTATGCAAGAGCGCGAGCGTTAACTCCGCCCAACTAAAAAACACAAAAACAAACAGAAAATATTGAGCCGAACTACGGCGCTCTGATTCCTGAAAAGGATACGTAGGCATCAAGTCGCGGGGCTTGAACGAGCACACTTGTAAATAATTCCTTCTTTTCCCCGTATCTCTTTTTGCATGCATTCACATATAGGTAGACATAGTGTAATACGGTGAATTGACTTTTTATAATCGAAATGTGCGGTTGAGCAAGAGTCGCCACCGACTTTTATTTTATCCAAATATTGGAAAGGCTAAAAGAAACAGGAAAACACCTTTTAAAAAGATTTGAGTTTGGGGGGTAATTATGCAAAGGGAAGGTGTAAGGCACCCTTTGCATCCATGGTTTTCCATGGGCTCTTAATTGCTTTGCTCTTTTTTGTTTCAGAAATGTAGAAGATAAAGAATAGGGACTTTAGCTCGTAAATGAGCGTAGCCCTTTTGAAGGTTTATGAGAAAGAATATAAAAAAACTTTAGCCAGAGCAAGGCAATTAAAAGCAATTACCTTAAACTTAGCTGATAGGTCTCTTTTAGCCTTTCAGGGGAAAGGGTCTATCCTTGCCATAAGAGGGCAGGAAGCCTTTCATTTGGAGGTTAAAGGGTCGTCGAAACATCCTTTGCCATAAGACTGTCCCATGCCATAGAAGGGCAGGTAGTCTAAGGTAAGGATCAGAATAAGCCTTATTCGTAGGCAACCAGAGGATACCTCAGCCTTTTCCGTAGGCAACTTCCGAGGGTCGAGGTCATATTTGTGTATCGAAGGCAGCATCATTTAGGGTCACATGACCTTTATTTATCGAGGCAGCATGGCTGAGGTATCCTCGTATTCGAGGGACATGGCTTATTCTGCAAAAAACACAAAGGCAACAGGCAACAAGGCAACAAGGCAACAGAGAGGTTACCCCAAAAGAGTGCGTGTGTGCAACAATCATGTGGTGCAATTCAGTTATTTATCTTGTAATTAGTGACTCTAATCCAGTTTAAATTTGCACTCCCTAAATTACTAACCACGCAGTATATAAAGCAATAAAGGGGAAGGGAAATTGAAACCAGCGGATCCCCAAAAGGGTTTGGCACAAGTAATAATAAAAGAAAACAGAAAATATTTAGGGTTTAGGGTTACCCATGACGTAGCTTTGGCATTCGACAAACCCTGAAAAGGTGGAAAGGAAATAATAAACAGAAGAGAGTGAGTGTATTATTTGTTCAGAGGCAACTAGGGTTAACCCTAAAAAATAAACATAACATTACAGAAAAAGGGTAAAAGAAACTTAGCTTCGATTGATGAAGGTTGAGAATTGGAGGTAGATTGAAGCATTGACTCTGACCATCTGATAATTGCATAGAGAAATAAGAGGATGTGAGTGTAGAGGGATTTCATTGACGGGGGCAGTCAAACCCTAATTAAAACAAAATAATAGGCGAAAAATATTAAATAAGAAGAAATTAGAACTTAGCTTCATTCTTTGACGTGGCGCGAAGTCAGAAGGTATTTGACGAGTAACCCTGAAAAGGCACAAAGAAACAAATATTTCAGTGCATGGCATGATCTTCGTAAACCCCGATTAGGGTACGAATTGAATAAAATAATGTAAACGATTTAATTAATTATTGGTCTCGCGACCTAATTAATTAAATCGAGAAGAGAAAATAAAATCAGACACAAGGTATTTTTTATGAATTTTTTAGAATTTTTATGAAAAAAATATGAATTATTTAAGATATTAAAATAAATAAATGAAATATATAAATAAATAAATATAATTAAATAACTAAATAAAAGAGAAAAGGTACATATAATAAATATTATTAATATAAATAAAATACAAATATTATTATTATTATATATAAACTAAAATAAGTTTTAAAAAAACTAATTTATAGTAATAAAAGAAAAACAAACAAATGTATATATGTATATAAATATAAATAAAAAGGAGTTTGTGTGATTAAAAATATAAAAAAAAATTATAAAAATCTTAGCTTTTAATCAGGTGTGGCTGCGCATGAAGGTGCATGGTGAACCTGCATGTTTGCATACGTGGGATCTGCAAGGAGATGAATCTAACGGCTTTGTGGATGATGGCGCACAGTATGATGGTATGTCTTAATGCACTGGATCCCAGAAGCTTTTCCAAGCACGCGCGCCAAAACTTCATTCAAATCGACCACTCGCGTGCTGACAACTCATCATCTTCTTCAGGCAGAACCTGCAACTGGTTTTTTACACCGCTTTTGTGGATGCGTTGTAATAGGCCTATGCTTTTTACACCTGCGAAAATCAAGAAAAGCCCCAAAACGCAACGAAAATTGTTCGCGACTAGACGAATGTGATCGTCTAGAGATCACGAGTTCGATGACACCAGAATTTTGGCTTAATTTTTCCTCTATAGAAAAGCCCCTTTCGATCCTTAAAACCCTAACTATGGTATATGTTTCAAACAGGCACGAAATCACGATTAGAGATCCAGAAACAATCAGCACACCACAGCAAACAATATAATACGATCCAAACATGTTTATATGCCATGAATGAGAGGAATCGAGCTTAAAAGGTTCATGACATACCTTGGCTTATAGGAGGTAAATCTGGGGGTACTGATTGCGTGTGAGGATTCCAACTGCTTTAGAAACCTTCAGGGAGCGTGTTGGGAGCCTTAGATTGGATTGAATATCTCTCCAATTCAAAAACCGAATGTCACTTTTTCCTTGAAACTTTGAGAATTCAATTAGGGCTCTTGGATCAGAAATCTCTAACCCTGGGGGTCTGGAATGCTTCACTATTTATAAGAGAATGAATTAGGTCAATAGTTTTGGACCAAATCTCCTTTGAATCAAATATTGGAAGTTTTGAAAATTAGATTTGTAAATGTTTCTAATTTTGCTTCAATCTCACTCCAATCCTCTTGATCTTAATTTGCACGAAATTTCCTTGTTTATGGGACTTAAATGATGATTGGAATGAATTATGAATGAAATCAAATCCAATTTTTTCTAATTATGTGATTTATTTAATTTTAATCATTTTTAATATGAATAAAAATTCATAATAAATCACATAATTCAATTAAATTCGTGGCAATTGATTCTTAGGCTTTGGATAACTTGTGGATCAAGATTGAATCAAAATATCTTGGGCCCATTTGCAAAAATAATTCAATTCTTTCACATTTTCCCCTCCAAAATAGTCCAACTTTGACAAGGCCTATCTCTCTCAATTTTTGAGATATGGAAGTGTTCTAGGACTTTTTAGAAACCTTAGAGAGTCCTCTAAGTAGTGTCTTTGGTCTCATAACAAAATTATTTTCCATGCTCCTTATATATCCTTTTGAAAAAAGTGACTTTTTGTTGACTTTTGAAAAGGACCTATAATGTTTTAGTCCATATCTCTCAAATGATGCATTTCTAGACTTGGCATATGAGAGACAAAGTTGTAGAGAATCAATTTTCCTTCAAGATGAGCTTTGGATGGAAAATTTTGGATGTTCCATGTGAAAGTTATGGCTGGTCAAAGTTCAGTTGACTTCTCCTATACAAAACCCTAATTTAGAAACTTTTTGATTTGTTGATTTTTGATCTTTCCTTGATGAACCATGATCAATTCTTGATCAAATGGTGAATATTACTTCAATATGAGGATCTTGACAAAAAATCAGGAGTTTTGACCTTACTTTGACCACAGTTGACTTTTAGGTTAACTTAGTCGACTGTTGACTTCCTGAACAATTGAGTGGCCAATTCTTTGAGATGAGACTTGTTATTTGTCATGGAGATTATGTGAGATATATTGAACCATATGAGATGCCTTGGAGCCATTGATTCACTGATTTTCCTTTGAATAAACCAAACCCTAGTTTCAGAGCCTTGCATAGGAGAGTGTGTCTAGGAGCTTTGTGTATTGATTTTGAATTTGAATAAGAGAAATAATATGGGCAAATTTGGGGGTATGACAGCTGCCCCTGTTCAATTATCTTAAACCTGAAGATGTAGAGTGGTTTGTATGCCAGTCGGTATCTGAAGGTGGAAGATGATTGAACACTAGAATACCAAGAAATTTGCCCTAGCTGAAGTAGGGGCTTTTGTCGGAGATGGGCTTGAAGATGCCATCCAGGTGTTTCGAGAAGATGTATGATGGAGATGGGCTTGAAGATGCCATCCGACTTGATATACTTGAGAGTCAGAATGTGTCGTACGTTAAACTGTTTCTGAGCCTTAGACTTAGGTTGAGTCGTACGTCAGACTGGGTCTAGCTTGCATCCTCAGATGTCTGGAAAACCGTGCGTTAGGTCGAAGAATAACTCGTGCGTTAGACTATTCTCAATTGCATCCTCAGATGTCTGGAAAACCGCGCATTAGGTCGAAGAATAAATCGTGCGTTTGACTATTCTTAATTGCATCCTCAGATGTCTGGAAAACCGTGTGTTAGGTCGAAGAATAAATCGTGCGTTAGACTATTCTTAATTGCATCCTCAGATGTCTGGAAAACCGTGCGTTAGGTCGAAGAATAAATCGTGCGTTAGACCATTCTTAATTGCACCCTCAGATGTCTGGAAAACTGTGCGTTAGGTCGAAGAATAAATCGTGCGTTAGACTATTCTTAATTGCATCCTCAGATGTCTGGAAAACTGTGCGTTAGGTCGAAGAATAAATCGTGCGTTAGACTATTCTTAATTGCATCCTCAGATGTCTGGAAAACCATGCGTTAGGCTGAAATTTTTTGTATTGAGGAATATTTGTTGGAGATGGGCTTAAAGATGCCATCCAGATGTCGAGACTGAAGTGTTTGAGAAGTAGTTGTTTGAATGTTGATCGTATAGTAGATGAATTAGATTTTTGGAGAGTTGGTCGTGTCAGCACCGTTTGTAGTAACCGAATTAGACTTTGGAAGATGATCGTGTCTACACCGTTCGTGATGATAGAATTAGATCTTTGAAGGTCGATCGTGTCAGCACCGTTCGTAGTAACTGAATTAGATCTTTTTGTCGTGTCAGTACCGTTTGTAATAACTGAATTAGACTTAGGAAATAGTTGATCGCGTCCACATCGTTCGCGATGATGGAATTAGATCTCTTTAAAGGTCGATCGTGTCAGCACCGTTTGTAGTAACCGAATTAGATCTTGGAGAGATAATCGTGTCTACATCGTTCGTGATGATAAAATTAGATTCTCTTGTCGTGTCAGCACTGTTCGTAGTAACTGAATTAGACTGGGAAGGTCAGTGATCGTGTCTACACCGTTCGTGATGATAGAATTAGATTCTCTTGTCGTGTCAGCACTGTTCGTAGTAACTGAATTAGACTGGGAAGGTCAGTGATCGTGTCTACACCGTTCGTGATGATAGAATTAGATCTCTGAGAGTTGACCGTGTCAGTACCGTTCGTAGTAATCGAATTAGATCTTTTGTCGTGTCAGTACCGTTTGTAGTAGCTGAATTAGACTTAGTTGGTCATTGATCGTGTCTACACTGTTCGTGATGATAGAATTAGATCTCTGAGCGTTGACCGTGTCAGTACCGTTCGTAGTAACTGAATTAGATCTTTGAAAATGATCGTGTCGTTATCGTTCGTGGTAAATGAATTAGATCTTCGAGCGTTGACCGTGTCAGTACCATTCGTAGTAGCTGAATTAGATCTTTGAAAATGATTGTGTCATTACCGTTCGTGGTAAATGAATTAGATCTTCGAGCGTTGACCGTGTCAGTACCATTCGTAGTAGCTGAATTAGATCTTTGAAAATGATCGTGTCATTACCGTTCGTGGTAAATGAATTAGATCTTCGAGCGTTGACCGTGTCAGTACCATTCGTAGTAGCTGAATTAGATCTTGGAAATTTGGAGATTTCGTTCATTTGTCGGTACCTGTATCCTGCAATAGGTATAGTTATGCAATGTCATAATGCATGTATTATGTAATGAGTCCCTCAAAATAAATGAGAAACTTTGTATGTTATGGATGAATTCATTACGAGGTAATGTATGCAATGTATGAATACGTTTATGACATATGATATGTGATTTATGTAGTCTTGATTGAGAAAATAAATCTCTATGTCCTTGTGATTTTGATGTCTGATCTTATTTGAAAATGCTTAGCTGGGAATTTATGATTCTTGCTTGGGGATGATCAGTAACTTGATGGACCCTGATTGGGGCTAAAAGTATTAGTAACCCATGTTGGATATGAGCAAAGTGTTGGAGAACCAGCAGTGTTGAACATGTACACTTTGTTGGGGAGCCATGTCTTTGTCGAGAGCGTTTGAAGATATCTTCTTAATGATTACTCTGTGGGGATATGATCTTGTGAAATCGGAATTACGGGAACGCATGGATGCCTTGAACATTGCCCCCAGTATTATAGTACTACCATTCCTGGATTTGATTAGAACACGCCACTGAGTATTTGGTAAGGATGTAAAACTGGACTTGCATAGATTTGCCCCAGTTAGTAGGAACTTTGGAAAGATTCGCCTCGCGAGGACTTTACTATGAGCGACATGCCCCCAGTAATCATAAATTTAGGATGAGCCCCCTGATTGTTTTGGCATCCTTGAGAGATTCTCGGAATCTTGACTTAATTGCCCCAGATTGATTGAGCAAAGCGTGCCATGCCCCTTGTATACGTAGGGGACATTGCTTCTCGGAGTAATCTTGTCTGTCGGGATAACTTTCAGTCATTAGTTGTACCCTGTGCAAATTCTTCCTGATACTAACATTCAAAATTATGTAGCAAAATATGTTTAATAATGAATTCATGAGATGCAATGCATACGTTTGTCTTGAGTTTTTTGAAAAGACATTAAAACAAGAGATGTAAAAGCGGGGTATTTGTTAAACATGCTGTTTTTGTAGAAGCGGAATATAGACTCAGCATTTTAGTAAACCTTAAGGAGTCGGGATACCTTTTTTGTTGACAGTATGCTTTCGAACCAACCATGCTTCAATTAGGACTTTCAAGGGTTGTAACGTGGCTTGGTTCACGGTTTAAGAAACAAAGGATAAAGGCTCAAAGTTCATTTGTACCCACCCATCTTCGTGATGATCTTCAGTCCTAAGCTCAGTTAATTCAACTTATGCATTCAGGTTCTAAGAGACTTTTGGATTTGCACATTTGATAATGATGATGGTTCCCAAGCAAAGAGAACTTTTAAGATGGCAGTCACTTCTTCCTTTTGGTAGTCACAACATTGTGTTGTTCGGGAATTTATTAAATTCTCTTCTTTCATCTTTTTGATATCCCTAACTTTTGCCTGAACTGTTTATTTTGAGCTTACAGTCAGCGGGATGCCTTGATTTTTGCCTAAGTCATCTTTTGACTTAGCAGGCTTCTCTTTGTATGTATGTTTTTTCATTCATTTTTTTTTGAAAGATATTGACTGCCTTGCTTAATGATTGATGAACCATCATTGGCTTTTGATTGACATCTCCAACACTTCTTTGATGTGTGCGGATGAACGCTTGTGATTGAAACCTTTGTTGAAAAGTGTACTGAATGATTCCCTTAAAATAGAATGCATAGCCCAATTAACTGAGAACTACCCTGCCCCAGGTTATGATCAAGGGTTTTAATTTGTTCAAGAAAGAAAACTTCTACTCCTTAGGCTCAAAGGGGTTGACGAGGGATTAACATCCTTATATCTCCACTGTTTAGGAATTGAAACAATGCCTGTACATCGTCAGCATAGTCTGTTCAAAAGCATACTGTATGAGGTTACGGTATCATTTTCGTCATCCTCCCTAAAAGGCTTACAACTTAGCAGGAGTTGAATATCACAAAACACATGCAAAGTAAAGACATAATTTAAAATGAGTGATAGCGAAATAATTAATTCAAGACAAGCATATGCAATGCACTGATGATGATTATTAAAACAGATAATGTCTATCATAATTCGAATGTTTAAACAAACAGGAAAGAAATTGCAAATGAAAGTAAACCTAATGATTTAAAAATTTCATCCTTCTAAACATTAATCAATCTTGTCGTGACTAGGAATGGGAGTGGTGATCACCACAGGAGTCTTGGGATGATTGAATTCAATTTCACCAGCATCGATCATGTCTTGAATCTTGTTCTTCAATGGCCAACAATCATTTGTATCATGTCCAGGGCTATTGGAATGGTATACGCACCTCGCATTGGGCTTATAGCTAGGAGCGGAAGTGCTGGGCTTTACAGGAGGATTCCTCACAGTAATCAAGTTTGCTTTCAACAAATATTGTAATGCCTGAGCCAGTGACATGTTGATCTTCGTGAACTGACGCTTAGGTGCATCTGACTTGCGTCTTTGTTGTGGAACTAGTGTAGAGATCAGAGTTGTCCCCACAGATTGGTTGGGTTCATTGTGACCTTTCCGATTGTTCCCAGCATTAGCCATATGAGGTTCCTCAGGTGAGTTGAAATCAATGATCTTATCATCAATGAGGTCTTGGATCTTATTCTTCAATAGCCAACAATCGTTAGTGTCATGTCCGATGCTGTCGGAGTGGTAAGCACATCTTGCATTAGGATTATACTGATGAGACAAAGTGTTAGGATTCCGAGGAGGATCCCTCAAAGTCATTAGCCCTTTCTTCAACATCTGTTGCAACGCTTCAGCCAAAGTCATGTTGATCTTTGTGAATTGTCTTTTAGGCGCGTTACGCTTACGTTGTGGTTGTGATGCTGATGTGGAGATCAGAGCTCCCCCAACTTGTTGGTTACGCATAGTATTAGCCATGTAAGGCCCCTTAATTGAATTGAAGTCAATGATCTTGTCGTCAATTAAGTCTTGGATCTTATGCTTCAGTGGTCCACAATCCTCTGTGTCATGGCCAGGACTATTTGAATGATAAGCACATCTCACATGGTACTTATACCCGGGAGCAGGATTTGTAGGAATTGAATATGAAGGTAATAAGGTTATCAAGTTCTGGTTGAGCAGTTGTTGCAGAACTTGATACATCGGTATGTGCAACGGAGTGAATGATCGCTTGGGTTTGGATTTCCATTTACCTTGACCATCTTGTTGCCTACGTTGATCCTTCTCCTTCTCGATCAGAAGTGCCTTTAGTTCTTCTTGCCCCTTGGCCAAGTTAAAGATCATCTCTTGGAATTGGTTGTTCTGAGCTTGGAGATTTTTGATAGATTGTTCAAGGTCCATGATGCTGAAATAAACAGCGAGGGAGGATGAGAGACCTATTGTAAGAAACCTATTATGCGATGTTATGAATGCAAATGCAATATTTTCAAGGATCTTTAGGAATTTAGTTAGCAACTTTAGAAAATGATTTGGTTGCGTCTTTGCCTGAAGAACTCCGACTTTCGTCATGGAACATCTTTCTTTGAGAATCAAGCTCACCATATCGAGTGGGTCATCGCCTCTGATTCGAGATCCTTATGAATTTGAAAGTATATGGCTAGAGGAAAGTAAATCCTCTTACCCCTAGATAAGTATTGTGTCTTTGAATTGGAAGGTATGTGGCTAGAGGAAAATAAATCCTCTTGCCCCTTGATTAGGACATCAACCTTTGATAGAGGTACCTGAAATTGTGCGCCCTAAATCCCTAAGATCCTTGAAAGGGTTAGTTAAATCATGTTATGCTTATGATGTCATGATGTCATGATGTTATGCGAATGAAGTTCATTTGGCATAGTGTGAGATAGTAAGGACAAACAAGTCCTTTTAACAAAACCTGCAAGGAAATGAAGGTTAGTAGTAAACACAATAAGTCACACAAGTCACGCAAGTCACACAAGTCACGCAAGTCACACAATTTTTGGCTTAAGGCTTGCATGGAGTCTGATCAGGTGTCCTTCCCAAGGGTATTTCTATGGATAAGGAGATTTCAGCAACGGGTTCTAGAAGTTATCCAGAATTGTCAGCCCTTCTAAAGCACCCTCGGACATGATGCATTTGCACCATGCAATGATACTTTGAGAAAGAACCTATCTGAATTGTAGCATCGGGTAGCGACTAGTTCTTAACATTTGTCAAGAGTAGTCCCCCCACTACGTTCCTAAAAGCCAGGATGGGTTAAGGGTAACTAAAGGTCCTTGAGCTCCGGCGCACCCACAGACACATACATAGACCTCCCTCATTTGAGAAAGGTGTGCATATGCTATGGAGTCCTAACTCAAGTGTGAACTTCATATTGACTCATCTCCCACATATGTGAAAGAGGTCGCCATGACTATGCAACTCAACTCCTAATCTTAAGTGTACTTGAATCCGGGTGTAGGATTCGTCCTTCAGTTAATTCCCAAAACAGCCCTGAAAAATAAAGCAAGCAAAGCAAACAATAGAATACAATTAAGTGATCCTAAACTTTTAAGGTAACCCCTATTTTATCGAAAAATCCCCAGCAGAGTCGCCAGTTCTGTAATACGGTGAACTGACTTTTTATAATCGAAATGTGCGGTTGAGCAAGAGTCGCCACCGACTTTTATTTTATCTAAATATCGGAAAGGCTAAAAGAAACAGGAAAACACCTTTTAAAAAGATTTGAGTTCGGGGGGTAATTATGCAAAGAGAAGGTGTAAGGCACCCTTTGCATCCATGGTTTTCCATGGGCTCTTAATTGCTTTGCTCTTTTTTGTTTCAGAAATGTAGAAGAAAAAGAATAGGGACTTTAGCTCGTAAATGAGCGTAGCCCTTTTGAAGGTTTATGAGAAAGAATATAAAAAACTTTAGCCAGAGCAAGGCAATTAAAAGCAATTACCTTAAACTTAGATGATAGGTCTCTTTTAGCCTTTCAGGGGAAAGGGTCTATCCTTGCCATAAGAGGGCAGGAAGCCTTTCATTTGGAGGTTAAAGGGTCGTCGAAACATCCTTTGCCATAAGACTGTCCCATGCCATAGAAGGGCAGGTAGTCTAAGGTAAGGATCAGAATAAGCCTTATTCGTAGGCAACCAGAGGATACCTCAGCCTTTTCCGTAGGCAACTTCCGAGGGTCGAGGTCATATTTGTGTATCGAAGGCAGCATCATTTAGGGTCGCATGACCTTTATTTATCGAGGCAGCATGGCTGAGGTATCCTCGTATTCGAGGGACATGGCTTATTCTGCAAAAAACACAAAGGCAACAGGCAACAAGGCAACAGGCAACAAGGCCACAGAGAGGTTACCCCAAAAGAGTGCGTGTGTGCAACAATCATGTGGTTCAATTCAGTTATTTATCTTGTAATTAGTGACTCTAATCCAGTTTAAATTTGCACTCCCTAAATTACTAACCACGCAGTATATAAAGCAATAAAGGGGAAGGGAAATTGAAACCAGCGGATCCCCAAAAGGGTTTGGCACAAGTAATAATAAAAGAAAACAGAAAATATTTAGGGTTTAGGGTTACCCATGGCGTAGCTTTAGCATTCGACAAACCCTGAAAAGGTGGAAAGGAAAGAATAAACAGAAGAGAGTGAGTGTATTATTTGTTCAGAGGCAACTAGGGTTAACCCTAAAAAATAAACATAACATTACAGAAAAAGGGTAAAAGAAACTTAGCTTCGATTGATGAAGGTTGAGAATTGGAGGTAGATTGAAGCATTGACTCTAACCATCTGATAATTGCATAGAGAAATAAGAGGATGTGAGTGTAGAGGGATTTCATTGACGGGGGCAGTCAAACCCTAATTAAAACAAAATAATAGGCGAAAAATATTAAATAAGAAGAAATTAGAACTTAGCTTCATTCTTTGACGTGGCGCGAAGTCAGAAGGTATTTGACGAGTAACCCTGAAAAGGCACAAAGAAACAAATATTTCAGTGCATGGCATGATCTTCGTAAACCCCAATTAGGGTACGAATTGAATAAAATAATGTAAACGATTTAATTAATTATTGGTCTCGCGACCTAATTAATTAAATCGAGAAGAGAAAATAAAATCAGACACAAGGTATTTTTTATGAATTTTTTAGAATTTTTATGAAAAAAATATGAATTATTTAAGATATTAAAATAAATAAATGAAATATATAAATAAATAAATATAATTAAATAACTAAATAAAAGAGAAAAGGTACATATAATAAATATTATTAATATAAATAAAATACAAATATTATTATTATTATTATATATAAACTAAAATAAGTTTTAAAAAAACTAATTTATAGTAATAAAAGAAAAACAAACAAATGTATATATGTATATAAATATAAATAAAAAGGAGTTTGTGTGATTAAAAATAAAAAAAAAAATTATAAAAATCTTAGCTTTTAATCAGGTGTGGCTGCGCATGAAGGTGCATGGTGAACCTGCATGTTTGCATACGTGGGATCTGCAAGGAGATGAATCTAACGGCTTTGTGGATGATGGCGCACAGTATGATGGTATGTCTTAATGCACTGGATCCCAGAAGCTTTTCCAAGCACGCGCGCCAAAACTTCATTCAAATCGACCACTCGCGTGCTGACAACTCATCATCTTCTTCAGGCAGAACCTGCAACTGGTTTTTTACACCGCTTCTGTGGATGCGTTGTAATAGGCCTATGCTTTTTACACCTGCGAAAATCAAGAAAAGCCCCAAAACGCAACGAAAATTGTTCGCGACTAGACGAATGTGATCGTCCAGAGATCACGAGTTCGATGACACCAGAATTTTGGCTTAATTTTTCCTCTATAGAAAAGCCCCTTTCGATCCTTAAAACCCTAACTATGGTATATGTTTCAGACAGGCACGAAATCACGATTAGAGATCCAGAAACAATCAGCACACCACAGCAAACAATATAATACGATCCAAACATGTTTATATGCCACGAATGAGAGGAATCGAGCTTAAAAGGTTCATGACATACCTTGGCTTATAGGAGGTAAATCTGGGGGTACTGATTGCGTGTGAGGATTCCAACTGCTTTAGAAACCTTCAGGGAGCGTGTTGGGAGCCTTAGATTGGATTGAATATCTCTCCAATTCAAAAACTGAATGTCACTTTTTCCTTGAAACTTTGAGAATTCAATTAGGGCTCTTGGATCAGAAATCTCTAACCCTGGGGGTCTGGAATGCTTCACTATTTATAAGAGAATGAATTAGGTCAATAGTTTTGGACCAAATCTCCTTTGAATCAAATATTGGAAGTTTTGAAAATTAGATTTGTAAATGTTTCTAATTTTGCTTCAATCTCACTCCAATCTTCTTGATCTTAATTTGCACGAAATTTCCTTGTTTATGGGACTTAAATGATGATTGGAATGAATTATGAATGAAATCAAATCCAATTTTTTCTAATTATGTGATTTATTTAATTTTAATCATTTTTAATATGAATAAAAATTCATAATAAATCACATAATTCAATTAAATTCGTGGCAATTGATTCTTAGGCTTTGGATAACTTGTGGATCAAGATTGAATCAAAATATCTTGGGCCCATTTGCAAAAATAATTCAATTCTTTCACATTTTCCCCTCCAAAATAGTCCAACTTTGACAAGGCCTATCTCTCTCAATTTTTGAGATATGGAAGTGTTCTAGGACTTTTTAGAAACCTTAGAGAGTCCTCTAACTAGTGTCTTTGGTCTCATAACAAAATTATTTTCCATGCTCCTTATATATCCTTTTGAAAAAACTGACTTCTTGTTGACTTTTGAAAAGGACCTATAATGTTTTAGTCCATATCTCTCAAATGAAGCATTTCTAGACTTGGCATATGAGAGACAAAGTTGTAGAGAATCAATTTTCCTTCAAGATGAGCTTTGGATGGAAAATTTTGGATGTTCCATGTGAAAGTTATGGCTGGTCAAAGATCAGTTGACTTCTCCTATACAAAACCCTAATTTAGAAACTTTTTGATTTGTTGATTTTTGATCTTTCCTTGATGAACCATGATCAATTCTTGATCAAATGGTGAATATTACTTCAATATGAGGATCTTGACAAAAAATCAGGAGTTTTGACCTTACTTTGACCACAGTTGACTTTTAGGTTAACTTAGTCGACTGTTGACTTCCTGAACAATTGAGTGGCCAATTCTTTGAGATGAGACTTGTTATTTGTCATGGAGATTATGTGAGTGAGATATATTGAACCATATGAGATGCCTTGGAGCCATTGATTCACTGATTTTCCTTTGAATAAACCAAACCCTAGTTTCAGAGCCTTGCATAGGAGAGTGTGTCTAGGAGCTTTGTGTATTGATTTTGAATTTGAATAAGAGAAATAATATGGGCAAATTTGGGGGTATGACAGCTGCCCCTGTTCAATTATCTTAAACCTGAAGATGTAGAGTGGTTTGTATGCTAGTCGGTATCTGAAGGTGGAAGATGATTGAACACTAGAATACCAAGAAATTTGCCCTAGCTGAAGTAGGGGCTTTTGTCGGAGATGGGCTTGAAGATGCCATCCAGGTGTTTCGAGAAGATGTATGATGGAGATGGGCTTGAAGATGCCATCCGACTTGATATACTTGAGAGTCAGAATGTGTCGTACGTTAAACTGTTTCTGAGCCTTAGACTTAGGTTGAGTCGTACGTCAGACTGGGTCTAGCTTGCATCCTCAGATGTCTGGAAAACCGTGCGTTAGGTCGAAGAATAACTGGTGCATTAGACTATTCTCAATTGCATCCTCAGATGTCTGGAAAACCGCGCATTAGGTCGAAGAATAAATCGTGCGTTTGACTATTCTTAATTGCATCCTCAGATGTCTGGAAAACCGTGTGTTAGGTCGAAGAATAAATCGTGCGTTAGACTATTCTTAATTGCATCCTCAGATGTCTGGAAAACCGTGCGTTAGGTCGAAGAATAAATCGTGCGTTAGACCATTCTTAATTGCACCCTCAGATGTCTGGAAAACTGTGCGTTAGGTCGAAGAATAAATCGTGCGTTAGACTATTCTTAATTGCATCCTCAGATGTCTGGAAAACCGTGCATTAGGTCGAAGAATAAATCGTGCGTTAGACTATTCTTAATTGCATCCTCAGATGTCTGGAAAACTGTGCGTTAGGTCGAAGAATAAATCGTGCGTTAGACTATTCTTAATTGCATCCTCAGATGTCTGGAAAACCATGCGTTAGGCTGAAATTTTTTGTATTGAGGAATATTTGTTGGAGATGGGCTTAAAGATGCCATCCAGATGTCGAGACTGAAGTGTTTGAGAAGTAGTTGTTTGAATGTTGATCGTATAGTAGATGAATTAGATTTTTGGAGAGTTGGTCGTGTCAGCACCGTTTGTAGTAACCGAATTAGACTTTGGAAGATGATCGTGTCTACACCGTTCGTGATGATAGAATTAGATCTTTGAAGGTCGATCGTGTCAGCACCGTTCGTAGTAACTGAATTAGATCTTTTTGTCGTGTCAGTACCGTTTGTAATAACTGAATTAGACTTAGGAAATAGTTGATCGCGTCCACATCGTTCGTGATGATGGAATTAGATCTCTTTAAAGGTCGATCGTGTCAGCACCGTTCGTAGTAACCGAATTAGATATTGGAGAGATAATCGTGTCTACATCGTTCGTGATGATAAAATTAGATTCTCTTGTCGTGTCAGCACTGTTCGTAGTAACTGAATTAGACTGGGAAGGTCAGTGATCGTGTCTACACCGTTCGTGATGATAGAATTAGATTCTCTTGTCGTGTCAGCACTGTTCGTAGTAACTGAATTAGACTGGCAAGGTCAGTGATCGTGTCTACACCGTTCGTGATGATAGAATTAGATCTCTGAGAGTTGACCGTGTCAGTACCGTTCGTAGTAATCGAATTAGATCTTTTGTCGTGTCAGTACCGTTTGTAGTAGCTGAATTAGACTTAGTTGATCATTGATCGTGTCTACACCGTTCGTGATGATAGAATTAGATCTCTGAGCGTTGACCGTGTCAGTACCGTTCGTAGTAACTGAATTAGATCTTTGAAAATGATCGTGTCGTTATCGTTCGTGGTAAATGAATTAGATCTTCGAGCGTTGACCGTGTCAGTACCATTCGTAGTAGCTGAATTAGATCTTTGAAAATGATTGTGTCATTACCGTTCGTGGTAAATGAATTTGATCTTCGAGCGTTGACCGTGTCAGTACCATTCGTAGTAGCTGAATTAGATCTTTGAAAATGATCGTGTCATTACCGTTCGTGGTAAATGAATTAGATCTTCGAGCGTTGACCGTGTCAGTACCATTCGTAGTAGCTGAATTAGATCTTGGAAATTTGGAGATTTCGTTCATTTGTCGGTACCTGTATCCTGGAATAGGTATAGTTATGCAATGTCATGATGCATGTATTATGTAATGAGTCCCTCAAAATAAATGAGAAACTTTGTATGTTATGGATGAATTCATTACGAGGTAATGTATGCAATGTATGAATACGTTTATGACATATGATATGTGATTTATGTAGTCTTGATTGAGAAAATAAATCTCTATGTCCTTGTGATTTTGATGTCTGATCTTATTTGAAAATGCTTAGCTGGGAATTCATGATTCTTGCTTGGGGATGATCAGTAACTTGATGGACCCTGATTGGGGCTAAAAGTATTAGTAACCCATGTTGGATAAGAGCAAAGTGTTGGAGAACCAGCAGTGTTGAACATGTACACTTTGTTGGGGAGCCATGTCTTTGTCGAGAGCGTTTGAAGATATCTTCTTAATGATTACTCTGTGGGGATATGATCTTGTGAAATCGGAATTACGGGAACGCGTGGATGCCTTGAACATTGCCCCCAGTATTATAGTACTACCATTCCTGGATTTGATTAGAACACGCCACTAAGTATTTGGTAAGGATGTAAAACTGGACTTGCATAGATTTGCCCCAGTTAGTAGGAACTTTGGAAAGATTCGCCTCGCGAGGACTTTACTATGAGCGACATGCCCCCAGTAATCATAAACTTAGGATGAGCCCCCTGATTGTTTTGGCATCCTTGAGAGATTCTCGGAATCTTGACTTAATTGCCCCAGATTGATTGAGCAAAGCGTGCCATGCCCCTTGTATACGTAGGGGACATTGCTTCTCGGAGTAATCTTGTCAGTCGGGATAACTTTCAGTCATTAGTTGTACCCTGTGCAAATTCTTCCTGATACTAACATTCGAAATTATGTAGCAAAATATGTTTAATAATGAATTCATGAGATGCAATGCATACGTTTGTCTTGAGTTTTTTGAAAAGACATTAAAACAAGAGATGTAAAAGCGGGGTATTTGTTAAACATGCTGTTTTTGTAGAAGCGGAATATAGACTTAGCATTTTAGTAAACCTTAAGGAGTCGGGATACCTTTTTTGGTGACAGTATGCTTTCGAACCAACCATGCTTCAATTAGGACTTTCAAGGGTTGTAACGTGGCTTGGTTCACGAGTTAAGAAACAAAGGATAAAGGCTCAAAGTTCATTTGTACCCACCCATCTTCATGATGATCTTCAGTCCTAAGCTCAGTTAATTCAACTTATGCATTCAGGTTCTAAGAGACTTTTGGATTTGCACATTTGATAATGATGATGGTTCCCAAGCAAAGAGAACTTTTAAGATGGCAGTCACTTCTTCCTTTTGGTAGTCACAACATTGTGTTGTTCAGGAATTTATTGAATTCTCTTCTTTCATCTTTTTGATATCCCTAACTTTTGCCTGAACTGTTTATTTTGAGCTTACAGTCAGCGGGATGCCTTGATTTTTGCCTAAGTCATCTTTTGACTTAGCAGGCTTCTCTTTGTATGTATGTTTTTTCATTCATTTTTTTTTTAAAGATATTGACTGCCTTGCTTAATGATTGATGAACCATCATTGGCTTTTGATTGACATCTCCAACACTTCTTTGATGTGTGCGGATGAACGCTTGTGATTGAAACCTTTGTTGAAAAGTGTACTGAATGATTCCCTTAAAATAGAATGCATAGCCCAATTAACTGAGAACTACCCTGCCCCAGGTTATGATCAAGGGTTTTAATTTGTTAAAGAAAGAAAACTTCTACTCCTTAGGCTCAAAGGGGTTGACGAGGGATTAACATCCTTATATCTCCACTGTTTAGGAATTGAAACAATGCCTGTACATCGTCAGCATAGTCTGTTCAAAAGCATACTGTATGAGGTTACGGTATCATTTTCGTCATCCTCCCTAAAAGGCTTACAACTTAGCAGGAGTTGAATATCACAAAACACATGCAAAGTAAAGACATAATTTAAAATGAGTGATAGCGAAATAATTAATTCAAGACAAGCATATGCAATGCACTGATGATGATTATTAAAACAGATAATGTCTATCATAATTTGAATGTTTAAACAAACAGGAAAGAAATTTCAAATGAAATTAAACCTAATGATCTAAAAATTTCATCCTTCTAAACATTAATCAATCTTGTCGTGACTAGGAATGGGAGTGGTGATCACCACAGGAGTCTTGGGATGATTGAATTCAATTTCACCAGCATCGATCATGTCTTGAATCTTGTTCTTCAATGGCCAACAATCATTTGTATCATGTCCAGGTCTATTGGAATGGTATACGCACCTCGCATTGGGCTTATAGCTAGGAGCGGAAGTGCTGGGCTTTACAGGAGGATTCCTCACAGTAATCAAGTTTGCTTTCAACAAATATTGTAATGCCTGAGCTAGTGACATGTTGATCTTCGTGAACTGACGCTTAGGTGCATCTGACTTGCGTCTTTGTTGTGGAACTGGTGTAGAGATCAGAGTTGTCCCCACAGATTGGTTGGGTTCATTGTGACCTTTCCGATTGTTCCCAGCATTAGCCATATGAGGTTCCTCAGGTGAGTTGAAATCAATGATCTTATCATCAATGAGGTCTTGGATCTTATTCTTCAATAGCCAGCAATCGTTACTGTCATGTCAGATGCTGTCGGAGTGGTAAGCACATCTTGCATTAGGATTATACTGATGAGACAAAGTGTTAGGATTCCGAGGAGGATCCCTCAAAGTCATTAGCCCTTTCTTCAACATCTGTTGCAACGCTTCAGCCAAAGTCATGTTGATCTTTGTGAATTGTCTTTTAGGCGCGTTACGCTTACGTTGTGGTTGTGATGCTGATGTGGAGATCAGAGCTCCCCCAACTTGTTGGTTACACATAGTATTAGCCATGTAAGGCCCCTTAATTGAATTGAAGTCAATGATCTTGTCGTCAATTAAGTCTTGGATCTTATGCTTCAATGGTCCACAATCCTCTGTGTCATGGCGAGGACTATTTGAATGATAAGCACATCTCGCATGGTACTTATACCCAGGAGAAGGATTTGTAGGAATTGAATATGAAGGTAATAAGGTTATCAAGTTCTGGTTGAGCAGTTGTTGCAGAACTTGATACATCGGTATGTGCAACGGAGTGAATGATCGCTTGGGTTTGGATTTCCATTTACCTATACCATCTTGTTGCCTACGTTGATCCTTCTCCTTCTCGATCAGAAGTGCCTTTAGTTCTTCTTGCCCCTTGGCCAAGTTAAAGATCATCTCTTGGAATTGGTTGTTCTGAGCTTGGAGATTTTTGATAGATTGTTCAAGGTCCATGATGCTGAAATAAACAGCGAGGGAGGATGAGAGACCTATTGTAAGAAACCTATTATGCGATGTTATGAATGCAAATGCAATATTTTCAAGGATCTTTAGGAATTTAGTTAGCAACTTTAGAAAATGATTTGGTTGCGTCCTTGCTTGAAGAACTCCGACTTTCGTCATGGAACATCTTTCTTTGAGAATCAAGCTCACCATATCGAGTGGGTCATCGCCTCTGATTCGAGATCCTTCTGAATTTGAAAGTATATGGCTAGAGGAAAGTAAATCCTCTTACCCCTAGATAAGTATTGTGTCTTTGAATTGGAAGGTATGTGGCTAGAGGAAAATAAATCCTCTTGCCCCTTGATTAGGACATCAACCTTTGATAGAGGTACCTGAAATTGTGCGCCCTAAATCCCTAAGATCCTTGAAAGGGTTAGTTAAATCATGTTATGCTTATGATGTCATGATGTCATGATGTTATGCGAATGAAGTTCATTTGGCATAGTGTGAGATAGTAAGGACAAACAAGTCCTTTTAACAAAACCTGCAAGGAAATGAAGGTTAGTAGTAAACACAATAAGTCACACAAGTCACGCAAGTCACACAATTGTTGGCTTAAGGCTTGCATGGAGTCTGATCAGGTGTCCTTCCCAAGGGTATTTCTATGGATAAGGAGATTTCAGCAACGGGTTCTAGAAGTTATCCAGAATTGTCAGCCCTTCTAAAGCACCCTCGGACATGATGCATTTGCACCATGCAATGATACTTTGAGAAAGAACCTATCTGAATTGTAGCATCGGGTAGCGACTAGTTCTTAACATTTGTCAAGAGTAGTCCCCCCACTACGTTCCTAAAAGCCAGGATGGGTTAAGGGTAACTAAAGGTCCTTGAGCTCCGGCGCACCCACAGACACATACATAGACCTCCCTCATTTGAGAAAGGTGTGCATATGCTATGGAGTCCTAACTCAAGTGTGAACTTCATATTGACTCATCTCCCACATATGTGAAAGAGGTCGCCATGACTATTCCACTCCTAATCTTAAGTGTACTTGAATCCGGGTGTAGGATTCGTCCTTCAGTTAATTCCCAAAATAGCCCTGAAAAATAAAGCAAGCAAAGCAAACAATAGAATACAATTAAGTGATCCTAAACTTTTAAGGTAACCCCTATTTTATCGAAAAATCCCCAGCAGAGTCGCCAGTTCTGTAATACGGTGAACTGACTTTTTATAATCGAAATGTGCGGTTGAGCAAGAGTCGCCACCGACTTTTATTTTATCTAAATATCGGAAAGGCTAAAAGAAACAGGAAAACACCTTTTAAAAAGATTTGAGTTCGGGGGGTAATTATGCAAAGGGAAGGTGTAAGGCACCCTTTGCATCCATGGTTTTCCATGGGCTCTTAATTGCTTTGCTCTTTTTTGTTTCAGAAATGTAGAAGAAAAAGAATAGGGACTTTAGCTCGTAAATGAGCGTAGCCCTTTTGAAGGTTTATGAGAAAGAATATAAAAAACTTTAGCCAGAGCAAGGCAATTAAAAGCAATTACCTTAAACTTAGATGATAGGTCTCTTTTAGCCTTTCAGGGGAAAGGGTCTATCCTTGCCATAAGAGGGCAGGAAGCCTTTCATTTGGAGGTTAAAGGGTCGTCGAAACATCCTTTGCCATAAGACTGTCCCATGCCATAGAAGGGCAGGTAGTCTAAGGTAAGGATCAGAATAAGCCTTATTCGTAGGCAACCAGAGGATACCTCAGCCTTTTCCGTAGGCAACTTCCGAGGGTCGAGGTCATATTTGTGTATCGAAGGCAGCATCATTTAGGGTCGCATGACCTTTATTTATCGAGGCAGTATGGCTGAGGTATCCTTGTATTCGAGGGACATGGCTTATTCTGCAAAAAACACAAAGGCAACAGGCAACAAGGCAACAGGCAACAAGGCAACAGAGAGGTTACCCCAAAAGAGTGCGTGTGTGCAACAATCATGTGGTTCAATTCAGTTATTTATCTTGTAATTAGTGACTCTAATCCAGTTTAAATTTGCACTCCCTAAATTACTAACCACGCAGTATATAAAGCAATAAAGGGGAAGGGAAATTGAAACCAGCGGATCCCCAAAAGGGTTTGGCACAAGTAATAATAAAAGAAAACAGAAAATATTTAGGGTTTAGGGTTACCCATGGCGTAGCTTTGGCATTCGACAAACCCTGAAAAGGTGGAAAGGAAAGAATAAACAGAAGAGAGTGAGTGTATTATTTGTTCAGAGGCAACTAGGGTTAACCCTAAAAAATAAACATAACATTACAGAAAAAGGGTAAAAGAAACTTAGCTTTGATTGATGAAGGTTGAGAATTGGAGGTAGATTGAAGCATTGACTCTGACCATTTGATAATTGCATAGAGAAATAAGAGGATGTGAGTGTAGAGGGATTTCATTGACGGGGGCAGTCAAACCCTAATTAAAACAAAATAATAGGCGAAAAATATTAAATAAGAAGAAATTAGAACTTAGCTTCATTCTTTGACGTGGCGCGAAGTCAAAAGGTATTTGACGAGTAACCCTGAAAAGGCACAAAGAAACAAATATTTCAGTGCATGGCATGATCTTCGTAAACCCCGATTAGGGTACGAATTGAATAAAATAATGTAAACGATTTAATTAATTATTGGTCTCGCGACCTAATTAATTAAATCGAGAAGAGAAAATAAAATCAGACACAAGGTATTTTTTATGAATGTTTTAGAATTTTTATGAAAAAAATATGAATTATTTAAGATATTAAAATAAATAAATGAAATATATAAATAAATAAATATAATTAAATAACTAAATAAAAGAGAAAAGGTACATATAATAAATATTATTAATATAAATAAAATACAAATATTATTATTATTATTATTATATATAAACTAAAATAAGTTTTAAAAAAACTCATTTATAGTAATAAAAGAAAAACAAACAAATGTATATATGTATATAAATATAAATAAAAAGGAGTTTGTGTGATTAAAAATAAAAAAAAATTATAAAAATCTTAGCTTTTAATCAGGTGTGGCTGCGCATGAAGGTGCATGGTGAACCTGCATGTTTGCATACGTGGGATCTGCAAGGAGATGAATCTAACGGCTTTGTGGATGATGGCGCACAGTATGATGGTATGTCTTATTGCACTGGATCCCAGAAGCTTTTCCAAGCACGCGCGCCAAAACTTCATTCAAATCGACCACTCGCGTGCTGACAACTCATCATCTTCTTCAGGCAGAACCTGCAACTGGTTTTTTACACCGCTTCTGTGGATGCGTTGTAATAGGCCTATGCTTTTTACACCTGCGAAAATCAAGAAAAGCCCCAAAACGCAACGAAAATTGTTCGCGACTAGACGAATGTGATCGTCCAGAGATCACGAGTTCAATGACAGCAGAATTTTGGCTTAATTTTTCCTCTATAGAAAAGCCCCTTTCGATCCTTAAAACCCTAACTATGGTATATGTTTCAGACAGGCACGAAATCACGATTAGAGATCCAGAAACAATCAGCACACCACAGCAAACAATATAATACGATCCAAACATGTTTATATGCCACGAATGAGAGGAATCGAGCTTAAAAGGTTCATGACATACCTTGGCTTATAGGAGGTAAATCTGGGGGTACTGATTGCGTGTGAGGATTCCAACTGCTTTAGAAACCTTCAGGGAGCGTGTTGGGAGCCTTAGATTGGATTGAATATCTCTCCAATTCAAAAACCGAATGTCACTTTTTCCTTGAAACTTTGAGAATTCAATTAGGGCTCTTGGATCAGAAATCTCTAACCCTGGGGGTCTGGAATGCTTCACTATTTATAAGAGAATGAATTAGGTCAATAGTTTTGGACCAAATCTCCTTTGAGTCAAATATTGGAAGTTTTGAAAATTAGATTTGTAAATGTTTCTAATTTTGCTTCAATCTCACTCCAATCTTCTTGATCTTAATTTGCACGAAATTTCCTTGTTTATGGGACTTAAATGATGATTGGAATGAATTATGAATGAAATCAAATCCAATTTTTTCTAATTATGTGATTTATTTAATTTTAATCATTTTTAATATGAATAAAAATTCATAATAAATCACATAATTCAATTAAATTCGTGGCAATTGATTCTTAGGCTTTGGATAACTTGTGGATCAAGATTGAATCAAAATATCTTGGGCCCATTTGCAAAAATAATTCAATTCTTTCACATTTTCCCCTCCAAAATAGTCCAACTTTGACAAGGCCTATCTCTCTCAATTTTTGAGATATGGAAGTGTTCTAGGACTTTTTAGAAACCTTAGAGAGTCCTCTAACTAGTTTCTTTGGTCTCATATCAAAATTATTTTCCATGCTCCTTATATATCCTTTTGAAAAAACTGACTTCTTGTTGACTTTTGAAAAGGACCTATAATGTTTTAGTCCCTATCTCTCAAATGAAGCATTTCTAGACTTGGCATATGAGAGACAAAGTTGTAGAGAATCAAATTTCCTTCAAGATGAGCTTTGGATGGAAAATTTTGGATGTTCCATGTGAAAGTTATGGCTGGTCAAAGATCAGTTGACTTCTCCTATACAAAACCCTAATTTAGAAACTTTTTGATTTGTTGATTTTTGATCTTTCCTTGATGAACCATGATCAATTCTTGATCAAATGGTGAATGTTAATTCAATATGAGGATCTTGACAAAAAATCAGAAGTTTTGACCTTACTTTGACCACAGTTGACTTTTAGGTTAACTTAGTCGACTGTTGACTTCCTGAACAATTGAGTGGCCAATTCTTTGAGATGAGACTTGTTATTTGTCATGGAGATTATGTGAGATATATTGAACCATATGAGATGCCTTGGAGCCATTGATTCATTGATTTTCCTTTGAATAAACCAAACCCTAGTTTCAGAGCCTTGCATAGGAGAGTGTGTCTAGGAGCTTTGTGTATTGATTTTGAATTTGAATGAGAGAAATAATATGGGAAAATTTGGGGGTATGACACATAGTACACACCCTTTAGATAGAAACAAACATAGGTGGATACCATCGAGTACGATGGGCGCGAGGGGTGCTAATACCTTCCCCTTGCGTAACCGACTCCCGTACCTTGATTCTCTGGTCGCAAGACCCTGTTCCTTCCTTTGCTAGGTTTTCTGATATTCCTTTCCCTTATAGGATAAATATATTGGTGGCGACTCTGTTCATTTTTCGCGAGTGGCGACAACGGTGACTTCGAGCTCATCGCCCTGGGGGACGACCCCAGCAAAAAGGTCAAGATCGGAGCAGGGATCCTAGAGATCGCAAAGAAACAGCTGCAAGCCTGCCTCCGCTAGAATGCCGATCTCTTCGCCTGGAGCGCCACCGAGATGCCCGGACTCGACCCTGAGGTCTCCTATCATCACCTTAGTATTAATCCTGCCACTAGGGTTGTAGCTCAATTTAGGAGAAGGCAGTCTCCCGAAAAGGCGGAGGCTGCCGAGAAAGCTGTAAGAGACCTCCTAGAGGCGAATTTTATTTTTGAGGCCAAGTATTCAACTTGGCTCTTAAACGTTGTACTCGTTAAGAAAAGTAATGGAAAATGGAGAATATGCGTTGATTACACTGATCTCAATAGGGCATGCCCTAAAGATGCTTATCCTTTGCCTAATATTGATAAACTGGTCGACAACTCGGCCGGTTACAAACTGTTATCTTTTATGGATGCATATTCAGGATATAATCAAATACCCATGGCGAGGAGCGACCGGAAGCACACGTCCTTCATGACCGAATCAGGCAACTACTACTATAACCTAATGCCGTTCGGACTCAAGAACGTCGGGGCAACCTACCAGCGGATGATGAACACGGTTTTCCGAGGAGAAATTGGAGACACTCTCGAGGTCTACGTGGACTACATGATCGTCAAATCTAGAGAAGAGATAACTCACACCGATGACCTCGAACGAGTCTTCACTCGAGCAAGACAATGCAGGATGAGGTTCAACCCCGAAAAATGCACTTTCGGGGTAAGAGCCGGGAAGTTCCTCGGCTTCTACCTGACCGAATGGGGCATCGAGGCCAACCCAGACAAGTGTCGAGCATTCTCCAGCCTCCCCACGCCGAACAACAAAAAATCAATCCAAATCCTGAACGGCATGCTCACCGCATTGTCCCGCTTCGTCGCAAAATCCGCCTAGCACGCCCTCCCGTTTTTCAAACTTCTACGGAAAGAGGCAACTTTTGAATGGACCGACGAATGCGAGAACGCCTTGTCCCACCTCAAACAAGTACTCTCGCAGCCACCTGTCCTAAGCCGACCAGACGTCAGAGAAACGCTCTACCTTTATCTGGCCTTGTCTGCCGAGGCCGTAAGCGCGGCGCTCATACGAGAAACGAACGAAGGACAGAAACCCGTGTACTTCACAAGCAAAGCCCTCCAAGGACCCGAAGTGAGGTACCAGCAAATAGAGAAAGTAGCCCTCTCGCTCATCATCACGGCAAGACGACTACGATACTATTTCCTCACGCAGACCATTGTCTTGAGAACCGACCATCCCATCAAGCAACTACTAGGCCACCCAGATATGGCCGGTAGAATGCTAAAATGGTCCCTCGAGCTTTCCGAGTTCGACATCCAATACGAAAGCAGAAAGGCCCTAAAAGCACAGGTCCTGGCCGACTTTGTCGCCGAGATGACAATCCCCGGGCCTCCAACATCTGCCAACGACGAATGGATGATCTTCGTCGACGGAGCGTCCAGCTCGTCAGGAAGCGGAGCAGGCATCATCCTCGAAAACAAGGAAGGCATCCTAATAGAAGTTTCGCTCATCCTGTCGTTCCAAATATCTAATAACCAGGCCGAATACGAAGCCCTCTTGGCGGGAATCCGTCTAGCCGAAGACCTAGGAGCACGGGTAATCACCATTTACACCGACTCCCAGCTTGTCGCTTCCCAAGTAAATGGTGACTATCAAGCCAAAAACGAACTCCTAATCGAATACTTGGCCATGGTCAAGGAGAAAATCAAAAACTTTGCTCAAGCCAAGGTCGAACATGTCCCTCGCGAGCACAACGTGCGGGCAGACATCCTTTCCAAGTTGGCAAGCACCATGAAGAAGGGGAGTAATCGATCCGTAATTCAAGAAACGCTTCCCCGGCCAAGCGTACAAGCGTCCGCCCACCCACCGTTGGTTAACGCCATTGGAGAAGCCCATTGCTGGATGACCCTTGTGTACAACTTCCTGACGAAAAACGAACTCCCAGCCGACCAAAAAGAGGCTGCGATAGTCAAACGAAGGTCTTGCTCTTACGTAGTTGTCGAAGACAAACTATACCGAAGGGGATTCTCCATCCCCTTACTTAAATGCCTCGACTCCACACAAGCCCTCGAGGTCCTGCAAGAGATTCGTGAGGGCATAAATGCACAGCACCCCGGAGGATGATCGCTAGCCCGAAAAGCTCTCCGAGCGGGATACTATTGGCCGACGATGCAACAAGACTCCAAGGACCACGTCCAAAAATGTGATAAATGCCAACGCCACGCCGACATTTACCACACGCCCCCAAACGAGCTAAAAACGTTATCGTCACCCTGGCCCTTTGCCTGGTGCAGAATGGACATCCTGGGACCGTTTCCCGTTGGCTCGTATCAGAACAACTATCTAATAGTCGCCGTAGACTACTTCACAAAATGGATCGAGGCAGAAGCCCTCGCCAAAATCACCTCCCTCAACATACTACGACTTTACAAACGAAACGTGCTCGCACGGTTTGGAATACCCCAAGCTCTCGTCACCGACAACAGAACACAATTCACGGACACAAAATTCCAAGACTCCATCGCCAAACTCGGCACAAAACAACATTTCATTTCTGTCGAACACCCCCAGACCAACGGGCAAGCCGAAGCCGCCAATAGGGTCATCCTCCGAGGGCTCAAGCGACGTCTAGGAGAAGCGAAAAGGGCTTGGGTAAAAGAACTCCACAGCGTTTTATGGGCATACCAAACCACTCCCCACTCAACCACAGGAGAAACTCCGTTCTGATTAACTTACGGGACCGAAGCCGTAATCCCAGTAGAAATCCGCGAACCATCTCGTCGCACCGAGCTCCCTCTCGAAGAAGAACTAAACGACGAGGCTATGAGGGAAGAACTCGGCATGGTCGAGGAGATACGCCTCGGAGCATCACTCCGAGAAACCAAAATCAAACAACAAATCACTTTGCCCCACGACGCGAAGGTCATCAAACGCGAGTTCGAGGTCGGCTCCATCGTCCTCCTAGGAAACAAGAAAGACTCGCGTGAAGGCAAACTCGCACCCAATTATGAAGGCCCCTATCGTGTCTACGAGAAAACCGAGCACGGAGCCTACTACCTTGAAAACCTACTCGGGGAAAAATTTGCTCGACCATGGAACGCAGAAAAACTCCGTCAATACTATAGCTAAAACGTCAAAACCACCGACAATCGCTCGGCAACGACGCCACTAGGTCGGCCAAGAGACACGTCTCGGTATGGACGTTTATGTTTCTCATGCATCATAAATCGCGTCGCAGCCCACGCCGAGCAGCTACCTGATTCGACGGGGAGACCTACATCTAGCTTCGCCGTCGTAGTACCACCCTGGCCGGACACCAGCTCGCGATGGATATTCCGCGCCGCGAGCTCTTGGTTCCAAACGTAGCCTCGAATTCGCCTAAGGTCGGGAGTACACCCCTCCTGCCCGATTCGTTCCCCACACGCTCGGATGACAAATATTGGTCGAGCATAAGAAAGCAAACACAACGAATTGCTAAAATAAACGAGCAAACATACAACGAATTGCTAATTTAAACATATGAACATAACACGATAACAACACTGACAAAAAAAGAAGTGCATTACGACGGTTCGAAGGCCCCAAATGTGCCAGGAAAACGCCCATATAAGTCATAAACGGCTCGCAAGCCGACAAAATCTTGGCACGCAGGCCAAAAACAAAAAACAACCAATCACACTTCACCACCATCGTCTTCCTCACCCCCGTCGTCCTCCTCACCCTACTCAGCCTCCCACTCATCAAAGTCTGGGTTTGCCTCAATCTTGCCGTTCGCAACCTTATTATACGGGCTGATCCCCGCAGTGACCAAACCCGAGTTGAGGACCCGCAGTTGCTCCACGTCCGCCTTGAAACCAACCCCCAGGGTGGCGAAGCAATCCACTTCGAGCTCCCTCACCTTGCCCAACAGCTGAGAACGAGTTTCCAAAGCCTTCTCGTCCTCCGCCTCATCGGCCTTCTAAAACATTGAGGACAATGTTTAGTTCAAGTGTGGGGAGGTTCTTATTTTATTTGCTTTATTGCTTTGCTTTCCGTTTTGAATTCATAGTTTAGTTTGTTTAATTTGAACCATTTTCTTTTGTCTCTCTATTATTGTGTTTATTTCAAGTTTGTAGTGCTGCCATGGTGTTACCAGGTTGGATACAAGTCGGAAGGGGGCAAATGAATAGATAGTGGTTGAACAACACATCTCACACTTGATCTCTACAGGCACCACGGAAGTTGACACAATCAAAGAGAAGAAGGTAGGACGCAAAAAGTCAACACTGAACCAAGAGAGGAGTATGGTGTACTTTAGATGAAAGGAAACTGCAGGACACCAATAGCACCTCGAAGCATGCAAGCTTAACCGACCCGGTGAGATTTCAGAGCCAAATTCATAACTCCACATGAGAGTCCAGTCAAGTATGGCACTATTCACTTTGATTTTGTGTATGTTCTCATAACGCAAGCACACTACGAGAGCGCACACTGAGGCAAGTTTTTTCGTAACCCCGAGCCTTTCTAGCCATCCTGTATGCATGATATCCATCGTCAACCCCCTTTGAGCCGTAATGTTTGTTTTGTTCATTGTTGTTATTCTCGTTACCACCCACATATTTACTATTCATGTTATCGCTCGGCATTAATGTTATTCTCTTGAAAGACACGAAAGAATCTAAGTGTGGGGTTGTAAACCATTGAGAAAAGGGCAAGAAAAAAATAGAAAGAAAAAAAAATGAATGTTGAACTTGTGAAAATCCAAAGAGAAAGTTTGAAAAACAAAAGGAAGAAAAAATCCTTAACCCTTGCCCACGTATATGAAAGACCATGTGAATGACTCTAAAAAGCTAAAAACAAGATGTCGAAGGTCTTAACCCCATTCTTACGATTCAAACCACTAAGAGTAGAAATGTGAACCCAACATAAATGCCGAGCACCAAAACCATTTGTTATCCCATTCCTTGTTACCCCACCAAACCCAAGCCACGTTACAACCCTAAGACCTCATGAAGTGTGTGTAATCTGTGTGTGTAGTGATTAGAGAATATATTCAAAGTTAAAAGTAATATGCATGCCTTGGTACTATGAGTGTAGACACTTTAACCCGGAGAGATTTTGTGAGAGTGTGAAAAGCTTGCAGGTGAAAACGTGCTCGAAAGTGATAATGCAGTTGATAGTTTGAAGAAGGAAACCAGAAACTCGATTGCTAAGTGAAGGAATCTTGCGAAAAACCTGATTGTGTTGTGGAGAAAAGAATCTCGTCAGGTGACCTCTGTTTTGCCTCGATACATCACTTGAGGACAAGCAATGAGATAAGTGTGGGGTTGTGATCGGTCACCATTTCTAGTAAGTTTCCGCACCTTTTTCCGACCGAAATTCGTAATCTTGGTAATACTAAGTGGCATTGGCATATGTTTTTAAAGTAAGTTTCTTGTTTTTCGGTCGTATGGCTTTGTTGCATTTTAATGTGTTTTGAGTATTATAAAAGTGTCGTTTTATGCGCTGGTTGTTAGTTTGTTTTTGGCCAGGTTGATGCACGGGAGAGATAGAGACTTATGGCGCGCACGAATGGAAAAAGAAGCCGAAAAAGCCAAAGCTGAGGGCCACACGGGCACCCGTGTGCATGCACACGGTCCGTGTCAAAAAGTGGCTAGAAAAGCAAGTTTGATGCAAAGACAGAGGTTTCACACGGGCACCCGTGTGCAGGCACACGGTCCGTGTGAAAAGATGCAGGGAACGTGTGTTTTTGGCCCAGGAGCAGAGAAACAACACGGGCGCCCGTGTGCAGCAACACGGCCCGTGTTGTTGAAGCGTGCTGATTTTATTTTCATTATTTTTCTCACCTGAAGGGGACCAGTAAGGGTATTTTTGGTACTTCAGTTTCAACCTGAATGGAAGCGAGTGATAAGAACAACCTTAGGGCAAAGAGAAGGGGACTTTTGGACGGACGAAAGAATTGCAGAAGAAAGAGGAGAGCTCTCAAGGGTTTTGGAGAACAGAGATCTTCAAGAGCAATTGCGATTGAAGATCAAAGCAATCCTATTTTCTTGTAATGTCTAATCTTCCTATTGTATTTTCTTTGAATATTATGAGCTGCTAAACCCCCCAATGCTAGGGGGGTGTCCCTGAATTGCTATTGTCATTGAACCTAATTTCCTTTATGTTAGAGAATATTTATGTGTGTGAAATTATTTGATTGTGCAAAGTGCTTATTGCTCTATCTATCTGACAAATAGATTTTTGATTTACGGTTAAGGTTTAGGTCGGACAAACCACCTTATCGCTGTTTGCAAAATTATATTACGATTGCTATTGCTTAGGAATGAGGATGCTTCGTAGTAACCATAATAATCTTGATAAATTATATTGCGCTTGATTACTTCTTGAATTGCTAAGGAATTAGGATACAAGAAAGTATCAAAAGGTTTTCCTCTGAGGAATTAGGGAAGATAACTCTTGAGATTCGGTAATAGTTCATGTACATTGATATTTTATAACTAAGGATTAAGGGTCATTGCAAGGCAATTCATACACTCACCCTAGCATATTCTCTCATATTGTTTTAAAGTCACATTTACGTCTCTTATTGATTTGTTGTCATTTATCATTATTTCTAGTCAAACAACAAAACCCCCATGATCTTTTGTTCAATTGAATCATTAAAATAACTTATATTTCCTACGCAGTCCACGAGATCGATATTTGGGATAAATCCTATTATTACTACATCGGTAAAAATAGTACACTTGCTATTTTCCGATCAAGTTTTTGGCGCCGTTGCCGGGGACTGCCATAATATAAGTGATTAATAAGTCAATTGAAATTTTGTTGCTCTGCAACTAAAATTCTATTTTTCTGCAATTTTTGTTTTGATTTTATTTTTGTTATTATTTGTGCTTCCAATTAAGCATTGTCTAATCTTGTATGCGAGGTAAGGCCTCAGCTGAACTTCTTTTTGACGCAGAACCAGAAAGAACATTGCGAGCACGACTACGAGAAGTTAAGCGGAAAAGACTGGCATCGAAAGAGGGATCACCTATAGTTTCAGAATCGGAAGACGAAGAAGGACTATCTATTCCGTCCGAGCATTCAGAGTCTGAATCAGAACCTATGGCAGCGGATCCACCTCCTCCAGAGAGACTTTTAGGAGACTATGGAAGGGCTAATGCCCCGCTTGGAAGAATGACCATCGTAAACCAACCGGTCAATGTGGAACACTTCCAACTCCATCCTTCAACTATCCGACAGTTGGAGAGCAAACCGTTTGCGGGAAGAATCAATGAAGATGCAAATAAGCATCTACAAAGATTCCTCACCACAACAACATCATTGAAGATTGAAGGCCATTCTGAAGAAGCCAAGAGACTCGTGATGTTCCCATTTACTTTATCCGAAGATGCAGAAGAATGGTTTTACTCACTTCCAGCTGGAAGCATCACAACATGGCAACAGATGGAAACCGCCTTCTTGAATGAGTATTTCCCTGCTTCAGTCTTCATTCGAAAAAGATATGAAATCGTGAATTTTAAGCAGAAAGAAGGGGAATCGTTGGGAGATGCATATAAAAGGTTCAAGAGGTGTTTGGTTGCTTGTCCTACTCATAACATGGACCCAACAGAGCAAATGCAGACTTTTGTTAATGGTCTACGAGTCAAGACAAAACAGCTGATAGACACTGCAGCCGGTGGCTCAACTAATTTTTCAACAGCCACTGGTATCAAGAGAATCATAGAAGCTATTGCCGCTAACGAGCACATTGAGTTATATGACCGTGCAATGAGCCAACCGGAAGGTAAAATTGATTTGAAGCTTGTTGATCAGGTGGTTAAAATGGAAGAACAAATTGCGGTTGAAGTAGAAAGAAGATTGAAGAAGATGAATATTGGTGAACAGAAAGTAGCACAAGTTGAGCCAGTCGCCTCAGTTGTATGTGAAATATGTAGTGGACCTCATTTTGCTATGCATTGTGTGGCAACGCAAGAACAAGTGGAACAGATTCATATGTTGAGGCAGAATAATCCATACGCCAACACATATAATCCAGGATGGAAAAATCATCCTAATTTCGCATGGAAAGACCAACAAGGGAATATTCAAAAGCAGGGACCCAACCAATATCAATCTCAAGCTCAGCCACATCAATACATACCTCCACAACAACCTCCATATCAACAACAATTCCAACATCATCCTCAACAATTTCAACAACAGGTACCAAAGAAAGAAGATTGGGAGATCGCTCTTGAAAAAGTGGCAACCCAAAACTCTCAGTTTCAAGAAGAGACAAGAGCCAACCTCAGGAACACCACGGCTTCAATTAAAAATCTTGAAGTTCAAATGGGTCAAATAGCACAACATCTCAGTCTACAAGCACAAGGAAACTTTCTGAACGAAACTGTGAAAGATCAGAAAAATCTAGAGAAGATCAATGCTGTTACAACAAGGAGTAAAAAGGTGTTAGGATCGGAAAAAGAAAAAGAAGAGATAGATGACCCTATGGTGATAGAGGTAGATTTGGAAATAAGAGAGAACCCAAGAGAGCCAGAAGTGGTGATACCACCGGTTAAACCAGCTGAAGAAAAAATTAAAAAAGATGTTGAACCGGTAATTAAACTACCCTTCCCTTCAAGAGTAACAAAGAATAATTCAAAAGAGAAAGACTTTAAGAAGTTCACTAAATTGTTCAAAAGGTTAGAGGTGAATCTACTTTTTTTTGAAGCACTTGAACACATGCCTTTGTATAAGAAATTTATGAAGGAGGTGTTGGCGAAAAAGAGATCACTAGGAGGAGTACCAAAAATTGTAATCGAGAAGTGTGGTATAGTCTCTTCAGCAAGAAAGATCCCAATTAAGAGGAAAGACCCTGGGGCGGTGGCGATACCATGCACTATCAAGAATATAGCATTTAAAAAGGTACTCCTCGATTCTGGTTCTAGTGTGAGTTTAATGCCTTTATCCATTTTCAAAAAGCTTGAATTAGAAAAGATTAGTGAAAGTAAGACACAGTTAAGGTTCGCCGATCACACCGTTAAGAAATCCTATGGGGTAGCTGAAGATGTACTAGTGGAAGTTGATAAGTTTGTTTTCCCTGTTGACTTCCACATCATGGACATTCCGGAAGATGAAGAAACTCCTATCCTTCTTGGGAGACCCTTTTTGTCAACAGGCCACTGTAATTTTGACATTGAAAAAGGGACGCTAACGCTGAAATCATTTGATGAAGAAGTAACCTTGAAGATGTTAGGAGTCAGGAAACATAGGTCAGATGTGAATGAGAAAACCTCAACTGGTATGACGGAAGGTGAACAAGAAGACAAAAATCTTAAAAATCTCCAAGAAAAAGTTTCTAGCATAGCCTCTATGATGGAACCAACTTATGTAGCTGTCAAAAGTCCTAAGAAAGCTGAAGAAGTAGAGAAAAATGTGGGAAGCAAATTGAAGAGAAAAGTTATCCAGGCTTTTCATCTTCATGAGTTCGCGGTTGCGGAAGTGGCAAGCAACAAGGTTTGGAAAAGGAAATACCCTCCATAATAAAGGGTAATGGACCGTCGAGCCATGCGACGTTAAACGAAGCGCTTCGTGGGAGGCAACCCACGGTTTTAATAATTAATTTTTCTGTTTGTTTGTTTTATTTTCAGGAAATAAAAGAGAGCATCTCTAGTGGAAGCTAGGAAGTGATCATTGGAATGCAATACCTCTGTAAGCAACCTCTCCAAGGCTGGTTCTAAAACATTGAGGACAATGTTTAGTTCAAGTGTGGGGAGGTTCTTATTTTATTTGCTTTATTGCTTTGCTTTCCGTTTTGAATTCATAGTTTAGTTTGTTTAATTTGAACCATTTTCTTTTGTCTCTCTATTATTGTGTTTATTTCAAGTTTGTAGTGCTGCCATGGTGTTACGAGGTTGGATACAAGTCGGAAGGGGGCAAATGAATAGATAGTGGTTGAACAACACATCTCACACTTGATCTCTACAGGCACCACGGAAGTTGACACAATCAAAGAGAAGAAGGTAGGACGTAAAAAGTCAACACTGAACCAAGAGAGGAGTATGGTGTACTTTAGATGAAAGGAAACTGCAGGACACCAATAGCACCTCGAAGCATGCAAGCTTAACCGACCCGGTGAGATTTCAGAGCCAAATTCATAACTCCACATGAGAGTCCAGTCAGGTATGGCACTATTCACTTTGATTTTGTGTATGTTCTCATAACGCAAGCACACTACGAGAGCGCACACTGAGGCAAGTTTTTTCGTAACCCCGAGCCTTTCTAGCCATCCTGTATGCATGATATCCATCGTCAACCCCCTTTGAGCCGTAATGTTTGTTTTGTTCATTGTTGTTATTCTCGTTACCACCCACATATTTACTATTCATGTTATCGCTCGGCATTAATGTTATTCTCTTGAAAGACACGAAAGAATCTAAGTGTGGGGTTGTAAACCATTGAGAAAAGGGCAAGAAAAAAATAGAAAGAAAAAAAAATGAATGTTGAACTTGTGAAAATCCAAAGAGAAAGTTTGAAAAACAAAAGGAAGAAAAAATCCTTAACCCTTGCCCACGTATATGAAAGACCATGTGAATGACTCTAAAAAGCTAAAAACAAGATGTCGAAGGTCTTAACCCCATTCTTACGATTCAAACCACTAAGAGTAGAAATGTGAACCCAACATAAATGCCGAGCACCAAAACCATTTGTTATCCCATTCCTTGTTACCCCACCAAACCCAAGCCACGTTACAACCCTAAGACCTCATGAAGTGTGTGTAATCTGTGTGTGTAGTGATTAGAGAATATATTCAAAGTTAAAAGTAATATGCATGCCTTGGTACTATGAGTGTAGACACTTTAACCCGGAGAGATTTTGTGAGAGTGTGAAAAGCTTGCAGGTGAAAACGTGCTCGAAAGTGATAATGCAGTTGATAGTTTGAAGAAGGAAACCAGAAACTCGATTGCTAAGTGAAGGAATCTTGCGAAAAACCTGATTGTGTTGTGGAGAAAAGAATCTCGTCAGGTGACCTCTATTTTGCCTCGATACATCACTTGAGGACAAGCAATGAGATAAGTGTGGGGTTGTGATCGGTCACCATTTCTAGTAAGTTTCCGCACCTTTTTCCGACCGAAATTCGTAATCTTGGTAATACTAAGTGGCATTGGCATATGTTTTTAAAGTAAGTTTCTTGTTTTTCGGTCGTATGGCTTTGTTGCATTTTAATGTGTTTTGAGTATTATAAAAGTGTCGTTTTATGCGCTGGTTGTTAGTTTGTTTTTGGCCAGGTTGATGCACGGGAGAGATAGAGACTTATGGCGCGCACGAATGGAAAAAGAAGCCGAAAAAGCCAAAGCTGAGGGCCACACGGGCACCCGTGTGCATGCACACGGTCCGTGTCAAAAAGTGGCTAGAAAAGCAAGTTTGATGCAAAGACAGAGGTTTCACACGGGCACCCGTGTGCAGGCACACGGTCCGTGTGAAAAGATGCAGGGAACGTGTGTTTTTGGCCCAGGAGCAGAGAAACAACACGGGCGCCCGTGTGCAGCAACACGGCCCGTGTTGTTGAAGCGTGCTGATTTTATTTTCATTATTTTTCTCACCTGAAGGGGACCAGTAAGGGTATTTTTGGTACTTCAGTTTCAACCTGAATGGAAGCGAGTGATAAGAACAACCTTAGGGCAAAGAGAAGGGGACTTTTGGACGGACGAAAGAATTGCAGAAGAAAGAGGAGAGCTCTCAAGGGTTTTGGAGAACAGAGATCTTCAAGAGCAATTGCGATTGAAGATCAAAGCAATCCTATTTTCTTGTAATGTCTAATCTTCCTATTGTATTTTCTTTGAATATTATGAGCTGCTAAACCCCCCAATGCTAGGGGGGTGTCCCTGAATTGCTATTGTCATTGAACCTAATTTCCTTTATGTTAGAGAATATTTATGTGTGTGAAATTATTTGATTGTGCAAAGTGCTTATTGCTCTATCTATCTGACAAATAGATTTTTGATTTACGGTTAAGGTTTAGGTCGGACAAACCACCTTATCGCTGTTTGCAAAATTATATTACGATTGCTATTGCTTAGGAATGAGGATGCTTCGTAGTAACCATAATAATCTTGATAAATTATATTGCGCTTGATTACTTCTTGAATTGCTAAGGAATTAGGATACAAGAAAGTATCAAAAGGTTTTCCTCTGAGGAATTAGGGAAGATAACTCTTGAGATTCGGTAATAGTTCATGTACATTGATATTTTATAACTAAGGATTAAGGGTCATTGCAAGGCAATTCATACACTCACCCTAGCATATTCTCTCATATTGTTTTAAAGTCACATTTACGTCTCTTATTGATTTGTTGTCATTTATCATTATTTCTAGTCAAACAACAAAACCCCCATGATCTTTTGTTCAATTGAATCATTAAAATAACTTATATTTCCTACGCAGTCCACGAGATCGATATTTGGGATAAATCCTATTATTACTACATCGGTAAAAATAGTACACTTGCTATTTTCCGATCAAACAACATGAGTGTGAATCTCATACTTATCTTTATAAACTTTGAATTCATGTTCCAGCATTTCATACTTTTGCAGCAGGATGTCGTAATCCTTTTGGGAACAAACCCCATGAGCATTTAGAGCCATGGCCAGAGCGGCCACCCTCATCATCCCCTCAACATCCTAGGCCAGATCATTTCCCCGAGCCACCCTGTCTCGCCTAATGATGTGTTTCACCTCATCCCGCTCCAGCAAAAGATTCTTCCTCGAGAAAAGCCCCGATGTAAGGTGCACAGAGGCAGCACGATGTCGTTGTCGGTAGGGTTGTCATTGATTATGGGACGAACCTCTGGAACCCCCTCAGTCCTTTGCTTCTTCTCAGCTGGAGAGCTCCCCGACGTTGTTCCGGCCGAGGAAGGAGAGCTACCGCCAACAGCGACCGCAGCAGCCGCTTTAATCTCTGCGACACGAGTTCTCTTCATGGCCCCTTTGGCGGCCGCCTTGTTCTTCGCCCTCGTCTTCACAACTTTGTCGTGCAAGTCAGCCATTTGCCCTACAGGAGAAAAGAAAAATTAACAACCAAGACAAACACATTAAACAGTCAAAAAATTTCTCACCAAGTAAAATCATGGCATCCCCGTCAGTCTCGCACTCGAGGAGAGCCTTAGTATTGATATGACGAGTCTCAATCTGAGGCTCCCCATCATCCCCGAACAAAAGATCCCCATTTGGCAACGTACACGTCGCTGGCCTAAACCCATCAACGAAAGTGACAAGCCTCTTGTAGCCCGTCAAATCTCGCTCGTTCAAATCTTCGTCCCTAAAGATATAAGCATCCTTCCCGTTCTCAAAGTGCTCATATTGCCACTCTAGAGGAAACCGAGCAGAAGGTCCTACCTTCTTCACACCGTCCTTGTAATATTCGATGATCTCAAACGGATGGTCCTCGGCCTCGGGAGTGTGGGGCTTAACCATGAAGTAACGACTCTTGAAGTGTTTAATGGAGTCCTGGTAGATGGCGAACAGCTTCTTAGGCTGTTTAAAAGAGACCCAGCTAAACTTGTCGTCCACATCGCGGAGCCTCTGAAGGTGAAAAACTCTAAAAAAGAGAGGAAGTGTGGCTTCGATCTCCAAGAAGCCGCACAGGATCTCGAAGACCCTTAAGAAAGCGAAAGCATTAGCGTGAAGCTGGGACGGGCACAGTTGCAACCAACTAAAAACACTCCGCTGTAAATGAGTAAAGGGAAGCCTCAGACCGGCCTCCTTGAACACGAACTCGTACATGGCATATCGAGGACCAGGATAAGCCGAACGAATTCTCTGGTGGGACTTCGGTGCGAAGGCCCCCCATGAAGGCTCCATGCCCGACTCAAGGTCTTCAAGGACATTAAAAGCCTCCTTAGGGTGCGTCGTGAAACGCGAGGCGATACTTCGGGGCGCTACAACCACCCAATCCTCGAGTTTCCTCGGAGTAGTCTCCACAACTGGGATGTGATCATCTTGGGAATGACCAATGGCCTCTTCTTCGTCGGATATGTCGAGGACATCATCGTTCCGGGCATCGTCAGCCATTTACCTGAAAAGCAGAGGAAACAGTGAATTCGACGTGTCAAATCCACCCTTCCACCGCATGCCAAGTGAAAGGGCGAGGAGAATAGACGATGAGGAGCAGCCATCTAGAGTTCGCCGACGACGCCAGTCTTAAATAAGCTATGAGACAAATTCTCACCTAAACGTCCTCGTCCCATTTAAAATACCCTAGGCAAGCGCGCAATTCAAAGATCATTCTCATAACTTGGTCGACGCACATATTCATTTCCCCGCCACGCTCATAACCTACTCGACTCACGCAACCGTTTCCCCTCGTCAACCCAAACCCGCGCTCGGCAAACTCATATAAAACATACGTTATTCCCTCATCCGCTCGGCCTACTCATAGCTAGGTCTCCTAAATCTATGAAGAAAATAAAAAGGAGAAGTTGAGGGCACTTACTTGGATCGAGACAGCATAAGAGGAACACGTGCTGAAAGGCGAAATCCTTGAGCGAATCTTGGGAGAGTTTCGAAAGCTAAGTGACAAATGAATGGCCTCCTCACTCTTTTTATAGGAGAAGGAGGCGAAAGGGCGTCATGATTGCCTAGGGAGTTTAAAGGACGCAATCATTGCCTACCCTAAAAGGCGGCTCCCAGCATAGGAAAACGCAAAAGGTGCCATGAAATGCCTTGGGGAGCCCAAAGGGCGCAATTAATGCCTGAACCAAAAAACAGCAGGGTAATGATGATGCTCCAAACGGTCGCCACTTGTCAGTCAAAGACTGACAAGGTAGATCGTTTCAATTAAAAACCAACAGTAACTCCGTCCACCTCCTCGGCCTAACTATGCGCCTTCAACCCGATTTTCTCCTCGACCTGAACATCTCTCCACAACGACTGCGCTCCCCGCGAGCCGAGGACCCAGTCTTCGAGAAGGCCTTAGCTACGAACGCTCCTTCGGACATATGCTCGGCCAGCCCCATAGCGAAAGTCGTCACTCCCACGGGACTAACAACTTGGGGGGCTCCTGTTCTGGACTGGGCCGAGCAGGCCCAACTCCCCTTGCCAGCCGAGCAGGCCCAATCCACTTGGGCCAATTTCCTTGCTACCGTTACGAACTAGTCAAGCACGAAGACCACGTGCGTAACACTTCAGCGAAGGATCCGGTCAACCACCTCCGAATCCTACGCCACGCTCATCCAGAACGTGAGTCACCTGCTGACTCAGCCCTAGCAGAGGGTGTTCTGGCAGTTTCCTAGCACGTGGGCCTCCAATTGGATTTGGCCCAATTAGGAGACCTTGGCCCAGCGCTGGGGGCTATAAATACCCTCTTTCATTAGAGGGTCAGGTATTCATTCTCTATTTCTTAAACCCTCGCTCTCTCTGATAGCTTCTGACTATAGCATCGGAGAATCTTGCAGGTACCTCTGTTGGTGGTATTCTAGAGGTGGTATGTGATAAATTATGGTGTTGCAGGATTCTGCAGAGGAAAACTGGTTTTTGACACTTTTTGCACTATACTTCCACTGGTGGAAGATATGCTTTAAAACTGCACCGGACACTTTTCTCACTATATTTCCACTGGTGGAAGATATGATTTAAACTGTTATTTTATTGAATTCACCACCAACTGCTCTATCTTTCTTAACATTACAAAGCCTTTATATAGGCTTGAATCAAAACTGACATAGAAGACAATAAGATGATAATTAAGATATGGACTCTTTGGCTCTCTCAATCTTAATGGTACAATTCTAACATAACTCTAAATAAAGATAGTAATTATATTATGATGGTTACAATTCTTTCATAATGCTCACTAATAGTGGTGGTTACAACAACACATTAATTTTAACACTCCCCCTTAATGTGTTGCTCTTTAACTCCCATTGTAACACCCCATAAATTTCTTTATTTAATTTAATTAATTTTTTTTATTAAATAATAGAATTAATTGAATTATTTGAAAAATATGGATTGATGAGGCTAATGGGCCAGTGTCGCAAGTAGCAATTGGGGGGGTGTCAGTTGCAAAGCCTTTTACTAAAACAAGGTTATATTTTTCATAAAATAGAAAAGAGGGAAATATTGTGAAAAGAGAACCAAAAAGGAGAAGAGAAGATTGAACGTGAAATTGGGAGAAGAGCAAGTGTGAAGAACAAGGGCATCCAAGAATTCGACATCGAGGTAAGGGGGGATTCTTCTCATTAACCTCTATTATGGGTTGTATGAATGATTCAATAGAGTTTGTATGTTAGGATTCCGAATTGGATTGTATGTCGGGTTTGGGGTTTTGGGGTTTATAGAACTTTGGTTCAATTTATGTTGTGAATGATGATTGGTGTTGGATAATGATGTTAAGCATGATTAGAAGTATGTGTAAATGTGCAAATTATGTTGTATGTGTGGTTTATTTTCTGAAATTCGTACTGGTATGATTTTGAGGGCATTATGGATGTATAGAATGTTGTTTTCTGCAGGTTGGGGTTTCTGAAATCGCCGGTTCGCGCCGCGTGCACAGGGTTGGCGCCGCGAACAGGTGGGCAGAATGCCAGGATGTTGTGATACGCACAGGTCGCGCCACGTACCTGTGTTGGCGCCGCGAAGGCGTAACTTTTTCTCGTTTCGCGTCGCGTACAGGTGTTTGCGCCGCGAATAGCTTGGCAGAGAGCCAAGGATTTTTGGAACTCTCAGTTCACGCCGCGAACCAAGTTGGCGCCGCGTGCTGTTGCTGTTTGGGACTTTTTAAAAGTTTAACGATGTATAACTTTTTAACTGTTAGTCCGTTTGATGTGCCGTTTCGAGCACAGTGAAGCTAATTAAGCGATTTACGCAATAAAATAGTGTTTGGAGTTGTGACTCGAATTTAATTTAAATACTTGATTTAATTGGTTGTGGTGGTTTATATTGTTATTGCACCGGTTGATGATTATAATTGTTCAGTTGTTTGGCATTGATGATTAGCATGCGGTATGTGATGCATGCATTTCATAATCATATTGTGGGCTGTATCCCTTATGGTGGTGGGACAGCGGTAGCTAATTCCCATTGTGTGGAATTGGTGAGAGAAGTAGCCGAATCTTTATGGTGGTGGATCGGTGAGATGGGTTATCCCATGTTTGGTACCACATGCATTTAGTTGCATTGCATTAGGTTGTTGTGTATAATTGTAACATGAATGGAAGTTGTCCAATGTTATGATTTGTGTGTATTTTGGTATGAATGACTATAATTGACGAATGTTGCTATATTATCTGGATATAATTGATTTGGGTGAATAATGTATGGATGAAGTTGTATTGTTTATATTCCTATAACATTTGTTAATGCGAATGAAACTCACCCTTACTGTTGTTATTTTTCAGATTGAGGAGTAGCTTGTGTACTTGGTGAGGATTAGCTCGTCAAGTAGTTCGTTAGAGTCAGTTGGGTCTGTGTCATGCTTTGGTCGTGTAACACCGGGAACGTTATTTTAGAATTGGCTGATAAACTTCTGTTTTGTTTATGGTTTATGGTTGAATTATGAGTCTTCGACTCCAGATGTTTGATTATTCAGTTGTTAAGAATATTCCGATGTGTTAACATGCTACCTGAATAATTTTTGGTTTATCGTTCCTTTATGGCATGACATGAATATTTGTTTATTTTGTTGGCGTTGTAATACCCTTCTTCATGTTTTACTCTGATTTTAATGTTAATTTTCCGCGGGGTTTAGAAGGGTGTTACACCCATTGCTTCTCTAAGTTGCTGAAATCTTCCTCTTGGTAGTGCTTTAGTAAAAATGTCTGCAAGCTGCTCTTCTGAATTGCAGAACACTAACTGCACATCACCATCTTCGATCACACTTTGAATGAAGTGGTGCTTTATATTAATATGTCTTGTTTGACTGTGGAAAACAGGATTCTTCGCCATGGCTATTGCTGATTTATTGTCACAGTGAAGCAGCAGACTTTCTTCTTGCTTTTCTCCAATATCTTCAAGTATTCTTCTCAACCACAATGATTGTTGTGTAGCCAAACCAGCTGCCATATATTCTGCTTCAGCTGAAGATTGCGCTACAGTGTCTTGTTTCTTCGAACACCAAGAAATTACTCCTGAACCCAGGTTGAACACATAACCAGAAGTGCTTTTCATGTCATCAACACTTCCAGCCCAATCACTGTCACAGTAGCCTTTAATTTTGATTTTAAAACTCTTTTCAAACCTGATTCCAAGCTCCATGGTTCCCATGACATACCTTAGAACTCTTTTTGCTGCTCCAAGGTGTAAGTGACTCGGTTTACTCATGAACCTTGAGAGTAAACTAGCAGCAAACATTAAATCGGGTCGTGTAGCTGTTAGATAAAACAAACTTCCAACCAAACTTCTATACATGTTTGCATCTACTAATCTTCCACCATCTTCCTTTTTTAATTTTTCATTCACCACTAAAGGAATATCAACAGGTTTGCAGCCATTCATGCCAAACTTTTTCAAAATATTTTCAGCATATCTTCTTTGACAAATAAAAACTCCATATTCATCTTGGTAAACCTCAATACCAAGAAAATGATGCCGCAAGCCAAGATCACTCATCTCATATTTTTTCATCATTTCTATTTTAAAATTTTCAACCATTTTCTTGTTGGTACCCGTATACACCAAATCATCAACATAAAGGGCAACAAGAAGGATATCATCTTTACCTTGATGCTTCACATACAAGGTATGCTCACTCTGACTTCTTTGAAATCCTTGTTGAATGAAGTAGCTGTCAATTTCACTATACCATGCTCTAGGGGCTTGTTTCAACCCATAGAGAGCTTTCTTCAACTTGTAAACTTTTTCTTCTTGGCCTTTAGTCACAAAGCCTTGAGGTTGCTGCACATACACCTCTTCTTTTAATTCTCCATTCAAGAAAGCTGACTTCACATCAAGTTGGTACAGGTTCCACCCTTTCTGAGCTGCTAATGCAATAACTGTTTGTACAGTATCTAATCTTGCAACTGGGGCAAAAGTTTCACTATAGTCAATTCCAGACTGTTATGCATAGCCTTTTACTACCAATCTAGCCTTGGCTCTTTTAATTGACCCATCTGGATTATGCTTTAATTTGTACACCCACTTTACTCCAATAGCTTCTTTGTCATTTGGCTTTTCAACTAGCTGCCATGTTTTGTTTTTCTCAATGGCATTTATCTCTTCTTGCATCGCATTCCTCCAAACATCTTCTTTGATTGCTTCATCAAAATTGTCTGGTTCCACAACACAATAGTTAAATCTTGCATAAATATCACTCAAATCCTTCAATTTTATTGGAGTTGAGCTGGGAGATGATGAACTTGAACTTGATGAACTTGGAGAGGAGAGGATGAGGAACTTGGTGTACATGGAAATGGTTGCTCATTCTCAGCTGCTTAATTTTGTTGTTGTAATATGATTGCAGGGACTGTTTTCTCCTTCATTTTGTCTTCTTCCCAATTCCAAGAAGCATTCTCATCAAATACAACATCCCGACTAATAATCACCTTGTTTGTCTTCAAGTTGTAAAGTCTATAGACCTTTGACATGGAACTATAGCCAATAAAGACACATCTTTCACTTGTTTCTTCCAGCTTTGTCCTCTTTTGTTTTGGAGATTGAGCATAGCAAACACATCCAAAAATTTTAAGATGGTTCACCGACGGTGTTCTTCCACTCCAGGCTTCAAATGGAGTCTTTTTCCACACGGCCTTTGTTGGAAACCTGTTCATCAAATACACAGCAGTTTTAACGGCCTCGGGCCAAAAGGTTTTAGGTAAACCTTTCTCAAGTAGCATAGATTTGGCCATCTCCATCACATTTTGGTTCTTTCTTTCAGATACACCATTTTGCTGAGGTGTATAGCCAACAGTGAGCTGTCTTTCAACACCTTCATCTTCACAAAATTTGTGAAATTCATTTGAGGTGTACTCCTTTCCTCGATCACTTCTCAGCATCTTTATAAATCTGCCACTTTGTTTTTCAACTAATGCTTTAAACTTCTTAAAGATTACAAACGCTTCAGGTTTTTGTCTCATGAAATATACCCAAGTCATGCGGGTAAAGTCGTCAATAAACAAGATAAAGTACCTGTTTTTGCCATGAGACAAAGTATTCATAGGACCACACATATCTGTGTGTACAAGTTCCAACACTTGTTTGGCTCTCCATGCACTTTCCTTTGGAAATGGTTGCCGGTGTTGTTTGCCAAGGACACATCCTTCACACACACCAGATTTTTCTTCGATTCTTGGCAGCCCATACACCATCTTCTTTTGATAGAGTAACTTGAGACTTTCGTAATTCAAATGCCCAAGTCTCTTGTGCCATAAGCACGAGTCATTCTCTTTTCTGGCCATCATGCTTACATTTTTCTCATAGTTGAAAGATAGTGGAAAGCTCCTGTTGCTAGTCATCTTCACAACAACAACACTTCTTCTTTCTGAGTCAAAAATTCTGCACTCTCTATTCTCAAAGTTTAGAGAATAGCCGTGCTCTAGAAGTTGTCCAATGCTAAGAAATTTTTCATCTAATTCTGGCACATAAAACGTGTCATGTATGACTTTGCTTCCTTGCTTTGTGGTGACTCCAATGCTTCCTTTCCCTTTCACTTCGACATGTTCTCCATTGCCCAATTTAACTTTTGAGCCAAATGAAGAATCAATGTTTATAAATGCTTCCTTCTGTCCGGTCATATGGTTGCTACAACCGCTGTCCAAATACCAAACATTTTTACCTTCTTCATGCAATGCTTTTTGACAAGCAAAAAACAAATTCCCTTCATCAGATTCTCCTTCTGCGTAAGAAGCATGTTGCTGATTTGCAAGACGACAATCCTTTTGAAGGTACCCGAATCTCTTGCAATTGTGACATTGCGGTTTTCCTTTGTTCCAACAGTCCTTCTCGACATGAGTGACGCTGTTACAAATTTTGCACCAATTGTTTGATGCTTCATTCCATCTTCCTCCATTTGCGCCTCTTCTAGATCTGCCACGTTGGTTTCGACCTCTGCCTCTGCCTCTTCCAAATCTGCCACCTCTATAAGACTCACCTCTAGATTGTATTTGGGGCTTATTTTCACCATTGTTGGACTGAATGTTGAGTTTAGATTGAAAGGCACTTTCAATTGATTTTTCAGAATGTCGTAGGATCTCAAAGACCCCATCAACCCTTGACCAGTCAAGGTTGATAGATCCTTGGTTTCTTCTATCACCCCCACCATTGGGTCAAATCTTGCTGTCAAACTAATCAGAATTTTGTCAACAATTCTGCGATCTTCTATCGTATCACCATGCGACTTCATCTGATTCACCAACTCGGAGAGTCTGTTGAAGTACTCATTCAGGCTCTCGTTCTCCTTCATCCTTTCATTTTTGTAATCTCTCTTAAGAGATTGAAGCTTCACCGTTCGCACCTTTGAGTCTCCTTCGAACTCTTGTTGTAGGATACTCCAGGCTTCTTTCGATGTTTTAGCTCTCATAATCCTTGGGAAAATGGATAGAGAGACTCCTCTTTAAATCATTCCGAGAACTCCAGCATCTTTGATCTTCTTCTTCAACTCTTCAAGCCGTTGGCTTGATTCTTTAGCCTTTTCTTTTGATTTTTCAGCCTCCGTTGGTGCCGGTTCTTCATATCCGTTTTTGACATACTCTAAAACATCCAAAGATGTGAATAGAGTCTCTATTTTAACAGCCCAAAAATCATAGTTCTCTCCTTCAAATAGAGGAACTTTGACATTGTTGTAAGTTGCGGAAGGGTTGTTTGTAAAAGCCATAACTTTTGTTGTTTTTGTTGGGGCTGCAAGGATCTGCAGCTCTGATACCACTCTGTTGGTGGTATTCTATAGGTGGTATGTGATAAATTATGGTGTTGCAGGATTCTGCAGAGGAAAACTGGTTTTTGACACTTTTTGCACTATACTTCCACTGGTGGAAGATATGCTTTAAAACTACTATTTTATTGAATTCACCACCAACTGCTCTGTCTTTCTTAACATTACAAAGCCTTTATATAGGCTTGAATCAAAACTGACATAGAAGACAATAAGATGATAACTAAGATGAGGACTCTTTGGTTCTCTCAATCTTAATGGTACAATTTTAACATAACTCTAAATAAAGACAGTAATTATATTATGATGGTTACAATTCTTTCATAATGCTCACTAATAGTGGTGGTTACAACAACACATTAATTTTAACAACCCCCCCCCCCACCTTGTTCATCAAGCCAGATCCAGCTGCCGTGACGATCCATTCTGATCAGGTAAGATCAATATCCCCACAGAGTAATCTTCAAGAAGATATCTCCAAAGCAGAGACTTAGTCCCCAACGGAGTTTACATCTTCAAACACTGCCGGTTCACCGATACAAGGTCATCCATCTCTCCTACCTCCTGTTAGGATACATCAAGATCAATCATTCAAAGTTATTGTTCATCCCCAAGCAGAAATCATAAATCCCCAGCTGAGCATCTTCAAGACAAGATCAGACATCAAAATCACAATGATATAGAGATTTATTTTCTCAATCAAGAAAAATCACTAATATACTCCAAATAGCATAAACATATTCATACATTGCATACATTACTTCATGATAAACATACAAGTTTCTCATTTATTTTGAGAGACTCGTCATATAATACATGCATCATGACATTGCATAAAGACTAACTTTACCTTTTTCAGAATACAGGTACAAACAGATAAACAAAATCTCCAATCTTCAAAGATCTAAATTCATCAATGCAAACGGTGGAGACGATCATTCTAAGATCTAAATTGGTTACTCCACAAGGTGCCGAGACGATCAACAATTCAAGATCTAATTCTATCATCACGAACGGTGTAGACACGATCATCCTTCAAAGATCTAATTCAGTTACTACGAACAGTGCTGACACAGTCAATATTCCAAGATCTAATTCTATCATCACGAACGGTGTAGACCCGATCATCCTTCAAAGATCTAATTCAGTTACTACGAACAGTGCTGACACGGTCAATATTCCAAGATCTAATTATATCATCACGAACGGTGTAGACACGATCATCCTTCAAAGGTATAATTCAGTTACTACGAACAGTGCTGACACGATCAACATTCAAAGATCTAATCCTATCATCACAAACAGTGCTGACATGATCAGAGAAAGAAACACACTTAATCATGACACTCAATTCAGAAAAGAACACGACAATGGAGTCACAATAATTTAGTCACGACAATTGAGTCACGGCAATGGAGTCACGACAATGAATTCAGGACAATGGAGTCACGACAATGACGTCACCACAGATGAGCACGACAATCGAGTCACGACAATCGAGTCACGACAATACAACAATGGAGTCATGACAATAGAGTCACTACAATCAATTCACTTCATACTCCCAACATCCATGTGGCATCTGTAAGCCCATCTCCGATAAAATTTTTGTCAACGCCCGGATGGCATCTTTAAGCCCATCTCCAACAAACATTTCTCAATACTCCGAGCTCGGATATAGTCTAATGGACGACTCATTCTGACTCTCATATTATCAAAACTAGATGGCATCTTCAAGACCATCCCCGATAACCTTCTGCCAACATCTGGGTGGCATCTTTAAGCCCATCTCCAGCAAAAAGTCCTTATCTCAGCAAGGACAAATTTCTGGGTATTCTAGTGTTCAATCCTCTTCCACCTTCAAATACCGATTGGCATACAAACCACTCTACATCTCCAGGTTTAAGAAGATTGAACAGGGGAAGATGTCATACCCCAAAATTTGCCCACTATATTCCAAGCTTCGATTCACAAAACAGCTCAAATGGTCAACAGTCGACTAGGTTGACTTAAAAGTCAACTGTGGTCAAAGTACAGTCAAAATTCCTGATTTTTGGCCAACATCCTCATTTTGAGGTATCATTCATCATTTGATTGAGGATTGATCATGATTCATCAAGAAAATCTCCAAAATCATCCAAAACCTAAGTTTCTAAATTAGGGTTTTTAAGGAGAAAGTCAACCCAACTTTGACCAGCCATAACTTTCACATGGAACAACAGAAATTCTCCATCCAAAGCTCATTTTGAAGGAAATTGAATCCTCTACAACTTTGTCTCTCACATGCCAAGGCCAAAAATGCTTCATTTGAGAGATAGGGATCCAAACATTACAGGTCCTTTTCAAAGTCAACAAAAAGTCTTTTTTTCTCAAAGAATGGTACATGAACATGGTAGACTAAATTGAGATGAAACCAAAAGGAGCTTTTAGAGGACTCTTTAAGCTTTATAAAAAGTCTTAGAACACCTCCATACCATAAAAATTGAGAGAGTTATGATTGGTGCAAGTTGGACCAAATTTGTGAAGAGACATGAAACCCTAAGTGAGGAACTTTAAATTTCTAATTAATGGGCCTATATTGTTGAGTTATGAACGCGATAAGGATCTCATGAAAGGCCCATAAACACATTTATCTTTATTTTATGATTTCTATTTCTTTTATTTTGAATTTATTCATTTAAATTCAAATAAAATTATAATTAAATGATAAAAGATTGTGAGATTAATTTTCAAGTCAATCTAAAAATCTCCTTGGGACCCATAAAATAATCCCATGCAATATTATGATTTTTATTTCTTTATTTTTGTGTTTATTTATTTAAATTCAAAATTAAATCAAGAAAAATCATGATTTAATTTTCAAAGATTGTATGGATGATTTTTGAAGATCCAAATTGATTCACATGGCCAATAACACGTGAAAAAATGCATCAAATAGAGTTGGGTTCAAAATAGAAGGTTTTAGTGCATGAATCAAATCATATTTTTTCTCAATCAAAGCCAATGATTTCTTTCCAATTATTGGAACCCTAACTCAGTCACCTATTGATAACACGATTTTATATCGTATATTTAGCTTGAAATCCATAGATATTTATAGCATTTTCTATTTATTATGTTAATTTATTATGATATTACGCGAGTATTTGCTTTGTTTCAGGTTCCACACTCTAATTACGACTATTTGCGAAAAGGAAAGAAAATGGAGCTTAAATGACCAATATTTATGCCTAAAAGATGAAAAAGGAGTGCTGAAGTGAAAGAGGGGTGCAATTAAGACCCAAAAGACCCAAAAGAGACAGTCCAGCCCACCATGGAACCAAAGGCGCGTGGCCCAAACCTTCCCAGCAAGTGGAGACGCACGTCTCCAACGTTCTTCTGCCACGTCACCAAGAGGAGACGCCCGTCTCCAACTGCTCCTGGATTTTCTCCACTTGAGACGCACGTCTCAAGTCCTACACCCAGTCCTCCTGAAGAAACGGAGACGCACGTCTCCACACCCAGTCTGCAAAATCCCCACTTTTCACGCAACGTCACAGCAAAACCTCTCCTATAAATAGGACCTGCTACCTCACTTTCAAGGAGTCCGATTTCCTGCCAACGAAGTGCTGCCGAAATTATACCGCGAACCGTATTTCTTTATTCTGCTTTCATTCAAACACTTATTTTCTCACAACGATTTCTACACTGGAAATTGTTGTGAACCTTTTTATAGATCTAGCCTTACGTTAGATTTATCGCTTATTTCCTTGTTTTATTTACTGCCATTCGAAGAACGATCCAGCCAACCTGTGGTGGAAGTTCAGTACTCGAAGATTCAATTACCATTTATTTAATTCAGGTTTTTATTTACTGCTTTAATTTATATTATTATTGCATGATATATTGTATGCCATTTACTATGCCTATTATTATGAACCGAACCGATTTATGCATGTTTAACCATATTAATATGTCTGGCTAAATTATTATGATATCGGTATGTAAAGTAAGTTAACCGTAGGGATCCGAAATAAATTGGCTTAATTATGTTTTATTAACTATCACTTGTTTTTGGTCTGTATGTCTAATTTAATTAGTGAGTCTTAAAACCAATAGAGCGAAGGTTTGAGGGTTAAGACGGTCAAAGGTTAAAATCAATAGAGCGAAAGTTTGAGATCTTTAACTGGATAGTGGACATAGGACATTAGTTTTAAGGATGGCGAAAGCGTATTAAAACTAATTAGAACTTATTTATTTTCAAAAATTGTTTTTACACCCGACGGGATGGCGAAAGCGTACGTTAGGGATATTAGCATGTTCCGAGTCAACAGAGCGAAAGTTTGAGATTAGGAGATTTAAATAGATAACAACTTCATAAAACGGGCATTTTATTAATTACGTTGTTTCCAAAAAGCTTTTCTAAAATCTAATGGGATGGCGAAAGCGTACATTAGGATTAGGACAGTAATCTAAATCAACAGAGCGAAAGTTTGAGACGAGGATTTTTAATCAATTGAATTAGTAAAGATTTTTAATTAAATTATGCAAAAGCCAATGGACCTTCGGATCACCTTAAGTTAAACGAAATACATACTGATATCTGTCTTTTATTATATTCTTAATTTTTCACTCACTTTCCCTTAGAAACAATCAAAATTTTAGTAGCCCTAGCTTTACATAGTAACCTTAGATAACGGTAGATCGATTCATAGTCCCTGTGGATTCGATATCTTTTAAAACTACACGACACGACTGTGCACTTGCAGTTATCAGATTTATAGAGACGTAAAGTCGCGATCAAGTTTTTGGCGCCGTTGCCGGGGACTATTTAAGTCGATATCGTAACTCACTGTTACACCGTAGAGACTAGGACAATTCTTCCCTATCTTTCTGAACGATTGTATGCCAAATACTCGTTCACAAGGAGGAGATTTAATACAACGAATTAACGAGATCGAACGTTTCATTAACGTCAAACGTCGAGCTCGCAATCTTCCCGAAGTAGCAGAAATTCCGATTAATCAGGAATTGACTCTTACTGATCAAATCAATCAAATTATCCCGAAGTTAGAGATGGCTGCTATTCGTCCTCTTAGAGACTATGCCGCTCCTTCGCACGCTGAACAGCATTCAAGTATCGCACCACCTGCGATTGAGGCAAACAATTTCGAACTGAAACCTTCGCTGGTCCAAGCTGTTCAACAGAATCAATTCTCTGGAAGCCCTGTAGACGACCCCAATCTCCATTTATCCGTGTTCGTGCAATACGCCGATACTATCAAAGCCAACAACGTTAGTTCCGAAGCTATTCGATTACGCCTTTTCCCTTTCTCCTTGAGAGATAGAGCGAGAGCGTGGCTTCAATCCCTGCCTTCCAATTCCATAACTACGTGGGACGAATTGAAGAGAGTATTCTTAGCGAGATACTTTCCGCCTAGCAAAACTGCTATGCTTAGAGGTCAAATCAACGGATTTACCCAGAAAGATAACGAATCACTCTTCGAAGCTTGGGAACGTTACAAGGACATGCTTAGAATATGCCCTCATCATGGACTCGAACCATGGCTGATCATCCATACTTTCTATGGTGGTCTCTTATATAACACTAAAATGACTATAGATGCCGCTGCTGGCGGAGCATTAATGGACAAACCCCATGATGAAGCATACAAACTCGTAGAGAACATGGCACAAAACCATTACCAATGGGGTGGAGAACGTGCCGCTCTAGAGAAAGCCCAAACCAAAGGAGGAATGTACGAAATAAGTGGTATAGACCGCGTTATCGCTAAAGTAGACGCTTTAACTCAAAAGATCGAGAACTTAACCATCACTCCTTCAGCCACCGCTGCCGCTGTAACACCTAACTGTGAGATTTGTGGATTGACTGGACATGTAGTTGCTGAATGTCAACTCTTGACTGGAGTCTCATCTGATCAAGTAAACTATGCTCAAGGAAATCCTTATTCTAGCACGTACAACCCTGGATGGAAAAACCATCCGAACTTTTCTTATAAGAACAACAATGCGTTGTACGCACCTGGACAAGCACCTGCTGTACCACCTGGCTACCAAAAAGCGCCTGTAGCTGCTCAAAACACCCCTAGGAAGTCAAATCTAGAAATCATGATGGAGAACTTTATAGCTTCCCAACAACAAACCAATAAGGACTTCCTAAATCAAAACATCCACAATAGCGAGCAACTAAAACAACTATCGAACAAAGTAGATGCCTTAGCTACGCATAACAAAATGCTAGAAACTCAAATCTCACAAGTAGCTCAACAACAAGCACCTACTGCTGCCCCTGCTGGCACGTTTCCTGCTCAACCTCAACCCAATCCTAAAGGACATGCGAACGCGATAACACTATGAAGTGGAACGAATTACGATGGACCCATAGATCCTAGAACTCAAAACATACCCATGTCACAACAAGAGCCAAAGGAAACCCAAAAGAAAACCACTGACGAACAAACTGCTAAGACTGATGAGAACAATAACGAAGTGGAACCTGAAAAAGAGAAACCTTATGTTCCACCACCGCCTTATAAGCCACCAATTCCTTACCCTCAGAGATTAGCTAAATCAAAAACCGAAGCGCAATTTAAAAGATTTGTAGAACTTCTGAAGCAATTAAACATAACCATACCATTCACAGAAGCCATAACTGAAATGCCTTCATACGCTAAGTTCTTAAAAGAAATCTTATCAAACAAAAAGAAACTCGAGGATAACGAAACTATAACGCTTACCGCTGAATGTAGCGCTATCATCCAAAATAACATGCCTCCAAAACTGAAAGACCCTGGTAGTTTCTCTATACCCTGCGTAATAGAAAAAACCATCATAGAGAAAGCCTTGTGCGACTTAGGAGCTAGTGTTAGTTTGATGCCTCTTTCGACCTGTAAGAAACTCAATCTAGGTGAGCTTAAAGCAACGAGAATGTCCCTTCAACTAGCTGACCGTTCAGTTAAATACCCTGTAGGAATGTTAGAGAATATCCCTGTTCGTGTAGGTCAATTCTACATCCCAACTGACTTCATCATTATGGATATCCAAGAAGATTCTAACATCCCGATCATATTAGGAAGACCATTTTTAGCAACCGCTGGTGCAATTATAGATGTAAAGCGAGGAAAGCTTACTTTCGAAGTAGGAGAAGAGAAAATAGAATTTATCCTTTCCCAATTCCTAAAAGCACCGCCTATAATTGACACATGCTGTTCTGCTGACATAATCGACGAGTGTGTCAAAGAAGTAAAATCCGAACCAAATAAGGAAACCGAGATCCTAAGAATTCCTATGCCGCCAATTCTTGAAGATGACAACTGGCGTGAGGAATATCAAGATAACCACCTGAGTGAATGCTTAGCCTTAACTCCCGATCCTATACCTGGACCTAAGAAACCTGCTATAGAGCTGAAAACACTTCCTACCGATCTTAGATACGAATTTCTAGACGAAGAACTAAACCGACCAGTTATAGTGAACGCCAACTTGGGACGAACCGAGACTGAAAAATTACTTAATGTCCTAAGAAAATACCCTACCGCTTTAGGATATAACATATCAGATCTGAAAGGTATAAGCCCTTCTCTGTGTATGCACCGCATTATGCTCGAAGACGATAGTAAAACCTCTAGGGAACATCAAAGGCGAATAAATCCTATTATGAGCGATGTGGTTAAAAAGGAAATCCAAAAACTGCTAGAAGCTGGAATAATATATCCTATATCCGATAGTAAATGGGTTAGTCCTGTTCACGTCGTACCTAAGAAAGGAGGAGTTACTGTAATCACTAATGCTAAAGGCGAATCTGTAGCACAACGTACCCAAACTGGATGGAGAATGTGCATTGACTATAGGAAGCTAAACAAAGCTACCCGAAAAGACCATTTCCCTTTACCTTTCATAGATCAAATGCTCGAACGCCTAGCTAAACACTCGCATTTCTGTTATCTGGATGGATACTCCGGATTTTTCCAAATTCCTATCCACCCTGACGACCAAGAGAAGACCACATTTACCTGTCCTTATGGTACATTCGCCTATAGACGAATGCCTTTTGGACTCTGCAATGCACCCGCGACCTTCCAAAGATGCATGATGGCAATATTTGCCGACTTCCTAGATGGAATAATGGAGGTCTTTATGGACGACTTCTCTGTCTGTGGAGGAAGTTTTGAAACATGTTTAGAAAACCTTGAAATGGTACTTAAACGATGCGTAAGCGTAAACCTGGTCCTTAATTGGGAAAAATGCCATTTCATGGTTCGACAAGGAATTGTACTTGGACACATCGTATCCGATAGAGGAATCGAAGTTGATAAAGCAAAAATCGAAATTATCGAAAACCTTCAACCTCCCAAAACCGTTAGAGAAATAAGAAGTTTTCTAGGACACGCTGGTTTTTACCGACGTTTCATTAAGGATTTCTCTAAAATAACAAAACCCTTAACTGAACTACTAATGAAAGACGCCGAATTTATTTTCACCGATAAATGCACTGAAGCATTTCAAACGCTTAAACGAGCATTAATCTCTGCGCCAATTATGCAACCTCCCGACTGGAATGAACCTTTTGAAATAATGTGTGACGCAAGTGATTATGCTGTAGGAGCCGTTCTAGGGCAAAGAAAGGATAAGAAACTACATGTCATATACTATGCGAGTAGAACCCTAGACGAAGCTCAGATGAATTATGCCACGACAGAGAAAGAATTATTAGCTGTCGTATTTGCATTAGACAAGTTCCGTTCTTACCTGGTAGGAGCCAAAATAATCATATACACTGACCACGCCGCCATTAGGTACCTCCTAACCAAAAAGGACGCAAACCAAGACTTTTGAGATGGATCTTGTTACTACAAGAGTTCGACCTGGAGATTAAAGATAAAAAGGGCACTGAAAATGTCGTAGCAGATCACCTCTCTCGATTAGAAAATCTGAAACCCGAACAAGTACCAATTGACGACGATTTCCCTTATGAAAGACTCATTGCCCAATTAGAAGCGAATGAATTCGAACCGTACCATCCAAACTCTGAAACCAACAAATTAGCAGAAATAGCTTTAGCCCGATCTGACACACCTTGGTATGCAGATTTCGTAAACTACCTAGCTGCTGGTGTGCTTCCTCCTGATCTAAGTTACCAACAGAAGAAGAAATTCTTCCATGACCTAAAACATTACTATTGGGACGACCCACTCCTGTTCAAAAGAGGCCCCGATGGAATCTTTAGACGTTGTGTACCCGAGGAAGAGATAAGAAGCATAATAACACACTGTCATTCTGCACCGTGTGGAGGACACCATAGCACATCTAGAACCTGCGCCAAAATTCTTCAATCTGGACTCTTCTGGCCCAACCTGTGGAAAGACGTTTATTTTGCTGTACTAAGCTGTGATAGATGCCAACGAACCGGAAACATTTCAAGACGCGATGAAATGCCTCAAAAAGGCATTCTAGAAGTAGAAATATTTGACGTCTGGGGAATAGACTTTATGGGTCCGTTTCCGTCATCGTTTGGAAATCAATATATACTCGTAGCTGTCGATTACGTTTCAAAATGGATTGAAGCTATTGCTTCTCCTACAAACGATACACGAGTAGTTATCAAACTCTTCAAAAACGTCATCTTTCCTAGGTTCGGTGTGCCAAGATTGGTAATTAGCGATGGTGGTTCCCATTTCATTTCAAGAATACTTGAGAAACTCCTTCGAAAATATGGAGTGAATCATCGAATAGCCACACCATACCATCCACAAACAAGCGGTCAAGTAGAAGTATCTAACCGCGAAATAAAACAAATATTGGAGAAAACTGTTGCTATATCTAGGAAAGATTGGTCAACCAAGCTAAATGAAGCTTTATGGGCTTATAGAACAGCTTTCAAAACTCCAATAGGAACTACCCCATTCAAACTCGTTTATGGAAAATCATGCCACCTACCGGTAGAGTTAGAACATAAAGCCTATTGGGCCATTAAGAACTTAAACCTAAACTACACTGCCGCTGGTGAGAAACGACTTCTAGACATAAACGAATTAGAAGAACTTAGACAAGACGCTTATGAAAACGCCAAAATCTATAAAGAGCGAACAAAAAAATGGCACGACAAGCGTATATCTAGGAAAAATTTTAGCATAGGCGATAAAGTACTTTTATTTAATTCTAGACTAAAATTATTTCCTGGTAAGTTACGATCTAGATGGTCTGGCCCTTTCGAAATAACTAACATATTTCCGAGTGGAGCGATAGAAATCAAAGGAGAAACCGTCAAACCTTTTGTCGTAAATGGGCAACGTCTTAAGTATTACCATCATCTCGAATACGATGAAAACATCGAAGTTTTTAAACTTGACGAACTGCCCGCTCTTTCGAAAAAATAGTTTTCTATTTTAAAATCGTCGAGCTTACGACATTAAACAAAGCGCTTGGTGGGAGACAACCCACATTTATTTATTCTTTTTATTTTTATTTTATTTTATTTTTAATTTTTAAACCTTTAATTTTCATTTAATTATTCTATTTTTAATTATTCTAATTTTAATCATTTTCATTTTTTTTCTTACATCTTATAATGATTATTATAATTATAACTGCTATCTTATTTCGAGAAAATATTTCCTTTTTATAATTATAATTATTATTATAACTTGTTACTTAATTTTATTTCATTTATTTTATTTTATTTTATTTTATTTTATTTTTAAAATTAACACTAGCCTAGTTCTAACTTAATCTTAATATTTTCAACTTCTAGGTTTTTTTCATTTAACTACTAACTACGATGCAAGAAGTTGATAATATGGAAGTTGTGTTCCGTGGTAGAGGACAAGAAGCAAGATTTAATAAGCTGGCTGAAAGACACATGGATTTGACTTGCTATCCTCACCAACCAACTATGGTGAAACTTGGTATCGAAGAAAGCGTCCTGCACCTGCTTAACCAAATTGGTTGGACTGGTTCTCACCTGTTCCGCAAGTTTAGCACTTACCGGAAGCTCACTCTGGAATTCTTGAGCTCCCTGACCTATCTTCCAAACTGTGGACAAGGACTGAGAAAAGGAGTTATTCTCTTTAGACTCTTTGGTATGGAGTTTAATTTCTGCATCCGAGATTTTGCTGAAATGTTAGAACTACCTCATGGATCAGATGCATACACCAAAGTAGCTGAAGACAATCTTGCTTACTGGGAGTTGGAAAAATACTGGGGCAAGATCACTGGGAACGACAACCCTGAAGAGAATGAATTTCAATCTGAGAACATCCATAACCCAGCCTTCAGATACTTCCATAAGATCCTTGCTCACTACATTTTTGGTAAACCCGATAATGTCACTGAAGTCTCTAGAGAAGAGTTGTTCATCATGTTTTGTACCTCTCAGAATCGCCCGGTCAATGCCATCGCATTCATGCTAACAAACTTCGAGCGCATCACGCATGACGAAGTTTCACCTATTAGGATCGGCGGATTTGTCACTATGATTGCTAATGCTATAGGATTGAGAGTACCTTTGCTTAGATTGACACCTCTTGGTTCCCACAACTCTATGGATATTCACTTCTGCTTTAACCGAGGAATCATCGGTAACCTTGGACCTGATCAGTTTGATTTACTCATTGATAACAAAATATTGGATCAGTTCACCTTACCGAGTCCTAGGACGAGTGTGCATAACCCTGCCAACTGGCTTTTCTTTGATCAGATTCCTGAAAGAGAACCCTCACCTGAAACCCCTCAAGCCTATGAACATTTCGATGAGGAAATGCATGTATCAGAATCTGAGCCTGACACTCCTCCTGGTTACTATGAACCTAATCCTGAAGATGAACCCATTCCTGATTACGAACCTCTTCCTGTTGATGAACCTATATCTGAGTATGAGCCTGAGACTCGTTCTGAAGATTCTGTTGATGATTACACTGTTGATATGACTGATGTCGAACTCGAGCAACAACAACCAGCTACATCTACCGCATCGGTGAATCAAAGAATGCCTAATCTGAACACGCACGAGCAAGCCATCACTGCATTACAACAAGATGTCCAACATGTGCGCAACGAGCTACACACTTTGCAAATGCAATTCTTCGATTTTATCGACACCGTAAATGCTCAGTTTGACGAAGTTTTCAAACACATTCAGTCTAATGAGCATAACAATAGACGTGGCTAGATGTTACCGTATTAGATTATTAGATTTTATTTCTAGTTTTAGCAATTTTTATTCATAAGTTTAGATTTTCATTTTTCTGCATTTTACATTCTGCTTATGTTAACACTCAGTACCGGTTTAATTTTAAATGCAATATTCTTTTGATTACTGCTACTGTGTTATATTACACTGCTATTGACTGCTATATATTTGCCTGTTTATCACTTTTTGCTGTTAATAGTATTAAAATTCGACACTGCTCTGAACTGATGGACAATTTGTGGTATCTGTCAGCACTGTCTGGTCCCTTGCATGCGTGAACCACTTGCCTACAACAGGAGACGCACGTCTCCATCTGTGTGGGACCAGCAGGAATCTTTCCGAGGACAGGAGACGCACGTCTCCATGCTTTGTCCCCTTGCAGACTGACTGCCTGAGACGCGCGTCTCCCAAGGGCAGCAGTCTGCATTGTTGACCACGCTGCAGCACCACCATAACTCCCATTTTGAATTTTGAATTTGAATTTCAAAATTCATCTTCCAATCTTCTTCATTCTTCCCCTTATTTATTCCATTTAAACTCCATAAACCTCATTCATCCTCCATCATTCACCTCTTAAACTCTAATCTTTTCCCAATTCTCTACTCCATTCAAACTTCAAACACCACCATTAATCCATTTTAATTCTCCATTAAACACACCATTTTCAAACCTCACTATAAAACCACACCACCACCACTCTTCTTCTTCACAACCTTCATACCATTCTCTATTCTCCTACACTCCATTTCTATTTTTCATTTCCATACTCACCATGCCTCCACGTTCATTCATCCGTAGTGAGCGTCCCGAGAGACCACCTCCCGACCTTTCAAATATTATCTTCCGAGATGACGACAATGATGCTCAACGAACAAAATATGTCGCCTTCTACGAACGTTCGGTTGTTCCCACAAAATTTGTGAACACCGAGTGTCTAGAAACTCTGGGTCTCATTGATGGTGTTACCCGTTTGCTCACTAAATCTAGCCTCCACCATCTTTGTACCGAACCCGTACCTACTTATGAGCCGCTCGTCTTAGAATTTTTGAGTTCTTTCAACTACGACACTCCCTCTAATCAACCACTCTCAACCGGTAGCATCCAATTTCGGATGTTCAACCGTGAATATGCTCTAGATCAAGATGTCGTAGCTTCATATTTGCATTTTAATCATGCACCAAATGCTCACCGCTCAATCTTTCAAGAACTCAATGGTCGATCTTGGGAGGATCTCGCTTTTGAATTTTGGTTCAATCTCACTGGAGAAATTCCTACCAGTTGGAGAGCTCTCCATGCTTCTCACATTCAAAACCCCGCTATACGTTATTTTCAACGTGTTTTGGGGCATACTATTTTTGCGAGATCTAACAACCACAAGGTAAACCAACATGAACTATTTTTCCTCTACTGTGCGCTTAACAATATCCGTTTCAACGCCGCACCGTTCATGTTCCAACACATCCAAGGCTTAGTCAACGCCCCCGCTACAAACCCATTCTTGCTTGGCGGAATGATTACTTCCTTGGCCTGTGCTTTAGGTCTTGGTGACGAGCTCCTCTCACTCTCACATCTCATGAAGCCTGCTCAGTCACTCGATCTCACCTACTGCCGTGACTCCCACTTGGTTTCACCCCGCCATGACGGCCGATACACTTTGGTCGTCAACAAAGTTCCTATTCCTTATGTCATCCTTCCATGCCCTGAAAGAATCAACATCCGTTATGTTCAACGTTGGAGGCTTATTGAAGACAACCCTCAAGATAACCAACAAGAACATCCTAATGAACCTATGGATGCACATGAAGAAGAACTCAATCAAGGGCAAGCTGATGTCAACCAACCTCCTCCAAACAACCCTCCGCCAATCACTCTTGAGGCCATGTATGCTGCTATTCAACGCCAAGATCAACTCGTTCAAGCTATGCAGACAAACCAAACTGAAACAATTAGGCTCATCCGAGAGATGCAACAGGAGCACCGTGACTATGCTATTAGGAGCGAAAGTCAATACACTGAAATTGCTACATATTTGCATGATCTTGACATTCGTGTGAATGACTCTCCTCCTGATAGACGTCGTCGTGTTCGTACAAGAGGCGCAAGCAGTTCCCGCAACCGCAACAATGAGGAGTAGTTCTTATGCACTGAGGACATTGCATCATCTAAGTCTGGGGGAGTCGTATTATTTCTATTTCCTTTAGTTTTATTTTTCCCTTCAGTTATTTCCCTTCCTTGTAATGTTTTTCTAATTCAATAAAAGAATATTTATGGAATTTAAGTCTTATATGTATAATCCCGTAGTTATTCCAATTTCTTCCATTTTCTTGAGCCATAACAAAAATTTTGCTCCTAAACGATAAACGCAAACCCCACACGTTCGAGAAATACGAAGCTACTCAAACACTCAACGCATAGAAATTGAATATAGTCAATAACCCTATTGTCCCAACACTCTAAAACCCCCGAGTATGCGTAACCGATTTGAATACCCGTTATACCAAAACCATCAACTTTAAGTTTTGAAGTAGCCCTTAGTAGTTTATTTTAGCAGTCGGCACCGTCTTAGATACAAACTACGCAGAGAGTCGATGAATATAAGTGTATGATCCTCATAATAATAATTATGTGCTTAACCATAAGAAGAAATGTGCCTACTAAGTAAGGTGATCCTCACAAGATCATTTAACCTAACGGTCGCGAATCTCAAATACAAAGAATTTAAAAACTCATTGTCGATTGGTTCAGAAGTCGTCTGGTACTGAACTTGGTAGGAAGGACTATTGTCCGATTCCCCACAATCTACAAGTGAGGGCTAAGGAGTATACCACTTATTGTGCCAGAACTCCATGAGAAGGATCATAGTCACTAACCGACTACTCTGCTATGTGCGTGTCAAGATAATGGGCTTAATGTGATTGCGCGCGAATGAAAAGGGTGAAACATGATGACGAGTCAAAAAGGTCGAGCTATAATGGCATGATTCGGATTGGTATGTATACTGGGAGTTGTTTAGTGTTGTTACTATAAGTTTATTGCTAGGATCATTATCATTATTTTCAAATAAGAACACTATGTAGCTGAGTATGACCGAACGACGTGGTGGAAGTGTGTTTCATTTATCTTTATCTTATTATTTTGCTTGAGGACAAGCAAAGGTTCAAGTCTGGGGGAATTTGATAACACGATTTTATATCGTATATTTAGCTTGAAATCCATAGATATTTATAGCATTTTCTATTTATTATGTTAATTTATTATGATATTATGCGAGTATTTGCTTTGTTTCAGGTTCCACACTCTAATTACGACTATTTGCAAAAAGGAAAGAAAATAGAGCTTAAATGACCAATATTTATGCCTAAAAGATGAAAAAGGAGTGCTGAAGTGAAATAGGGGTGCAATTAAGACCCAAAAGAACCAAAATAGACAGTCCAGCCCACCATGGAACCAAAGGTGCGTGGCCCAAACCTTCCCAGCAAGTGGAGATGTAACACCCTTCTAAACCCCGCGGAAATTAATAAAATAATTCAGAGTAAAACATGAAAACAAGGGTGCCACAATTCAATTTAAAACAAATTTATCATAAATTCATTGTCATGCTTTCACTAAGGAACAATTTGTCATAATACATACACATCTCATGTTTACACAGCGGAAAATTCATCATACGGATAAGCATAACATCATCTATGCGATATCTCACAAAATTACTCCAATAACAACAAAATAGAGTATCATCATAAACTCTAAACTAACGTTCCCCCAGTGTTACAATATCAGAGCATGACACCGACGCTATACCAAATAAACTGACTCATGAGCTAATCCTCACCGAGCCAAAAGCCGCTACTCGCCAATCTGAAATCATCAAAGTAAGGGTGAGTCTCATTCTCAATTAATCAATGTTATGCATTCATAAGCAACAAAACATCATAATATATCATTCACCCAATTTGTCATATATTCAGATTCACAGCTATTATTCATCAGTTCACACAATAATAGGATACATTACCAAAAGACAACACCATAACAATTACACCGTCATCAAATATTATAACATTGGACAATCTTCCATTCATGTTATAATTATACACAACAACCTAATGCAAATGCAACTATATGCATGTGGTACCAAACATGGGATAACCCATCTCACCGATCCACCACCATAAAGATTCGGCTACTTCTCTCACCAATTCCACACAATGGGAATTAGCTACCGCTGTCCCACCACCATAAGGGATACAGCCCACAACATGATTATGAAATGCATGTATCAACCATAACATGCTCATCATCAACATTAATCAACCAGATATCATAATCATCAACCACCACAATAATCAACAACCACACACAGTTATGTTGTTTCTCAACCATAATAAAATACATATTTTACATCAACAATATATGTATAACAAACACCAATTACAACTACAACATCATAGCAGATAAAACATTCACCACACAGTGCAACAACAATAGCACTCCTCACAATCGTGTACCAAGTACAACAAATCAACCCAACAATAACAGAGCATTTACATCATCATTCATCAAAACACATGATAACCATATTTACCATGAACAACATCCATTTTGCATAACAAGCAGAAGCAATCACATTATAACAACACCCATCATTGCACATATTCAATTATGCAAACAACAAACCAGTGCACCTCATCAACTACGCAAAACAAGAATAAACCGCATTTGAAGAAAACGATACTTTTCAAAATAGAATCAAGTTATTGTTGTTATATTTATTTTATATGGTAGAACATTCAATTTAAGGAACAACGTCCAAAACGGCGTCTAAAACGGACTTACGGTTTGAAAGTTACACATTTTTACATTTTTCAAAGAAAACAATTATCGCTACAGCACGCGGCGCCAACCGGGTTCGCGGCGCGAAACGAGAAAAACTTACGCCTTCGCGGCGCCAACACATGGACGCGGCGCGACCTGAGCGTATTCACAACTTCCTGGTTTTCTGCCCAACGGTTCGCGGCGCAAACAGTGGTTCGCGGCGCGACCTGGCGATTTTGCAGAATTACGGGTCTGCATTCAGACTCTGCGATTTCACATCCTTTTCACCCAAAAACGATTCCATACGTCGCATACAAGCATATAATCATCGAATTTCTCATCACACATCATTATACATCAAAACAACACATCAATAACCAACAATCTATACAAATTCATCAATTATCCCAAATCATAACATACCTAACAATATCAAATCCCAATATACCAAATCGAATCGAATCATACGTTAATCCATCTCATTACCCATAATCACATAATAGAAATTAACCGGAAGAGTCCCCCCTTACCTTAGCCAAGAGTTTTTGATGGGTCTCTCCCTCCATTGCTCCTCTTTCACGTTCTTCGTGTTCCAAACTCTTTTCACATTCCTTTCTCTTATTCTCCATGCCTTATTATTTTATAAAATAACCTTTTAATTAGAATAGGGCCTTTACTAACATAACACCCCCTCTTTACTAACACCACACTTGGCCCAATAGCTCATCTCATAATTCTTTCTAAATAATTCCACCAAAATACCGAATAATTCCAAATAATAATTTAATTTCCGATTAAATTAAAATTAGAAAATATGGGGTGTTACAACTCTCCCCCACTAAAAGAGTTTTCGTCCTCGAAAACATACCTCAAGTAACCAGCTCGTATAAGAGTCCTTCACCTGACTCTCCAGCTCCCAATTAACAGTACCATCAGTCAATCCTCGAAAATCCATCAGACATAACCAACAGGAGACATGTTTCATACATTCAAATCCCAGTTCTTACGTCGCTTTTGGCTATCCAAAAGTATACCACTCGCTATAGCTCCAAAAGGTTAACAACAACAGAACATTGAGGCATAACCTATACAATACGCTCAACAGCCGAGTAATACAATTACACAATCTATAGTATGATCACACTGATCAACACTGCAGTAATGCATACCATCTACCAAACATACCAACCTTAGACACACTTTTCTATCTAAGTGATAATGTAATACTTACATTTTTCACCAGCTGCTTCTTTCAAGGAACTCAATACTCGTATTCTTATACCATTGAATTCCAATTATCTGACTCCTTTTAAGTCACACCAGTAATTATCCAACACGTTACATTCCGCTTTTCCGCTCTACTCTAATTACTCATCACAATCATCTATACCAAATAGATTTCTGAGTTTTACCTGATTCCGACTCTCTTTACTCATTCGTTTCAAGGATCATTCTTTACCATCCATGGTACTAGTCCACCACTCATCAATACTTACTCGCACTCAAAACCAAATTCCTGATTTACTTCATCTATTAAACATTCCAACCATCGGAATGAGTGCACACACAAGTAATTATAATCACACTCGTCATCCTCAATACACCATTTCTTACAAATAACTCAAACTGAATCCCACTCTCTTCTAAGAATTAAATCAGCTTCGTCCTTCATAGAGTATAATTCCTTATTATATCTGGAATCCACAATATCACCTTAACAACGAAACAAAATTATTATAATATCATACAGTATCGACTCGTCATCTTAACTTCGCCGAATACATACTCGTTAATTACGCACAACCATAATAACATATTCATCATCTCGGAAATTATTCAAAAGAGTTATAATTCTCCGACACGACATCCTTACATCCACTGAATTCTAAATTCAACATATAGATCAATACATATTCTCTATGTAGGCTTCCGACATATTAATTCCTTACTTCCCGCGAGTAGTACTCATAACACTACTCCTCATCACACTTTCGCTGCGCGACTCTGATTACCCATCTTAAGTCATCATCCACCATGTTGCACTCTTTCATATTCACTTCTTCATAAGTTTACACAACATAGTGAGTGATTATCCTCTCGGCTTAATATCCATCACAACTTATACCATTAAGGTAACAAAACAAGTTCATCTCATTTATATGATTTCCGTCTACTACCAACAAGAGATTAAGGGTGATCAAGTCCTCAATTTGTCAATAGATAGTTAAAAATCATATTTAAGCATAAACCGTTGTTACTACATAACAGTGTCCTTTCCGGGTTTGCACTCAAACTCATTAACATCGTCATAGTTCAATAATTCACTATAGTGTCCTTCTTCTAGAATATTCTTCCGAAGCTCAAAACATCAGTTACACAAATCCAATCACTCAACCTCATTACACCGTTCTCGTCGATCTTGAATTCACCACCTTTACCTTGGTAATTCAAAGTCAACCTGTCGATCAACTCAGCATCAGCTTTCTGACCTTCTCTAATCTCGTCAAGAATACCACTAGTAGTCTCTTAGCATACCCAATCTAACACTATTACGAGTTCCTTCACATACCAACTTAAGTCTCTAAATTGTCCAATTAAATCCAACTCCTTCACCATTAGCACCGGCGTATTTAAAGACTTCCTACGCAACACAATAACACAACATTCATAACTCGTGGTTTTACTCCCAATTCCGTGACGTCTTTCACATCCCAACATCATTCCACTCGGAATCTCAACAAGTCTTCCTCACATCAGTAGGTGTTAGAAATTCTCTACAATTCTTCTTTTATACCTGTCGTTACTTTGGCATCACAATTACGACTTCAACTGTTCCCAACGTTTATTTCACCTTTCTTACTAATTCACTCCTCACTAAAATCCATCGGCACTCAAATCATCTTTATTATCGAACATCTCATCAACCTATTCATCAACAACATGTTCCACTCAATTTTGTTTCAAACAATCCCGATAGTAGGCATTCTTATTCAACAAGTTTCACACTTCCGTAACCGACTTTAAAATATCTCCTCATAGGATCAATCTATTGTACCTATAACTTCCCCATAATGTAGAACATAATCTCTCCTCTTCATAGGTTCAAACGGCACGTTAATCCGACACTCGGAACTCAAGATATGAATTTTCCAATCGTTGCCCGAAAAATGCAACACCGACATCATGCAGCGACACTCTATACGATATATCCAAAATTCCTCAATTGGTAAATTCAATTCTTAAAATTACTCCTCAACAAACCTTCTAATTATTCCTTCGATCCATTCAACACTGACACTGACACTGACATCCCGTGCAGTACCAATAAACAAGTCTAGTTATAAGAACAAGAGTAACCGTAACTCCACCTCTTTCCAACGTCACCCTGTCACAATTAAATATGTTACAGCTGCTGCAACTATTTTTATAACAAAGTTCATCTCGTTAGCTTTCCAACGCTTCAAACGGAACTCAATTCGGATGTCCAGAACTCCGGTTATGAGTTTTCGAAGTTCCGCAGCTATTCCGCAATTTTCCTGCGTTTTGCTTACGAAAATCTCTCTCCAAAACTCATTCTCTTCAACTCTATCACATTCCAAACAGCCCCTTATCATATCTCTTTACCTCCAATCATTATTACAACTTGAGCAACACTTCCCATCGCCGAAGCGCAATTTCTGGAACATTACTACATCAATCCCCTTCGCAAACTTGCAGCTGAACCTCTTCTGAGTCGTAAGGCTACTCAACTGACAGCTTCGCAGCACACCAGTAGAGCTGACACATTGCAACTTTCCAATTTCCTTCTCTTACAATAACTGTCAATTACCTCTAATCATCTTCCTTCAAGATGTTCCAACTCAATTCCCAGTGAAGTCTTAATTCCAAGTCACCTTCAATTCGGGAAACAACAAACTCCGACAACGCTCGCACTGTTGCCAACAACAGCCTACTGAATCAATCTTCTTACAACTGAAACATAACCGAGAAGCGAAGCTTCTCCCCCACTTGTTTCAATCCAACACCTGCAACAAACAACCAAGTATCGACAGTGATTCACTCACATATCGCGTACCAAGGAATAAAATGCCGACAATATACAACTGTCGCGCAACTCAACTGACTCAACAATTGGCCGGACGGACCGACCTGCTCTGATACCACTATTGTAACACCCTTCTAAACCCCGCGGAAATTAATAAAATAATTCAGAGTAAAACATGAAAACAAGGGTGCCACAATTCAATTTAAAACAAATTTATCATAAATTCATTGTCATGCTTTCACTAAGGAACAATTTGTCATAATACATACACATCTCATGTTTACACAGCGGAAAATTCATCATACGGATAAGCATAACATCATCTATGCGATATCTCACAAAATTACTCCAATAACAACAAAATAGAGTATCATCATAAACTCTAAACTAACGTTCCCCCAGTGTTACAATATCAGAGCATGACACCGACGCTATACCAAATAAACTGACTCATGAGCTAATCCTCACCGAGCCAAAAGCCGCTACTCGCCAATCTGAAATCATCAAAGTAAGGGTGAGTCTCATTCTCAATTAATCAATGTTATGCATTCATAAGCAACAAAACATCATAATATATCATTCACCCAATTTGTCATATATTCAGATTCACAGCTATTATTCATCAGTTCACACAATAATAGGATACATTACCAAAAGACAACACCATAACAATTACACCGTCATCAAATATTATAACATTGGACAATCTTCCATTCATGTTATAATTATACACAACAACCTAATGCAAATGCAACTATATGCATGTGGTACCAAACATGGGATAACCCATCTCACCGATCCACCACCATAAAGATTCGGCTACTTCTCTCACCAATTCCACACAATGGGAATTAGCTACCGCTGTCCCACCACCATAAGGGATACAGCCCACAACATGATTATGAAATGCATGTATCAACCATAACATGCTCATCATCAACATTAATCAACCAGATATCATAATCATCAACCACCACAATAATCAACAACCACACACAGTTATGTTGTTTCTCAACCATAATAAAATACATATTTTACATCAACAATATATGTATAACAAACACCAATTACAACCACAACATCATAGCAGATAAAACATTCACCACACAGTGCAACAACAATAGCACTCCTCACAATCGTGTACCAAGTACAACAAATCAACCCAACAATAACAGAGCATTTACATCATCATTCATCAAAACACATGATAACCATATTTACCATGAACAACATCCATTTTGCATAACAAGCAGAAGCAATCACATTATAACAACACCCATCATTGCACATATTCAATTATGCAAACAACAAACCAGTGCACCTCATCAACTACGCAAAACAAGAATAAACCGCATTTGAAGAAAACGATACTTTTCAAAATAGAATCAAGTTATTGTTGTTATATTTATTTTATATGGTAGAACATTCAATTTAAGGAACAACGTCCAAAACGGCGTCTAAAACGGACTTACGGTTTGAAAGTTACACATTTTTACATTTTTCAAAGAAAACAATTATCGCTACAGCACGCGGCGCCAACCGGGTTCGCGGCGCGAAACGAGAAAAACTTACGCCTTCGCGGCGCCAACACATGGACGCGGCGCGACCTGAGCGTATTCACAACTTCCTGGTTTTCTGCCCAACGGTTCGCGGCGCAAACAGTGGTTCGCGGCGCGACCTGGCGATTTTGCAGAATTACGGGTCTGCATTCAGACTCTGCGATTTCACATCCTTTTCACCCAAAAACGATTCCATACGTCGCATACAAGCATATAATCATCGAATTTCTCATCACACATCATTATACATCAAAACAACACATCAATAACCAACAATCTATACAAATTCATCAATTATCCCAAATCATAACATACCTAACAATATCAAATCCCAATATACCAAATCGAATCGAATCATACGTTAATCCATCTCATTACCCATAATCACATAATAGAAATTAACCGGAAGAGTCCCCCCTTACCTTAGCCAAGAGTTCTTGATGGGTCTCTCCCTCCATTGCTCCTCTTTCACGTTCTTCGTGTTCCAAACTCTTTTCACATTCCTTTCTCTTATTCTCCATGCCTTATTATTTTATAAAATAACCTTTTAATTAGAATAGGGCCTTTACTAACATAACACCCCCTCTTTACTAACACCACACTTGGCCCAATAGCTCATCTCATAATTCTTTCTAAATAATTCCACCAAAATACCGAATAATTCCAAATAATAATTTAATTTCCGATTAAATTAAAATTAGAAAATATGGGGTGTTACAGGAGACGCACGTCTCCAACGTTCTTCTGCCACGTCACCAAGAGGAGACGCCCGTCTCCAACTGCTCCTGGATTTTCTCCACTTGAGACGCACGTCTCAAGTCCTACACCCAGTCCTCCTGAAGAAACGGAGACGCACGTCTCCACACCCAGTCTGCAAAATCCCCACTTTTCACGCAACGTCACAGCAAAACCTCTCCTATAAATAGGACCTGCTACCTCACTTTCGAGGAGTCCGATTTCCTGCCAACGAAGTGCTGCCGAAATTGTACCGCGAACCGTATTTCTTTATTCTGCTTTCATTCAAACACTTATTTTCTCACAACGATTTCTACACTGGAAATTGTTGTGAACCTTTTTATAGATCTAGCCTTACGTTAGATTTATCGCTTTATTTCCTTGTTTTATTTACTGCCATTCGAAGAACGATCCAGCCAACCTGTGGTGGAAGTTCAGTACTCGAAGATTCAATTACCATTTATTTAATTCAGGTTTTTATTTACTGCTTTAATTTATATTATTATTGCATGATATATTGTATGCCATTTACTATGCCTATTATTATGAACCGAACCGATTTATGCATGTTTAACCATATTAATATGTCTGGCTAAATTATTATGATATCGGTATGTAAAGTAAGTTAACCGTAGGGATCCGAAATAAATTGGCTTAATTATGTTTTATTAACTATCACTTGTTTTTGGTCTGTATGTCTAATTTAATTAGTGAGTCTTAAAACCAATAGAGCGAAGGTTTGAGGGTTAAGACGGTCAAAGGTTAAAATCAATAGAGCGAAAGTTTGAGATCTTTAACTGGATAGTGGACATAGGACATTAGTTTTAAGGATGGCGAAAGCGTATTAAAACTAATTAGAACTTATTTATTTTCAAAAATTGTTTTTACATCCGACGGGATGGCGAAAGCGTACGTTAGGGATATTAGCATGTTCCGAGTCAACAGAGCGAAAGTTTGAGATTAGGAGATTTAAATAGATAACAACTTCATAAAACGGGCATTTTATTAATTACGTTGTTTCCAAAAAGCTTTTCTAAAATCTAATGGGATGCCGAAAGCGTACATTAGGATTAGGACAGTAATCTAAATCAACAGAGCGAAAGTTTGAGACGAGGATTTTTAATCAATTGAATTAGTAAAGATTTTTAATTAAATTATGCAAAAGCCAATGGACCTTCGGATCACCTTAAGTTAAACGAAATACATACTGATATCTGTCTTTTATTATATTCTTAATTTTTCACTCACTTTCCCTTAGAAACAATCAAAATTTTAGTAGCCCTAGCTTTACATAGTAACCTTAGATAACGGTAGATCGATTCATAGTCCCTGTGGATTCGATATCTTTTAAAACTACACGACACGACTGTGCACTTGCAGTTATCAGATTTATAGACACGTAAAGTCGCGATCACCTATATATCATCACTTCATTCAGCATGAAGGGGAAGAAAAATTGAAAACCCTAGCCTCCCACACACTTTCAAAAACTTCAAAGGTTTCAAAAGTTAGGGCAAACAAAAACTATACCATACAGCCACTTCCAGTCCAAGCCAGTCACTCAAAGCTCTTCCTAAAGCACCAAGGGGTAAGTTGAGATCGAAGGTGGAGGCTCATAACAGCGAACACAAGCATCTCGTGAACATCTTTGCATCCATGTAACTTATTTTTCGTTTTCTCATTAGCCTTGCATTTTAATGGAAACTAACGATACTAACATGTTCTTAAGGTTGTTTAGAACAGGATAGGATCATTAGTATGAAGCTTTAACGTGTGGAAGGAGGTATATCATTCTTAAGGCTCCAAGCATGCATTGCATCGTATCCATAGATGCAGCCGTTTTTGGACAAAAATAATGCCACCGTTGGACTCAGGAGGGTCGATTTAGGTGACCTGGGTGTTCTTGGATTCGTGTTTAACGTGATTTTTAGTGTTTGTGTTTTCCAGCAATATCCGTGAAGAATCCGCAGGAAATTCCAAAGCAAATTTCATAAAAAATTCTGCAGGAAAAAGGTTGAAGATGATGAACAGTGGAGGGGACTTTTTGACTCACACGCGTGACTTTTGTTTTGAATTTCCATTTGAATTATGTTTCACATATACTATTTGAATTGTACACATTAGATGATTAAGCCTGCAGCGCGCATGGAAAGGGAGAAGGAAATGCAAGCACTGAAGCGTGGGTTCGAACCCAGTCCACGTTAATTTATTTTTTAACTATCATTTGATGTCACTTGTTCTCAGATCTTGTGCGGAGGGCTAACGCACATCCACGGTACACTCTCGGTCATCTACCAACAGATCCCCTGCGAAATCAAATCTGAAGGGCCAGAAGCATGACGCCTATGGTGGACCTTCAAGACCTTGCCATACCAGATTACTGTGCCAGATTTTCTTAACTATTTTCTTTAATTTAATTTTTAATTTTAATTGTTTCTTTATTGTTATTTTCTTACTAAAAATCTTTTTCAAATTAATTCTTTTTTATAAAAATAACAAAAACTCTTTTGATTAATAAAATAATTTTTTTATATATAATTAATTAATAATCTTAGTTAGTAATTTTAATTAGATTTTAATTTTAGAATACTTAGAAAATTTTAATTAACTTAGGATAATTAGACATAAATTAAATTACTCAATTTTTGTTTTATTTTGGTGCATAGTTAATTTTAGTTAAATAATTAATCAATTAGAATCAATTTTGATTTAGTAATTAATTAGTAGTTATAAAGTTCTAAACACATATTTTTTTTTCAAACCTTAATTTCAATCTCTTTTCTCGATTCTTCTTCTCCATCTCAAACTCCATTGATTGACGCATGCTTGCTTATTTATCGTTTTATTTAATTATTTATTTTCTGTTATTTAAATTCTAGAAATTATGTATAGGTTGCTTGTTCAATTTTTTATGTAATAGTAACTAGGATTTATTTTCTCGCACTTTAATTTCCGCATCCCCCATTTTTTGGTTAAGTACCCCCTTAATTCCGAAGCACTGTAATAGCGTAGGATTTAATTTCCGCACTTTATTTTCTGTAAATATATTAACTGCGTGGTTAGTAAATTAGGGAGTGGCAAGACTAAAAACAATCGTTAGATCGCTAACTCAAAGATAAATATCTGAACATAACACACATAATTGCTACACACATTCACCTTTAGGGTACCCCCTCTTGGTTGCCTTTTGATCAAAATAGTCAAGTCCCTTCAAGCATAGGGATACCTTAGCATACGCTGCCTTCGATTCAAATCACCATGTCCCTCCGATAAAAGATCATAGTCCCTTCGAGTTGCCTACGATAAATATGATCTCGTACCTCGATTAAATGGTGATAGTCCCTTCGATTGCTAAGGTATCCTTATTGTTGCCTAAAATGACTATTATATCTTTCTCTAAAGACTACCAGCCCTCTTTATGGTAGGGACAGTCTTATGGCCAACTGAAAGACTTCCTTCCCTCTCATGGTATGGATAGACCCTTTCGCCTGAAAGACTTAAAGAACATGAAAGACAAACTTAGGGTAGGTAGTTCTCAACTGCTTGCTCACATTCAAATCAAACTTTCAAATGCTTTTCATTCCTCTTTTTTTCAAATCAATTCAAAAGGCTACGCTTATTTACAAGCTAAAGTCCTTATTCAAAATCTTTTTCTAAACACACACTACACTTCTTTTCAAACAATTCAAACAAACAAGTGAGCTAAGCAATTAAGAGCCCATGGATAACCATGGATACAAAGGGTGCTTACACCTTCCCTTTGTATAACTTACCCCCCGAACTCAATCTCTTTCAAAAAGGGTTTTTTCTGTTCTTTTAGCCTTTCTTTAAATTGGATAAAAAAAAGTCGGTGGCGACTCTTGCTATCCGCAACATTTCAAAAAGTCAGTTCTCCCACCGTGTTACACAACCCAACGGTCATCTTCTCTCAACGCCTATATATAAAAGTTATGATCAGAAGCAGTATAGAACTCTTGTGCAAAATACTAAAACGCTATCAAATTCAAAGCTCACGAACTTCATCTTCAACCTCGCAAACTCTTGTAATATTTAGTGAGTGTTAAGCTTAGAACTTAAGAGAAATATCACTGTTGTGGTTATAGCTTTATAAGAAGAAATCTTACTCTTGTAAACATTTATTTTACATTGTTTGTAAAAGGATCCTAGAGTGATCTAGTTGTGAGTAGACTCTAGAAGACTTAGAAGTTTTCTAAATGGTGATTTCCTGGAGTGATCAAGTTGTGATCTGTATACTCTAGAAGACTTGGAAGTTTGCTAAGTGGATAACCATTGTAATCAGTTGGAATAGTGGATTAAATCCTCAATTGAGGTAAATCACTCTAAGGGGGTGGACTGGAGTAGTTTCGTTAACAACGAACCAGGATAAAAACAATTGTGTTAATTGTTTTTATCTTACAAGTTTTTGAAGGCTCACTTATTCAACCCCCCCCCCCCCCCTTCTAAGTGTTTTTTTATCCTTCAATTGGCATCAGAGCGTCGGTTCTAGGTGCAAGCACTTAACCGTTTTAGATAAAAGATTCTTGGAGAAAAACACAAAGTCAATATGGTCGAAACAGCTACATCTACTCCTACACCTGAACAAAACAACAATGGTAATGAAAGCAATAGTTTTAATGGCTATAAGAGACCACCAGTTTTTGATGGTGAAAACTTTGAGTACTGGAAAGATAGACTCGAAAGTTACTTTCTTTGTCAAGATGGTGACTTATGGGATCTAGTGCTGGATGGTTACACACATCTTGTTAATGCTCAAGGGGTCAAGGTGTCAAGACAAGCCATGAGTGATGCTCAGAAGAAAGACTTCAAGAATCATCACAAGTCTAGAACAATATTGCTAAATGCTATCTCTCATGCTGAATATGAGAAGATAACAAACAGAGAAACTGCTCATGATATCTTTGAATCCTTAAAGATGACTCATGAGGGTAATGCTCAAGTTAAGGAGACAAAGGCCTTAGCATTAATCTAGAAGTATGAAGCCTTCAAGATATAGGAAGATGAAAATATTGAAGCAATGTTCTCAAGATTTCAAACTCTGACTGCTGGATTAAGAGTGCTTGATAACACCAAGGCAGATCACGTCAAGAAGATTGTCAGAAGCTTTCCTAGAAGATGGGGCCCAATGGTGACTGCATTCAAGATTGCTAAGAATATGAATGAAGTTTATCTTGAAGAGCTGATCAGTGCCTTAAGAAGTCATGAAATAGAGGTGGATGCAAATGAACCTCAGAAGAAAGGTAAGTCAATTGCATTAAAATATAATAATAAAAAATGCACTAACGCTTTTCAGTCTGAAGAAGAAGATTCTGAAGAGTCAGAATCAGAAGAAGAAGAAGAAGATGATGAACTTTCCATGTGTGGTGTCGTTTTCTTTACCTCCCCGTTTCACTTGGGAGGACGGCACGCTAAACCCTTCACGCGAAATTTGGAAGGAGAATGCGCCCGTGGTGGGATGAATTTTATTTCAGTTCTTCCTACGATATCACACGAACTTTCTTATTTGTCCTACGAGTAGGAAAGGGAAAAAAAGATCTCAACTAAACCCTAGGAGTTTGCTAAGTGTGGGGATTTACACCTAGACTAGAAATTCTGGAGTCCGGGGGGTCGGTTATACATAGGGAAGTGTTTAAACACCCTACATATCTGTAGTACTCTACAGGAACCTTCTCTGTGTCATTGTGTTTGTGTTTATTGCTAATGATTGGGAAAGTTTCTCCTTTGTGTTAGGAGAGAGAATTGATTTGATTTTAAAAGACAGACAGACAGACAGACTGACTATTTTTGGTATTTTATTAGCTCGCTGAGATTCCTTGTGAACCTCATGCCTACATATCCCTAGTGGAAGTCAGAGCTTAATGTAGTTCGGGGAACTAACTAGGGAAATTAATGTTTTTGGTGCCTTGCTTGAAGCTCAAGGTTGAAGCTTGGAATTAAATCTCTGTTTACAGTAAAGAGACATGAAATTATCTCTACAGAGAGGTATTTGTACTATTCTACCACAAACATTTAAAGGAGTGACAGAATAACTGGATTCATTTCATTCAAGAGGGGGACCTTACTTGTGTGTGTGCAAGTATGCCAGTCAGATGCCTCTTAAATGAAAGAAAGATGCTCGTCCAAATTAGGGAAAGTGTACAAGTCTGGGGATGTGCCAGAGCATGTCTTTCAGAGTCCTAAATGGGAGACTTTGATTGAAATTGAAATTGAAATGTTTGTTTGTTTGAATGTGGTAGAGTAGTAAAAATATCTCTTTATAGAGATAAGCTATGTCTATCTACTGTATGAAAGATTTGACTTTAGCTGGCTTGTATGAGGCCCAAGCTTGAGGCTTTTTGATTGATTAATTAATATTATTGACTCTGGGAGATGACTCTACTGAGGGTTAATTACAGGGTATTTTTGTGTTCTGTACAAAGCCCAGAATTGAGGCTGACTCTACTTGAGGAGACTCTATTTATGTGCCTTGTACAAAGCCCAAGGTTGTGGCAGACTGTTGCTAGGGAAAACATTATTTTCTGCCTTGTACAAAGCCCAAGGTTGTGGCGGACTCTTAAATGAATTAAGTATGGATGATTATATGGGGAAAGATCCTAAGTGTTAGGAATCTTTGACACATGAAAGATATGGTTTATCTGCCTTGTACAAAGCCCAAGGTTGTGGCTACTGAGCGATGAAGGACTCACTGGGGAGACTCTATTATCTGCCTTGTACAATGCCCAAGGTTGAGGCTGACTCTTGACAGGGGAGTTTTATTGTTTGGGTGCCTTGTATGAAGCCCAAGGTTGAGGCTAACTGTTTTTTTGTTGGTTTTAACTCTACTGGAGATTAAAAAGACTGTTTTTCTTTGGAAGCTAACCCTTTCCAGGGATTTTGACTCAGCTGGTGAATTTGTCTATTAAAAGACTGACTTTTATCATGTTTTTGGAGGCTGACCCTTTCCAGGGGTTTTGACTCTTTTGGGGAAATTATCTCCTAAGAGAAATGAATCTATTTATTTTTTTTGACATTTATTAATTGACTTTGGAGGCTAACCCTTTCCAGGGGTTTTTATTGAAATGATGGATTGATTTTAATTGACTTTGGAGGCTAACCCTTTCCAGGGGTTTTATTTTAGACAGATGTTGGAGGCTAACCCTTTCCAGGGAAATTTATTGAAATGAAGGAATGTGTGGAAGCTAACCCTTTCCAGGGAAATTTATTGAAATGAAAAGTGGATGGCAGAAAGATTATCTAGTGGAGACTCTTTGTTTAAAGCCCAAGATGAAGGCTGACTCAATGCTGAGGATGACCAAAACATAGATCCTAGACTCTACTAAGGAGGATTGATGAAGATAAGGGTGACAGAGACTGTCCATGTCTCTCATTCCAAAAATGTACTCAATGTGAAATTGAGACAAACTTAGCTTGTTTTAAGTCTGGTTTAAATTGGAAGAAACTCACCAGGGTAGGCTAAAAGGTGACTAAAGACCTGTTCCTATGTTTATAAGAAACCTGATGGGTCCTTGTATACAAGCTCAAGAGGAAGCTGGAAATGCTTTTAAGAAGCCTGTGGGTCCTTGTACAAAGCCCAAGAGGAGGCTAATCGAGGGTCCTTGTTATAGCACAAGAGAAAGCTTATGTAGTTTTGAACTTATTTTGGCTCTAAGCAAATGGGTAAGAGGTTTCACCGGGAATAATTCCTCTTTGGGTGGATGTGTCCTATTTTTTTTGGATTCTAAGGTTTTTGCCAAGATGTTTCACCGGGAATAATTCATCTTGGGGGTTTGAACTACAGATCTCTAATTAGGAAAGAGCCTTCACCGGGAAGACATTCTCAATCCTAGGTCATATTCCTATAATATATATATATAGTTTAACTGTCCTAAGGTTTATACTCAAACGTAGTTCTAAACTAATATATGCACAGTTTATATTTGACAGTAATTTAAATAAAGACTGTAAATTGAAAGCTTGTAAAGCCTAACCTGGATGGAGTGGAGGCCATTGAAGAAGTATGTACAGAGCCTCAACAGTAATTTTTGTTGTTTTTGTTGATAACAGTTGAATGTATATGATAAACAGTTAATGGTTTTTTGAAAAACAGAAGAAGTGAAGATGGACAAAGGTCACATAGGTATCTGAAGAGTTTCACCGGGAATAATGCCCTTCAAATACCAGAAGAATGTTTTTGAAAACAGAAAGAAGATTTTGAAAATACAGTTTTGAAAACAAGCTAAGAAGAGAAGGTTTTTGGGACTTATACTCTATTAGAGGCCCACTTAAAAAATGATTTACTGTTTATGAGAACAGTTGAAGAAAAGATTGAAATGATATAAGGTTTTGTTGTCTGAAAACCTTAATCATCTGTTTAATCAGAGATTGAAAACAATTTTGTAGATTGACAAAAGTCAACTTAATTAAAGCAAAGATGAAATCTATACCTAATTAAGACCTAAATAAATAGGGTTTTTATCATAACATTATTCACAAAGTAATTAGGTTAAAACAAAATGAATATATATATTTTAAAGTATTTAAGAAAACATACTATTTTAAACCTAAATAAAATACATGAAATAAATAATATTTTTATGATTTTTTTGATTATTTATAAAATATATATATTAATCAACAAGTGTTTAAAAAATGAAGTCAAAATGAATTAATTTGATAAGTTAAATAATTGGTTAAAGTTGTGAAGGAATTAAGTTAGAAAAGTGATAAAAAAATAGGTTTTGGTCCTAGCAAGGCTTGAACTCACGCCCTTATAGCCACACACTCAAAACAACACCACTGAGCCAAACGCCAGTTGGTGACTATAACACGCGCGCATTTGGTTTTGTTTTAAAACAAGTTAGAAAAATCTGAAAAAAAAATAAAAGGATGAAAAAGTCTGGGGCGAGGGGGATTCGAACCCCAGACTTGTGGCATGATGATACTAAGGGCGCATGTGTGGCCACTAGGGCAAGTTGTTTAGTCGTTAATAAAACGCATACCATTCAAAATAAAATAAAACCTACCCTGAGATTTCAAATTTGCGCGCCACCACCATCTTCGTCTTCAACCTCAAGCTCTCCATTTTTGGATTTCTGAACTCACTCGTTTCTCAACCATTTGTCATGATGTAAACATGAAACTTGCTCTAATTTCACTCACGATTCTAAATATGTAACTAACATGAACTATCATTAACTACATCTAACTAATTTATCAGAAATCGTGAAGAACCCTAAAATTTCAAAATCAAATTAAATGACTATACTGAAAGATAAATGGATGATGATAGAGGGTTTTCAATCCTCTGATGATGCTGAACAAGATAGAATCGAGCTATTTCACAAAAGGTACTTAAATTAGAGAGGTGAAGTTCAGAAACTTACCTCTGAAAATGGAGATCGTGAGGATGATTGAGAGCACCTGGGTTTGAATGAATGATCTCAATAGCTTCCCTGAGACTCAATGATGCTAACTGGATGCTTATTGTAGCCTGAATCCTTCTGAATTGTTCTATGGACCTCCCTCGATTTGAGCTTCAAGTGGACATGGAGGTTGTTGAATCCTGAGTTACAGATGAGCTGCAGCCATCTGGTTAGCTTCACTATGACCTGAGGAGTGTGTCTGGATGATTGGCTTGCCTTGAAACCTTCTGAATCACTCCATGGACCTCCAACTGCAAGTGCTTCAAAGTGAGAGCAACAATGGTGTTCCTCCACCTACAGAAGTGATCCAGGTGCTTGGATCACCTCAAATGACCTCCCTTGAGATGTTAGAATGCTCACTTCCCAAAGATAAGCTTTGGTTTGAAGAAATCGATTCTTCTTGCCAAAGAACTTTGAAAAACAATGAACAAGAGAAGAGAAGGAGAAAGCAAGTAATATGGTTGCTTTGGTGTGTTTTTGAATGAGGAATGCATCTGTATTTATAGGCAAATGGATCAGTATAGCTGCAGAGGAGTGAGCTTCCTTAGTGAAGTTGATTTGCTTTCTTAGCCATGAAGGAATTTTGCAAATATCTCTTATGCAATGATGAGAATTTTGATTCCATTTGATCAATCCCCTAGCCCTCGATTTTGCTTGATCTTAGGGGACAATTCTGAGCCAGAAATGAGCTCTAATTGGTTGGTGAGAAGATTCCTTGGGTGATTCATCAATTTGCCATAAATTCACAAATGTAATCATTACATAATCACATGTTCTTGTTTTTTAGAATCTTCTTCAATCCTTATGGCATGGTGAAAATGAATGCATGGCATGGTTTCAGATGTGTTATGGGTCGTGTAGCATCCATAAGAGAGGTTATTTGCACAAAATTTGCAAAGTCCAAAAGTGTCCATGACCTATAATTTTACTTCATGAGGCCAACTTTGAACAAGCATAACTCCTAGCTCAAATTGAATTTGGAGAAGGTTGAACACAATTTGGAAAGCCCTAAACATCTACTTCAAATCATTAGTTTATGTCCTCTTCAGAATCATTTAGGAAATTTGTGAAAAATGAGCCTAAAGTTGGATGAAAACTAGGTTAAAACACTTAGAAAAATTTCTAAGTGTTTATGACCTAAACTTCAAAATTTCCAAAACTTCATAAATGGTTGATCTTTTGAAAAAAGTTCCTTTGTAAGATGATGTTTTATTTTGCAAGATCTACAACTTTCATGTTGGAAGTTTTTTGAGTTGTGTAGGTGAAATTTTGAGATCTCACCATGCCTTCAAAAACCCTAATTCCCGACTTTTCGCTCCTTGATGAATTTCTTTGAATTTCTTTGGCCAAATGACTTTGACATCCATATATTGATGATATTGATCTTTGAAAATCATTTTTTGACCAAAAACCTTAAAAGTCAATGATGATCCTTCACAGTTGACTTTTTCCTGACAAAGTGAATTTTTGGGCTTTTGTGTAGAAATAAGATCTTCTCCACAAATGGATGATATAAATGGATTATATGGAGGTAGTAGAGATCCTTGAATCATGTCTTGAGTTTTGGATTCATGCCCTGATTCAGAAGTCAACTATCTTGGTGAATTAGGTCAAAACCCTAATTTGTCGACCATGTGAAAGTAATGACTGTAGACTTTGAATTGAAGTGTGATGTCCAGTAGACCTTGTAATATGAGTTATTTGAAGATGATTGATGTCTTTGAATGACCCTCTGAGGTTTTTTAGGGTTTCCCAAATGTGATCCCTGATTTCAGTCCTTGATAGGCTCAGAACCCTAGTCTGGCGACCTGAGTAAACCTGTACTCATATGACTGGATGTCTAATCAATCATAGATGAGAAAAGTGAAGTCTTTGAGCCTCATGATTGTATTAGGGACTAATCCTTGTATTGATTGATCCTTTGCCTGAGCTTTCTTGTCTTTGAGCATCCTCGATTAGGTACCAGATGGAGAAATGACTGCTCTGGGAACTTGTCTTAACCTGATGAAAAATCCTGAAGATATGTCATCTCAGGGGGGTCAAAAATTAGGGTATGACACCATGATCTCCAGAAGAGTAAATCAACTCTGGAAGAGTAAGCAAAGAAAGTTCAAGAACTTCAGAAGTTCCAAAAGGCCTGAAAGAGGAGAATCTTCTAGACATAGAAGATCTGACAAGAAGAAGGTGACATGCTATGAATGTAAGGAGTCAGGACATTACAAGAATGAGTGTCCAAAGCTTCAGAGGGAAAAGCCCAAGAAAAAGTTTGAAAAGAAGAAAGGTCTTATGGCTACTTGGGAATACTCAGATTCTTCTAATCAAGAGTCAGACTCTGAAGACGAACAGGCAAACATAGCGCTGATGGCCACTGTTGATGATGAATCAGAATCTACATAAGAATCAGACTCAGACTCTGAAGAGGTATTTTCTGAACTTTCTAGAGATGAGCTAGTTTCCAGCTTAACTGAAATTCTGGAAATCAAGGCTAAACTTAGTATCAAATACAAAAAGCTGAGAAAGCTCTTTGCATCTAAAACTAAGAAGCTTGAAATAGAAAATGCTGAACTCAAAGAAAAAGTTTTAAAACTATCTAGAGATGCTGAGTCATTTTCTAGTTCAGAAAAGTCTATTCCAAGTGTGAACAATATTCTTAAGGAATATGACTTGAGTTTCAGAAAATTTCTATCTAGAGGTATTGGAAGAAGTCAACTTGCCTCTATGATATATGCAGTTAGTGGAAACAAAAGAGTTGGCATAGGATATGAGGGTGAAACCCCATATAAACTTGAACCTGTTGATGAGATGAAAATCACATACAAACCTCTGTATGATCAATTCAAGTTTGGCCATTCTCATGATATAAAGATCACATCTAACTCTAAGAGTTTTCATTTAATATACACCAAGAAGCATGTTGCACACACTAGAAAATATCATGCTATTCAAAATAGGGAATATCATGTTGTACCTCCTGTTAATCTTCATTCTAAACCTCGGTTCAATCAGAACTTGAGGAGAACCAACAAAAAAGGACCCAAGAAATTGTGGGTACCTAAGGAAAAGATTATCCTTGTTGCAGATATCCTTGGCAGCCAAGAAGACAAAGAAAAACATGTCATGGTACCTGGACTCTGGGTGCTCGCGACACATGACAGGAAAAAGGTCTATGTTCCAAGACCTAGAGCTTAAATTTGCTGGTGAAGTCAAGTTTGGAGGGAACCAAAAAGGCAAGATCATTGGTTCTGGAACCATTTGTATTGGTAACTCTCCCTCTATAACTAATGTACTTTTAGTAGATGGATTAGCTCATAACTTATTGTCCATAAGTCAATTAAGTGACAATGGTTATGACATAATCTTCAATCAAAAGTCTTGCAAAGCTATTAGTCAGAAGGATGGCTCTATCCTATTTACAGGCAAGAGAAAGAACAACATTTACAAGATTGATCTTCAAGATCTTAAGAATCATAAGGTTACTTGCCTTATGTCTGTTAGTGAAGAGCAGTGGGTATGGCCCAAAAGATTAGGTCATGCTAGTTTGAGAAAGATTTCTCAGATTAACAAACTTAATCTGGTCAGAGGACTCTCTCATCTGAAATACAAATCAGATGCTCTTTGCGAAGCATGTCAGAAAGGGAAGTTTTCCAAACCTGGATTCAAGTCTAAGAATGTTGTCTCTTCCTCTAGGCCGCTAGAACTTCTGCACGTTGATCTGTTTGGCCCAGTCAAAACAACATCTGTCAGAGGGAAGAAATATGGATTAGTCATCCTAGACGACTATAGCAGATGGACGTGGGTAAAGTTCTTGAAACACAAGGATGAGTCTCATACTGTGTTCTTTGACTTCTGCACTCAGATTCAATCTGAGAAGGAATGCAAAATCATAAAGGTCAGAAGTGATCATGGTGGCGAATTTGAGAACAGATTCTTTGAGATTTATTTCAAAGAAAATGGTATTGCCCATGATTTCTCTTGCCCTATAACTCCACAGCAAAATGGAGTTGTAGAGCGAAAGAATAAGACTCTACAAGAAATGGCCAAAACCATGATCAATGAAACCAATATGGCTAAGCATTTTTGGGCAGAAGCAATTAACACAGCGTGTTATATTCAGAATAGAATCTCTATAAGACCTATTCTCAATAAGACTCCTTATGAATTGTGGAAGAACAGAAAGCCCAACATTTCTTAATTCCATCTATTTGGATGTGTATGCTATATTCTGAACACTAAAGATCATTTGCATAAGTTTGATTCTAAGGCACAGAAGTGTTTCCTTCTGGGATATTCTGAACGCTCTAAGGGCTACAGAATATACAATACTGAAACATTGGTTGTTGAAGAATCAATCAATATCAGATTTGATGATAAGCTTGGTCTTGAAAAGCCAAAGCAGTTTGAGAATTTTGCAGATATAGAAATCTCTAATTCAGACTCTGAAGAACCCAAAAGCAAAGTTTCAGAAGATCAAGTTGTAACACCCCTTACTAACCCCGCGGCAATTTAATTAAATTCATTCAGAGTACATGAAAATAAGGGTGCCACAATTCATAATAAAATAAACATCATTCAGTCATGTCATGCATTCACTGAAGAAATCATCATCGATTAAAAACATTTCATGTTAACACAGCGAAAATTAAATCAAACGGACTAAGTTCAACATCTTTAAAACTTATCCTTCAAAACATCAAACATAACTAGAGTTATGAAACATAAACTCTAAACATCGCGTCCCCAGTGTTACAAATATCAGAGCATGACACCTGACGCTAACTAAATAACTGACTCATGAGCTAATCCTCACCGAGTCGAACAGCCGCTATCCTCAATCTGAAAATGACAACATGTAAGGGTGAGTATCATCATAATTAACAAATTCTATCAGGTTATAAAGCAATAACACATCACAGTTGCATCGTTCACCCAATTGTTTCATAAACAGACATTCAGACAAGTTTCATCATCACAAAGAATCAACCAACACATCATCAATATTTACAACACTGGAATACATCCAATCATGTTATAAAAATATGCATATGTATGAACTGACACTATTCATGTGGTACCAACGTCATCAAATGGGAATAACCCATGACCGATCCAACATCATCAAGATACGGCCTTGCCAGCACAGATTCCACACAATGGGAATCATGCCCTTCACTGATCCAACACATCATCATGGATACAACATCATCAATGAATATGAATGAATGCAACATACATGAACATACTTATACCATCGTCAAGTCTAATGAGTAACATCATCAAAATACTTATTTCATCATACTTACCATAACCATCATCAAGCATTTTTATATGTATATGCATCATTCAATCACAATCACATCAGTAATCATCAAATAGATTATTTCACAAGGTTCGTTTAGCTCGAAACGGCACATCAAACGGACCAACGGTTAAAAAGTTACGCATCTTTAAAATTTTTAAAAAAATGTTCTATCGCTAACAACATGCGGCGCCAACTTGGTTCGCGGCGCGAGCTGAGCGTCTCAAAAATCATTGGCTCTCTGCCAAGCAGTTCGCGGCGCAAACATATGCTCGCGGCGCGAAACGAGAAAAAGGTACGCCTTCGCGGCGCCAACACTGGGACGCGACGCGAACTGAGCATGTCAAAACTTCCGGGCTTTCTGCCCAGCCGTTCGCGGCGCCAACCCTGAGACGCGGTGCGAACCGGTAATTTCAGAACCCCAAATCGCAGAAAAAATCATTCTACACATCCTAATTGCCCTTAAATCATATCGGTACGAATTTCATGAAATGGAACACACATACAACCCGAAATGCACGTCATAACACACAATTTAAGCATCAATTAAGACCATAACAACACACACATCTTAGATTCAACAAAGGGATTAAACATCACACAATTGACTCAATCCCTAAACCTATCATATGACACAATTGATATGAATCCCACATCTATCCTATGTTATCAACCCCTAACCCGATAATAGATGCTAATCAGATAAGTCCCCCCTTACCTTTGCCAAATTCTTGAATTCTTCCTCTTTCTTTGCTTCTGCACTTTCACGTTCTTGCTCTCTTCTCCTCTTTTGCTCTTTTCTCGTTCTATTTCCAATTTTCCTCTTTTCCTTCTTTTATGAAAAACAACATAATTTTAGTAAAAGGCCTCATGACTATCACCCCTCCTTTTACTAAACACTACCTCGGCCCAATTCTATTATTTTCCATAATTTTCAGAGAAATGCCAAATAATTCCAATAAAATAATTTAAATTCTAATTAAATTAATTTAAGGAAAATTACGGATGTTACAACTCTCCCCCACTAAAAGAGTCTTCATCCTCGAAAACATACCTCAAGCAAATAGTTCCGGATAGGAATCTTTCATCTGGATTTCTAACTCCCAGGTAACATTTCCTTCAGCCGGTCCTCCCCAAGCTACTCTGACTAAAGCTATTTCCTTGCCCCGCAATTGCTTCAGTCTTCAGTCTTCAATCCTCTCAAGCAACGTTTCAACTGTTAAGTTGTCTTTCACCTGCACATCATCCACTTGGATCACATGGGACGGGTCCGAAATGTATTTCCTCAATTGAGACACATGAAATACATCATGCAAGTTTGCAAGAATCGGCGGTAAAGCGACACGATATGCCACTTCACCCACTCTTTCAGAAATTTAAAACGGTCCAATAAAGCGCGGAGTCAACTTCTTTGACTTCAAAGCTCGACCAATACCTGCCATATGAGTAACCCTCATAACACATGATCTCCCTCTTGAAACTCAAGTGTTTTCCTCCTTTTGTCATAATAACTCTTCTGACGACTCTGAGAAGCTTTCATCTTCTCTTGGATCATCTTAATCTTCTCCGTAGTCTGTTGTACAATTTCTAGTCCAATCACAGTACTCTCACAAGCTTCATACCAACATAATAGAGTCCGACATCTCCTACCATACAACGCCTCAAACGTAGCCATACCGATACTCGAATGAAAATTGTTGTTGTAGGTAAATTCAATCAAAGGCAGATAACTATCCCAAGCACCTCCCTTTTCCAACACACAAGCACGTAACAAATCTTCCAACGACTGAATCGTCCTCTCAGTCTGTCCATCCGTCTGCGGATGATAAGCAGAACTCAATCTCAGCTTAGTACTCAAAGCCTTCTGCAAACCTTCCCAGAACTTAGACGTAAATCTCGGATCTCTGTCTGACACGATACTTGAAGGAATACCATGTAGACTAACTATCTTCTCAATATACAATTGAGCCAGCTTCTCCATCGAATAATCCTTCTCACTGGTATAAAATGTGCAGACTTGGTCAACCTGTCCACAACAACCCAGATAGCTTCACAATTCTTAACCGTCCTCGGTAAACCAGAAACAAAATCCATTGATATGCTATCCCACTTCCACTCAGGGATAAACATCGGTTGCATAAACCCAGATGGCTTCTGATGTTCAACCTTTGACTTCTGACACGTCAAACAAGAATACACAAACTCGGAAATTTCTTTCTTCATTCCAGACCACCAAAACAGCTTCCTCAAATCATGATACATCTTGGTAGCACCAGGATGAATACTTAATCCACTACGGTGTCCTTATTGTAAAATACTTCTTCGAAGTTCAGCAACATCAGGAACACAAACTCTATCGCCAAACCTCAGTATACCATTCTCGTCAACTCTGAATTCACCGCCCTTGCCTTGGTTAATCAAAGTCAACTTATCAACCAATTCGACATCAGCTTTCTGACCCTCTCTGATCTCTTCAAGAATACCGCTGGTCAGCTTCAGCATACCTAATTTAACACTAGTAGGAGTACCTTCACATACCAAACTCAAGTCTCTGAATTGTTCAATCAAATCCAATTCCTTCACCTATAGCATAGACATATGCAAAATCTTTCTACTCAAAGCATCAGCAACCACGTTTGCCTTACCCGGATGGTAATTCAAACCAAAATCATAGTCTTTAAGGAATTCCAACCACCTTCTCTGCCTCGTATTCAGTTCTTTCTGATTAAAGAGATACTTCAGACTCTTATGATTACTGAACACCTCAAATCTCGAACCATACAAATAATGTCGCCACAACTTCAAAACAAAAACCACTGCTGCCAACTCTAAATCATGAGTCGGATAATTCCTTTCATGCACTTTGAGTTGTCTTGACGCATACGCGACCACTTGTTGATTCTGCATCAATACACCACCCAGGCCCATCAACGAAGCATCACAATAAACCACAAATGATTCTGTCGGATTCGGCAAAATCAAAATAGGAGCACTAGTCAACCTCTTCTTCAGCTCTTGGAATCCTTCCTCACATTTTGCATCCCAAATAAAAGCCTGGCCCTTCCTGGTTAATTTGGTTAACGGTAATGCTAACTTTGAAAATCCCTCAATGAACTTTCTATAGTAACCTGCAAGACCAAGGAAACTACGAATCTCTGACACTGACTTCGGAGCTTCCCACTGAGATACCGCTTCTATCTTTGTAGGATCAACAGCAATACCATCCTTAGAAATCACGTGTCCTAGAAAACTGACTTCTTCTAACCAAAATTCACACTTCGACAGTTTGGCAAAAAGTTGCTTCTGTAACGCCCGTATAATTTTAATATTAATTTAATTTTATTATTGAATTAATAATTAGAATTATTAAAGAAATTGTGGAAATAATGAGTAAATAAGGTTTTGGCATTTGGGCCATGTGTGGAAATAGTAAAAGAAGGGGGGTGATTTTGTAAATCCTTTTACTAATTTTATTATTATTTCATAAAACAATTGGAATTGGGAACAAAGAAAGAGCGTGAAAGAACAGAGGTCTGAGGAACGAGGAACGTGAAGGAGAACGGTAGAGGGAGAGACCAAGAATCAAGAATTGTCTAAGGTAGGGGGGGACTTGTCTGATTATCATCTATTATCGGGTTAGGGGTTGATAATGCTGAATAGATGTAGAATTCGGATCGATTGAGTCATATGATAGGTTTAGGGATTGTGTCAATTGTATGATGTTTTGATCTCTATGTGTGAATCTATGATGTCTGTGTTGTTATAGTCTCAATTGATGCGTAATTGATGCATTGTGAGACGTAATTTGTGTTGTTTTGGGCAATCTATGTATCTATGTTCGCACTGGTATGTCTTGGGGGTGTTTGGAATGCATAGAATGCTGTTTTCTGCAGGTTGGGGTTTCTGAAATCGCCGGTTCGCGCCGCGAACATAGGGTTGGCGCCGCGAACATGAAGGCAGAATGTTAGGAAGTGATGATACGCTCAGGTCGCGCCGCGTACCTGAGTTCGCGCCGCGAAGGCGTAACTTTTTCTCGTTCCGCGCCGCGTGTGGATGTGTGCGCCGCGAACTGCTTGGCAGAGAGCCAATGAATCTTTAGGACGCTCAGTTCGCGCCGCGAGATGGTGATGGCGCCGCGTGCTGTTGGTGTTTTGAGATATTTTCTAAAAAGTTCAAAGATGCATAACTTTTTAACCGTTGGTCCGTTTAATGTGCCGTTTTGAGCTAAACGAATCCTATAGGATAATCTATATGATGATGATTGATTGGTTTTAGAGTGATGATAATACATGTATGCTATTTCTTATTGATGATGATGATTGGTGCAGGTACATGTATATTTTCTATATGATGATGATAGAATTGTGATTGAATGGTGTTAATATATATGAACATACTTGATGATGATGATGATATTGATGATAATGATGATGATGGTATAAGTATGTTATATATGTTGCATTCATTCACATTCATTGATGATACTGTATCCATAAGGGTGTGTTGGATCAGTGAAGGGCATGATTCCCACTGTGTGGAATCTGTGCTGGCAGGGCCGTATCTGGATGATGATGGATCGGTCATGGGTTATTCCCATTGGATGATGTTGGTACCACATGCATACTGTCAGTCCATTCATATGCATAATTTATAACATGATTGGAGGTATTCCAGTGTTGTAAATGTTGATGATGTGTTGGTTGTTATTGGATTGTTTTGATTGTCTGTTATGAAACAATTGGGTGAATGATGCAACTGTGACGTGTTACTGCTTTATAACCTTATAACATTTGTTAATTATGACGAGACTCACCCTTACATGTTGTCATTTTCAGATTGAGGATAGCGGCTGTTCGACTCGGTGAGGATTAGCTCATGAGTCAGTGTTTTAGTTAGCGTCAGGTGTCATGCTCTGATAGTTGTAACACTGGGAACGCTTGTTTGGAGTTTTGATTGTAACTCTATGTTTATTTGTTTGGGTTGAAGTCTGATACATTAGTGATAATGTTGACTTGATGAAGTATTTCCGCTGCGTAGAACATGAATTTGATTAATGAGTTATGATTTTCAGGTGTTTTCAGTAATGCATGACTTATACTGACGTGTGTTTTCATTAATTATGAATTGTGATGCCTCTCTACGTGTTACTCTGATTTAAAAATATAGTTATTTGCCGCGGGTTATTAGAGGGGTGTTACAATAGTGGTATCAGAGCATAGTCGGTCGTTGTGACCAGAGTCTTAGTGTCAGTGTCAGTCTTTCTGTGTATACGACTAATACGAGTTATTTGTCGATACTTTTGTTCTGACTGGATTGTTGTATTTAAGCAGAACAAATGGCTGGAAGAGGAGGAAGAAACGATGATGCTCTTGCTGAGGCTCTGGGCATGATTGCTGGTGTGCTTGGAGGAGGGACTGTAGGAGCAGGGATTGGTGCTGATAGGCAACTGGGAAATTTTCAGAGGAACAATCCTCCATTGTTCAAAGGCACGCACGATCCTGAGGGTGCTCAGAAATGGCTCAAGGAGATCGAGAGGATTTTCCGAGTCATGGATTGTGCTGAGAATCTCAAGGTGAGGTTTGGTACTCACATGTTGTCTGAAGAGGCTGATGACTGGTGGTTGACAACCAAAGCTGAACTGGATGCCGGCGGTGCAGCGGTTACTTGGGCTATATTCAAAAGGGAATTTCTGAGGAGGTATTTTCCTGAGGATGTCAGGGGCAGAAAAGAAGTGGAATTTTTGGAGTTGGTTCAAGGTAACATGACTGTACCAGAGTATGCTGCCAAGTTTGTGGAACTGGCAAAGTACTATGTGCAATACAACAACGACGAAGCCAGTGAATTCTCAAAATGTGTCAAGTTTGAGAATGGTCTTCGTGATGAGATTAAACAGGGTATCAGGTACCAGAGAATCCGGAGATTTGTTGACCTGGTGGATTGTAGCAGGATTTTTGAGGAAGATAGCATCAAGCTGAAGTCATCTCACTCTCGCGAGTTGACTGACAGAAAGGGGAAGAAGCCTATGGACAGAGGTAAACCATATGGTAGAGGTAAACCTGTTGATTGGAAGAAACCCAGTGGGGGAGATTCCAGTGCTCGTATCAGATGCTACAATTGTGGTGAGATGGGACATCGTAGGAATGAGTGCAAGCTGAACCAGAAGAAGTGCTTCAAGTGTGAGGAAGTGGGTCATGTTGCGGCTGATTGTAAGAAGAGGGTTGTGACTTGTTACAACTGTGGTGAAGAGGGTCACATCAGTCCTAATTGTCCTAAGCCAAAGAAGAACCAATCGGGAGGAAAAGTTTTTGCTTTGACCGGGTCAGAGACTACTCCAGAGGACAGATTGATTAAAGGTACGTGTTTCATTCATGGCACACCTTTAGTTGCGATTATTGATACTGGAGCAACTCATTCTTTTATTTCTTTGGACTGTGCTACGAGGTTAAATCTTGAGATATCTGACATAAATGGAAGTATGATTATTGACACTCCTGCGTCGGGTTCATTAACTACTTCGTCTGCATGCTTGAATTGTCCGGTTGACATTTTTGGTAGAGAATTCGGAATGGACTTAGTGTGCCTTCCGTTGAAAGAACTTGATGTAATCCTGGGAATGAACTGGTTGGAGTTCAACCGTGTTCATATCAACTGTTTTGAGAAGATGGTAATTTTTCCTGAAGAGGTTAGTGCTGATAATCTAGAAATGACAGCTAGGCAGGTGAATGAGGCTATCGGAGATGGTGCAACAGTATTTATGTTGTTCGCATTGATGAATGTGAAAGAAAAGGTGGCGAGTAGCGAATTACCTGTGGTGTGTGAATTTCCAGAAGTTTTTCCCGAAGATGTGAATGAATTACCACCGAAAAGAGAAGTGGAGTTTTCTATTGATTTAATTCCGGGAACTAGTCCAGTGTCGATGGCACCGTACCGTATGTCGCCGTCTGAGTTGGCCGAACTGAAGAAGCAGTTAGAAGAATTGCTGGAGAAGAAATTTATTCGTCCTAGTGTTTCTCCGTGGGGTGCGCCTGTGTTACTAGTAAAGAAGAAAGAGGGTTCGATGAGGCTGTGTGTAGATTACAGACAATTGAACAAGGTTACTATCAAGAATCGGTATCCATTGCCGAGGATTGATGATTTGATGGATCAGTTGGTTGGAGCGCGAGTATTTAGTAAAATTGATCTGAGGTCTGGGTATCACCAGATACGTGTGAAAGATGATGACATTCAGAAGACTGCTTTTAGAACAAGGTATGGACATTATGAGTATTCTGTAATGCCGTTTGGAGTTACTAACGCACCGGGTGTTTTTATGGAGTATATGAACAGAATATTTCATCCTTATCTCGACAAGTTTGTGGTGGTATTTATAGACGATATCCTGATATATTCCAAGAATGAGGAAGAACATGCCGAACACCTCAGAACTGTGTTAGAACTGTTGAAAGAGAAGCAACTTTTTGCCAAACTGTCGAAGTGTGAATTCTGGTTAGAAGAAGTTAGTTTTCTTGGACATGTGATTACTAAGAATGGTATTGCTGTTGATCCTACAAAGATAGAAGCTGTGTCTCAGTGGGAAGCTCCGAAGTCAGTGTCAGAGATTCGTAGTTTTCTTGGCCTTGCAGGTTATTACAGGAAGTTTATTGAAGGATTTGCAAAGTTAGCATTGCCATTAACTAAACTAACCAGGAAGGGACAAGCTTTTATTTGGGATGCAAAGTGTGAAGAAGGATTCCAAGAGCTGAAGAGAAGGTTGACTAGTGCTCCTATCTTGATTTTGCCGAATCCGACAGAATCATTTGTGATTTATTGTGATGCGTCACTAATGGGTTTAGGTGGTGTATTGATGCAAAATCAACAAGTAGTTGCTTATGCGTCGAGACAACTTAAAGTACATGAGAGGAATTATCTGACTCATGATTTGGAGTTGGCAGCTGTAGTCTTTGTTTTGAAGTTGTGGCGACACTATTTGTATGGTTCGAGGTTTGAGGTATTCAGTGATCATAAGAGCCTGAAGTATCTCTTTGACCAGAAAGAGTTGAATATGAGGCAGAGAAGATGGTTAGAATTCCTGAAAGATTATGATTTTGGTTTGAACTACCATCCGGGTAAGGCAAACGTTGTTGCTGATGCATTGAGTAGGAAAACCTTGCATATGTCTATGCTAATGGTGAAGGAATTGGATTTGATTGAACAATTCAGAGACTTGAGTTTGGTATGTGAAGGTACTCCTACTAGTGTTAAATTGGGTATGTTGAAGCTGACTAGTGGCATTCTTGAAGAGATCAGAGAGGGTCAGAAAGATGATGTTGAGTTAATAGATAAGTTGACTTTGATTAATCAAGGCAAGGGTGGTGAATTTAGAATTGATGAAAATGGTATACTGAGGTTTGGTGACCGAGTTTGTGTCCCTGATATTACTGAACTCCGGAAACGTATTTTAGAGGAAGGACACCGTAGTGGATTGAGTATTCATCCTGGTGCTACCAAGATGTATCATGATTTGAAAAAGTTGTTTTGGTGGCCGAGAATGAAGAAAGAAATTGCCGAGTTTGTGTACTCTTGTTTAATTTGCCAGAAGTCAAAGATTGAGCATCGGAAACCGTCTGGGTTTATGCAACCGATGTTTATTCCTGAGTGGAAGTGGGATAGCATATCAATGGATTTTGTGTCGGGTTTGCCGAGGACTGTCAAGAATTGTGAAGCTATCTGGGTCGTGGTGGACAGGTTGACAAAGTCTGCACATTTTATACCGGTGAGAATGGATTATCCGATGGAGAAGCTAGCTCAGTTGTATATCGAGAAGATAGTTAGTCTTCATGGTATTCCTTCAAGTATCGTGTCAGACAGAGATCCGAGGTTTACGTCTAAGTTCTGGGAAGGTTTGCAGAAGGCTTTAGGTACTAAACTGAGGTTGAGTTCTGCTTATCATCCGCAGACGGATGGACAGACTGAGAGGACAATTCAGTCGTTAGAAGATTTATTACGTGCTTGTGTGTTGGAAAAAGGAGGTACTTGGGATAGCTATCTGCCTTTGATCGAGTTTACCTACAACAATAGTTATCATTCGAGTATTGGTATGGCTCCGTTTGAGGCTTTGTATGGTAGGAGATGTAGGACGCCGTTGTGTTGGTATGAATCTGGTGAGAGTGCTGTGATTGGACCAGAAATTGTACAACAGACTACGGAGAAGATTAAGATGATTCAGGAGAAGATGAGAGCTTCTCAGAGTCGTCAGAAGAGTTACTATGATAAAAGAAGGAAGAAAATTGAGTTCCAAGAGGGAGATCATGTGTTTATGAGAGTTACTCCTATGACAGGAATTGGTCGGGCATTGAAGTCAAGGAAGTTGACTCCGCGTTTTATTGGACCGTTCCAAATTTCTGAAAAGGTGGGAGAATTGGCATATCGTATCGCTTTGCCGCCGAGGCTTGCAAACTTGCACGATGTGTTCCATGTGTCTCAGTTGAGGAAATACATTTCAGATCCGTCCCATGTGATCCAAGTAGATGATGTACAGGTAAAAGACAACTTAACGGTTGAAACATTGCCTGTGAGGATTGAAGATAGAAGACTGAAACAATTGCGTGGCAAGGAAATAGCTTTAGTCAGGGTAGCTTGGGGAGGACCAGCCGAAGGAAATGTTACCTGGGAGCTAGAAAGCCAGATGAAAGATTCCTATCCGGAACTCTTTGCTTGAGGTATGTTTTCGAGGACGAAAACTCTTTTAGTGGGGGAGGGTTGTAACGCCCGTATAATTTTAATATTAATTTAATTTTATTATTGAATTAATAATTAAAATTATTAAAGAAATTGTGGAAATAATGAGTAAATAAGGTTTTGGCATTTGGGCCATGTGTGGAAATAGTAAAAGAAGGGGGGTGATTTTGTAAATCCTTTTACTAATTTTATTATTATTTCATAAAACAATTGGAATTGGGAACAAAGAAAGAGCGTGAAAGAACAGAGGTCTGAGGAACGAGGAACGTGAAGGAGAACGGTAGAGGGAGAGACCAAGAATCAAGAATTGTCTAAGGTAGGGGGGGACTTGTCTGATTATCATCTATTATCGGGTTAGGGGTTGATAATGCTGAATAGATGTAGAATTCGGATCGATTGAGTCATATGATAGGTTTAGGGATTGTGTCAATTGTATGATGTTTTGATCTCTATGTGTGAATCTATGATGTCTGTGTTGTTATAGTCTCAATTGATGCGTAATTGATGCATTGTGAGACGTAATTTGTGTTGTTTTGGGCAATCTATGTATCTATGTTCGCACTGGTATGTCTTGGGGGTGTTTGGAATGCATAGAATGCTGTTTTCTGCAGGTTGGGGTTTCTGAAATCGCCGGTTCACGCCGCGAACATAGGGTTGGCGCCGCGAACATGAAGGCAGAATGTTAGGAAGTGATGATACGCTCAGGTCGCGCCGCGTACCTGAGTTCGCGCCGCGAAGGCGTAACTTTTTCTCGTTCCGCGCCACGTGCGGATGTGTGCGCCGCGAACTGCTTGGCAGAGAGCCAATGAATCTTTGGGACGCTCAGTTCGCGCCGCGAGATGGTGATGGCGCCGCGTGCTGTTGGTGTTTTGAGATATTTTCTAAAAAGTTCAAAGATGCATAACTTTTTAACCGTTGGTCCGTTTAATGTGCCGTTTTGAGCTAAACGAATCCTATAGGATAATCTATATGATGATGATTGATTGGTTTTAGAATGATGATAATACATGTATGCTATTTCTTATTGATGATGATGATTGGTGCAGGTACATGTATATTTTCTATATGATGATGATAGAATTGTGATTGAATGGTGTTAATATATATGAACATACTTGATGATGATGATGATATTGATGATAATGATGATGATGGTATAAGTATGTTATATATGTTGCATTCATTCACATTCATTGATGATACTGTATCCATAAGGGTGTGTTGGATCAGTGAAGGGCATGATTCCCACTGTGTGGAATCTGTGCTGGCAGGGCCGTATCTGGATGATGATGGATCGGTCATGGGTTATTCCCATTGGATGATGTTGGTACCACATGCATACTGTCAGTCCATTCATATGCATAATTTATAACATGATTGGAGGTATTCCAGTGTTGTAAATGTTGATGATGTGTTGGTTGTTATTGGATTGTTTTGATTGTCTGTTATGAAACAATTGGGTGAATGATGCAACTGGGACGTGTTACTGCTTTATAACCTTATAACATTTGTTAATTATAAAGAGACTCACCCTTACATGTTGTCATTTTCAGATTGAGGATAGCGGCTGTTCGACTCGGTGAGGATTAGCTCATGAGTCAGTGTTTTAGTTAGCGTCAGGTGTCATGCTCTGATAGTTGTAACACTGGGAACGCTTGTTTGGAGTTTTGATTGTAACTCTATGTTTATTTGTTTGGGTTGAAGTCTTATACATTAGTGGTAATGTTGACTTGATGAAGTATTTCCGCTGCGTAGAACATGAATTTGATTAATGAGTTATGATTTTCAGGTGTTTTCAGTAATGCATGACTTATACTGACGTGTGTTTTCATTAATTATGAATTGTGATGCCTCTCTACGTGTTACTCTGATTTAAAAATATAGTTATTTGCCGCGGGTTATTAGAGGGGTGTTACAATAGTGGTATCAGAGCATAGTCGGTCGTTGTGACCAGAGTCTTAGTGTCAGTGTCAGTCTTTCTGTGTATACGACTAATACGAGTTATTTGTCGATACTTTTGTTCTGACTGGATTGTTGTATTTAAGCAGAACAAATGGCTGGAAGAGGAGGAAGAAACGATGATGCTCTTGCTGAGGCTCTGGGCATGATTGCTGGTGTGCTTGGAGGAGGGACTGTAGGAGCAGGGATTGGTGCTGATAGGCAACTGGGAAATTTTCAGAGGAACAATCCTCCATTGTTCAAAGGCACGCACGATCCTGAGGGTGCTCAGAAATGGCTCAAGGAGATCGAGAGGATTTTCCGAGTCATGGATTGTGCTGAGAATCTCAAGGTGAGGTTTGGTACTCACATGTTGTCTGAAGAGGCTGATGACTGGTGGTTGACAACCAAAGCTGAACTGGATGCCGGCGGTGCAGCGGTTACTTGGGCTATATTCAAAAGGGAATTTCTGAGGAGGTATTTTCCTGAGGATGTCAGGGGCAGAAAAGAAGTGGAATTTTTGGAGTTGGTTCAAGGTAACATGACTGTACCAGAGTATGCTGCCAAGTTTGTGGAACTGGCAAAGTACTATGTGCAATACAACAACGACGAAGCCAGTGAATTCTCAAAATGTGTCAAGTTTGAGAATGGTCTTCGTGATGAGATTAAACAGGGTATCAGGTACCAGAGAATCCGGAGATTTGTTGACCTGGTGGATTGTAGCAGGATTTTTGAGGAAGATAGCATCAAGCTGAAGTCATCTCACTCTCGCGAGTTGACTGACAGAAAGGGGAAGAAGCCTATGGACAGAGGTAAACCATATGGTAGAGGTAAACCTGTTGATTGGAAGAAACCCAGTGGGGGAGATTCCAGTGCTCGTATCAGATGCTACAATTGTGGTGAGATGGGACATCGTAGGAATGAGTGCAAGCTGAACCAGAAGAAGTGCTTCAAGTGTGAGGAAGTGGGTCATGTTGCGGCTGATTGTAAGAAGAGGGTTGTGACTTGTTACAACTGTGGTGAAGAGGGTCACATCAGTCCTAATTGTCCTAAGCCAAAGAAGAACCAATCGGGAGGAAAAGTTTTTGCTTTGACCGGGTCAGAGACTACTCCAGAGGACAGATTGATTAAAGGTACGTGTTTCATTCATGGCACACCTTTAGTTGCGACTATTGATACTGGAGCAACTCATTCTTTTATTTCTTTGGACTGTGCTACGAGGTTAAATCTTGAGATATCTGACATAAATGGAAGTATGATTATTGACACTCCTGCGTCGGGTTCATTAACTACTTCGTCTGCATGCTTGAATTGTCCGGTTGACATTTTTGGTAGAGAATTCGGAATGGACTTAGTGTGCCTTCCGTTGAAAGAACTTGATGTAATCCTGGGAATGAACTGGTTGGAGTTCAACCGTGTTCATATCAACTGTTTTGAGAAGATGGTAATTTTTCCTGAAGAGGTTAGTGCTGATAATCTAGAAATGACAGCTAGGCAGGTGAATGAGGCTATCGGAGATGGTGCAACAGTATTTATGTTGTTCGCATTGATGAATGTGAAAGAAAAGGTGGCGAGTAGCGAATTACCTGTGGTGTGTGAATTTCCAGAAGTTTTTCCCGAAGATGTGAATGAATTACCACCGAAAAGAGAAGTGGAGTTTTCTATTGATTTAATTCCGGGAACTAGTCCAGTGTCGATGGCACCGTACCGTATGTCGCCGTCTGAGTTGGCCGAACTGAAGAAGCAGTTAGAAGAATTGCTGGAGAAGAAATTTATTCGTCCTAGTGTTTCTCCGTGGGGTGCGCCTGTGTTACTAGTAAAGAAGAAAGAGGGTTCGATGAGGCTGTGTGTAGATTACAGACAATTGAACAAGGTTACTATCAAGAATCGGTATCCATTGCCGAGGATTGATGATTTGATGGATCAGTTGGTTGGAGCGCGAGTATTTAGTAAAATTGATCTGAGGTCTGGGTATCACCAGATACGTGTGAAAGATGATGACATTCAGAAGACTGCTTTTAGAACAAGGTATGGACATTATGAGTATTCTGTAATGCCGTTTGGAGTTACTAACGCACCGGGTGTTTTTATGGAGTATATGAACAGAATATTTCATCCTTATCTCGACAAGTTTGTGGTGGTATTTATAGACGATATCCTGATATATTCCAAGAATGAGGAAGAACATGCCGAACACCTCAGAACTGTGTTAGAACTGTTGAAAGAGAAGCAACTTTTTGCCAAACTGTCGAAGTGTGAATTCTGGTTAGAAGAAGTTAGTTTTCTTGGACATGTGATTACTAAGAATGGTATTGCTGTTGATCCTACAAAGATAGAAGCTGTGTCTCAGTGGGAAGCTCCGAAGTCAGTGTCAGAGATTCGTAGTTTTCTTGGCCTTGCAGGTTATTACAGGAAGTTTATTGAAGGATTTGCAAAGTTAGCATTGCCATTAACTAAACTAACCAGGAAGGGACAAGCTTTTATTTGGGATGCAAAGTGTGAAGAAGGATTCCAAGAGCTGAAGAGAAGGTTGACTAGTGCTCCTATCTTGATTTTGCCGAATCCGACAGAATCATTTGTGATTTATTGTGATGCGTCACTAATGGGTTTAGGTGGTGTATTGATGCAAAATCAACAAGTAGTTGCTTATGCGTCGAGACAACTTAAAGTACATGAGAGGAATTATCTGACTCATGATTTGGAGTTGGCAGCTGTAGTCTTTGTTTTGAAGTTGTGGCGACACTATTTGTATGGTTCGAGGTTTGAGGTATTCAGTGATCATAAGAGCCTGAAGTATCTCTTTGACCAGAAAGAGTTGAATATGAGGCAGAGAAGATGGTTAGAATTCCTGAAAGATTATGATTTTGGTTTGAACTACCATCCGGGTAAGGCAAACGTTGTTGCTGATGCATTGAGTAGGAAAACCTTGCATATGTCTATGCTAATGGTGAAGGAATTGGATTTGATTGAACAATTCAGAGACTTGAGTTTGGTATGTGAAGGTACTCCTACTAGTGTTAAATTGGGTATGTTGAAGCTGACTAGTGGCATTCTTGAAGAGATCAGAGAGGGTCAGAAAGATGATGTTGAGTTAATAGATAAGTTGACTTTGATTAATCAAGGCAAGGGTGGTGAATTTAGAATTGATGAAAATGGTATACTGAGGTTTGGTGACCGAGTTTGTGTCCCTGATATTACTGAACTCCGGAAACGTATTTTAGAGGAAGGACACCGTAGTGGATTGAGTATTCATCCTGGTGCTACCAAGATGTATCATGATTTGAAAAAGTTGTTTTGGTGGCCGAGAATGAAGAAAGAAATTGCCGAGTTTGTGTACTCTTGTTTAATTTGCCAGAAGTCAAAGATTGAGCATCGGAAACCGTCTGGGTTTATGCAACCGATGTTTATTCCTGAGTGGAAGTGGGATAGCATATCAATGGATTTTGTGTCGGGTTTGCCGAGGACTGTCAAGAATTGTGAAGCTATCTGGGTCGTGGTGGACAGGTTGACAAAGTCTGCACATTTTATACCGGTGAGAATGGATTATCCGATGGAGAAGCTAGCTCAGTTGTATATCGAGAAGATAGTTAGTCTTCATGGTATTCCTTCAAGTATCGTGTCAGACAGAGATCCGAGGTTTACGTCTAAGTTCTGGGAAGGTTTGCAGAAGGCTTTAGGTACTAAACTGAGGTTGAGTTCTGCTTATCATCCGCAGACGGATGGACAGACTGAGAGGACAATTCAGTCGTTAGAAGATTTATTACGTGCTTGTGTGTTGGAAAAAGGAGGTACTTGGGATAGCTATCTGCCTTTGATCGAGTTTACCTACAACAATAGTTATCATTCGAGTATTGGTATGGCTCCGTTTGAGGCTTTGTATGGTAGGAGATGTAGGACGCCGTTGTGTTGGTATGAATCTGGTGAGAGTGCTGTGATTGGACCAGAAATTGTACAACAGACTACGGAGAAGATTAAGATGATTCAGGAGAAGATGAGAGCTTCTCAGAGTCGTCAGAAGAGTTACTATGATAAAAGAAGGAAGAAAATTGAGTTCCAAGAGGGAGATCATGTGTTTATGAGAGTTACTCCTATGACAGGAATTGGTCGGGCATTGAAGTCAAGGAAGTTGACTCCGCGTTTTATTGGACCGTTCCAAATTTCTGAAAAGGTGGGAGAATTGGCATATCGTATCGCTTTGCCGCCGAGGCTTGCAAACTTGCACGATGTGTTCCATGTGTCTCAGTTGAGGAAATACATTTCAGATCCGTCCCATGTGATCCAAGTAGATGATGTACAGGTAAAAGACAACTTAACGGTTGAAACATTGCCTGTGAGGATTGAAGATAGAAGACTGAAACAATTGCGTGGCAAGGAAATAGCTTTAGTCAGGGTAGCTTGGGGAGGACCAGCCGAAGGAAATGTTACCTGGGAGCTAGAAAGCCAGATGAAAGATTCCTATCCGGAACTCTTTGCTTGAGGTATGTTTTCGAGGACGAAAACTCTTTTAGTGGGGGAGGGTTGTAACGCCCGTATAATTTTAATATTAATTTAATTTTATTATTGAATTAATAATTAAAATTATTAAAGAAATTGTGGAAATAATGAGTAAATAAGGTTTTGGCATTTGGGCCATGTGTGGAAATAGTAAAAGAAGGGGGGTGATTTTGTAAATCCTTTTACTAATTTTATTATTATTTCATAAAACAATTGGAATTGGGAACAAAGAAAGAGCGTGAAAGAACAGAGGTCTGAGGAACGAGGAACGTGAAGGAGAACGGTAGAGGGAGAGACCAAGAATCAAGAATTGTCTAAGGTAGGGGGGGACTTGTCTGATTATCATCTATTATCGGGTTAGGGGTTGATAATGCTGAATAGATGTAGAATTCGGATCGATTGAGTCATATGATAGGTTTAGGGATTGTGTCAATTGTATGATGTTTTGATCTCTATGTGTGAATCTATGATGTCTGTGTTGTTATAGTCTCAATTGATGCGTAATTGATGCATTGTGAGACGTAATTTGTGTTGTTTTGGGCAATCTATGTATCTATGTTCGCACTGGTATGTCTTGGGGGTGTTTGGAATGCATAGAATGCTGTTTTCTGCAGGTTGGGGTTTCTGAAATCGCCGGTTCACGCCGCGAACATAGGGTTGGCGCCGCGAACATGAAGGCAGAATGTTAGGAAGTGATGATACGCTCAGGTCGCGCCGCGTACCTGAGTTCGCGCCGCGAAGGCGTAACTTTTTCTCGTTCCGCGCCACGTGCGGATGTGTGCGCCGCGAACTGCTTGGCAGAGAGCCAATGAATCTTTGGGACGCTCAGTTCGCGCCGCGAGATGGTGATGGCGCCGCGTGCTGTTGGTGTTTTGAGATATTTTCTAAAAAGTTCAAAGATGCATAACTTTTTAACCGTTGGTCCGTTTAATGTGCCGTTTTGAGCTAAACGAATCCTATAGGATAATCTATATGATGATGATTGATTGGTTTTAGAATGATGATAATACATGTATGCTATTTCTTATTGATGATGATGATTGGTGCAGGTACATGTATATTTTCTATATGATGATGATAGAATTGTGATTGAATGGTGTTAATATATATGAACATACTTGATGATGATGATGATATTGATGATAATGATGATGATGGTATAAGTATGTTATATATGTTGCATTCATTCACATTCATTGATGATACTGTATCCATAAGGGTGTGTTGGATCAGTGAAGGGCATGATTCCCACTGTGTGGAATCTGTGCTGGCAGGGCCGTATCTGGATGATGATGGATCGGTCATGGGTTATTCCCATTGGATGATGTTGGTACCACATGCATACTGTCAGTCCATTCATATGCATAATTTATAACATGATTGGAGGTATTCCAGTGTTGTAAATGTTGATGATGTGTTGGTTGTTATTGGATTGTTTTGATTGTCTGTTATGAAACAATTGGGTGAATGATGCAACTGGGACGTGTTACTGCTTTATAACCTTATAACATTTGTTAATTATAAAGAGACTCACCCTTACATGTTGTCATTTTCAGATTGAGGATAGCGGCTGTTCGACTCGGTGAGGATTAGCTCATGAGTCAGTGTTTTAGTTAGCGTCAGGTGTCATGCTCTGATAGTTGTAACACTGGGAACGCTTGTTTGGAGTTTTGATTGTAACTCTATGTTTATTTGTTTGGGTTGAAGTCTTATACATTAGTGGTAATGTTGACTTGATGAAGTATTTCCGCTGCGTAGAACATGAATTTGATTAATGAGTTATGATTTTCAGGTGTTTTCAGTAATGCATGACTTATACTGACGTGTGTTTTCATTAATTATGAATTGTGATGCCTCTCTACGTGTTACTCTGATTTAAAAATATAGTTATTTGCCGCGGGTTATTAGAGGGGTGTTACAATAGTGGTATCAGAGCATAGTCGGTCGTTGTGACCAGAGTCTTAGTGTCAGTGTCAGTCTTTCTGTGTATACGACTAATACGAGTTATTTGTCGATACTTTTGTTCTGACTGGATTGTTGTATTTAAGCAGAACAAATGGCTGGAAGAGGAGGAAGAAACGATGATGCTCTTGCTGAGGCTCTGGGCATGATTGCTGGTGTGCTTGGAGGAGGGACTGTAGGAGCAGGGATTGGTGCTGATAGGCAACTGGGAAATTTTCAGAGGAACAATCCTCCATTGTTCAAAGGCACGCACGATCCTGAGGGTGCTCAGAAATGGCTCAAGGAGATCGAGAGGATTTTCCGAGTCATGGATTGTGCTGAGAATCTCAAGGTGAGGTTTGGTACTCACATGTTGTCTGAAGAGGCTGATGACTGGTGGTTGACAACCAAAGCTGAACTGGATGCCGGCGGTGCAGCGGTTACTTGGGCTATATTCAAAAGGGAATTTCTGAGGAGGTATTTTCCTGAGGATGTCAGGGGCAGAAAAGAAGTGGAATTTTTGGAGTTGGTTCAAGGTAACATGACTGTACCAGAGTATGCTGCCAAGTTTGTGGAACTGGCAAAGTACTATGTGCAATACAACAACGACGAAGCCAGTGAATTCTCAAAATGTGTCAAGTTTGAGAATGGTCTTCGTGATGAGATTAAACAGGGTATCAGGTACCAGAGAATCTGGAGATTTGTTGACCTGGTGGATTGTAGCAGGATTTTTGAGGAAGATAGCATCAAGCTGAAGTCATCTCACTCTCGCGAGTTGACTGACAGAAAGGGGAAGAAGCCTATGGACAGAGGTAAACCATATGGTAGAGGTAAACCTGTTGATTGGAAGAAACCCAGTGGGGGAGATTCCAGTGCTCGTATCAGATGCTACAATTGTGGTGAGATGGGACATCGTAGGAATGAGTGCAAGCTGAACCAGAAGAAGTGCTTCAAGTGTGAGGAAGTGGGTCATGTTGCGGCTGATTGTAAGAAGAGGGTTGTGACTTGTTACAACTGTGGTGAAGAGGGTCACATCAGTCCTAATTGTCCTAAGCCAAAGAAGAACCAATCGGGAGGAAAAGTTTGTGATTGAATGGTGTTAATATATATGAACATACTTGATGATGATGATGATATTGATGATAATGATGATGATGGTATAAGTATGTTATATATGTTGCATTCATTCACATTCATTGATGATACTGTATCCATAAGGGTGTGTTGGATCAGTGAAGGGCATGATTCCCACTGTGTGGAATCTGTGCTGGCAGGGCCGTATCTGGATGATGATGGATCGGTCATGGGTTATTCCCATTGGATGATGTTGGTACCACATGCATACTGTCAGTCCATTCATATGCATAATTTATAACATGATTGGAGGTATTCCAGTGTTGTAAATGTTGATGATGTGTTGGTTGTTATTGTTAGAACAAGATTTGTTCTGATCAATTATCTTAGTTTTGATGATAACAATAATATGAATTTTGCTTAAGATAATATGGTACTCTAATCCAATGCAATTTCCTTTTCAGGAAATATATAAAGAGTACGCATAATTCAGCGCTCAGAAGCTTTGTCTCAAAGGGTTCAGCATGCAACATCAGAACATGGTCTGGCAAAACATCAGAAGATGGTCGAAGCAGAATTAGAACATGGGTCTATGGAAGCATCAGAAGAACAAGAGAACAGAAGCACTGAAGTTCTGATGGTATCACGCTCAGAAGCACTTCAAGGTCAGAAGATCAGAAGATGCTATGCACCAAGCTGTTTGACTCTGATGATATTCAAACGTTGTATTCACAAACATCAGATCAGAAGAAAGTACAAGTGGCAAGCTACGCTGACTGACAAAAGGAACGTTAAAAGCTATTCTAGGCTACGTCAGTAGACACAGCGTGAACAAGGCTCGAGGTAGTTGACAAAAGCGTATAACATTAAATGCGATGCTGTACGGAACACGCAAAGCATTAAATGCACTCAACGGTCATCTTCTCCAACGCCTATAAATATGAAGTTCTGATGTGAAGCAAGGTTAACGATTCTAACAATTCTAACGATCCTGAACAAAACAACTCAAATTAACTTGCTGAAACGCTGTTCAAATCAAAGCTCAGAATCTTCATCTTCATCAAAGCTCACTACATTGCTGTTGTAATATATTAGTGAGATTAAGCTTAAACGTTAAGAGAAATATCACAGTTTGTGATTATCGCTTTTAAGAAGCATTTGTAATACTCTTAGAATTGATTACATTAAGTTGTAAGGAACTAGAGTGATCGTGTGGATCAGAATACTCTAGGAAGTCTTAGAGGTTATCTAAGCAGTTGTAACTAGAGTGATCGTGTGGATCAGTATACTCTAGAAAAGTCTTAGAGGGTATCTAAGCAGTTGTTCCTGGAGTGATCAGTGTGTGATCAGAAGACTCTGGAAGACTTAGTTGCTGACTAAGTGGAGAACCATTGTAATCCGTGCGATTAGTGGATTAAATCCTCAGTTGAGGTAAATCATCTCTGCGGGGGTGGACTGGAGTAGTTTAGTTAACAACGAACCAGGATAAAAATAACTGTGCAATTTATTTTTATCTGTCAAGTTTTTAAAGCTACACTTATTCAAACCCCCCCCCCCTTTCTAAGTGTTTTTCTATCCTTCAATTGGCATCAGAGCGCCGGTTCTAAGGTGCAAGCACTTAACCGTGTTTAGAAAAGATTCAGGAAGAGAAAAACGCTTCAGTAAAAGATGGCTGGTGAATCTGAAAAATCTACACCTGCATCTACATCTGGCTCTGCTGAGCAATACAACGGTAACAATGGTTATACTAGACCGCCGGTATTTGATGGTGAAAACTTTGAATACTGGAAAGATAAACTGGAAAGTTACTTTCTTGGTCTAGATGGTGATCTATGGGATCTTCTGATGGATGGTTACAAACATCCAGTAAATGCCAGTGGCGTAAAGCTGACAAGGCAAGAAATGAATGATGATCAGAAAAAGCTTTTCAGGAATCATCATAAATGCAGAACTGTTTTGCTGAATGCTATCTCTCATGCTGAGTATGAGAAGATATCTAACAGGGAAACGGCCTATGACATATATGAGTCCTTGAAAATGACTCATGAAGGAAATGCTCAAGTCAAGGAGACTAAAGCTCTAGCTTTAATCCAGAAGTATGAAGCCTTCAAGATGGAGGATGATGAAGACATTGAAAAGATGTTTTCAAGATTTCAAACTCTTACTGCTGGATTGAGAGTTCTTGACAAGGGATACACCAAGGCTGATCACGTAAAGAAGATCATCAGAAGCTTACCCAGAAGATGGGGTCCTATGGTGACTGCATTCAAGATTGCAAAGAATCTGAATGAAGTTTCTCTGTAAGAGCTTATCAGTGCCTTGAGAAGTCATGAAATAGAGCTGGATGCAAATGAGCCTCAAAAGAAAGGTAAGTCTATTGCATTAAAATCCAATATCAAGAAATGCACTAACGCTTTTCAGGCTAGAGAAGAAGATCCTGAAGAATCAGAATCTGAAGAAGAAGATGAACTGTCCTTGATCTCCAGAAGGCTAAATCAACTCTGGAAGACCAAGCAAAGGAAGTTCAGAGGCTTCAGAAGTTCAAAGAAATTTGAACGTGGAGAATCCTCTGATGACAGAAGATTTGACAAGAAGAAGGTCATGTGCTATGAATGCAATGAGCCTGGACACTTCAAGAATGAATGTCCAAATCTTCAGAAGGAAAATCCCAAGAAGAAGTTTCATAAGAAGAAAGGTCTTATGGCAACCTGGGATGAGTCAGAAGATGATTCAGACTCTGAAGATGAGCAGGCTAACTGTGCGCTGATGGCGACAGAAGATGACGAATCAGAATCTACATCAGAATCAGATTCTGAAGAGGTATTTTCTGAACTTACTAGAGATGAGTTAGTTTCCGGTCTAACTGAACTTCTGGAACTCAAGTCTCAGATTAGTCTCAAATACAAAAAGCTGAAAAAGCTATTTGAATTTGAAACAAAGAAGCTTGAGTTGGAGAATTCTGAATTAAAAGAAAAACTTTTAAAATTATCCAATAATGTTGGATCTCCTTCTGATTCAGAAAAATCCACTCCTAGTCTAAACCATATTCTGAAAGAATATGATTTAAGTTTCAGGAAGTTCTTATCTAGAAGTATTGGCAGAAGTCAGCTAGCTTCTATGATATATGCTGTGTCTGGAAACAAAAGAGTTGGCATTGGGTTTGAGGGTGAAACCCCATACAAACTTGAACCTGTTGATGAAATGAAATTCACATACAAGCCATTGTATGATCAGTTCAAGTATGGCCACTCCCATGATATTAGGCACACTTCACATGCTCAAAGTTTTCACATAACACACACTAAGAAGCATGTGACACAACCTAGGAAATATCATGAAACTCACATTAAAAATTATCATGCTGTTCCTCCTATTGCTTACAATGTTAAACCCAAGTTCAATCAGAACTTGAGAAAATCTAACAAGAAAGGACCCAAAAAGATGTGGGTACCTAAGGATAAGATTATTCCTATTGCAGATATCCTTGACTGCAAAAAGGACAAAGCACAACATGTCATGGTACCTGGACTCTGGATGCTCACGACACATGACAGGAAGAAGGTCTATGTTCCAAGACCTGGTGCTTAAGTCTGGAGGAGAAGTCAAGTTTGGAGGAGATCAGAAGGGCAATATAATTGGCTCTGGAACTATAAAGTCTGGTAACTCTCCTTCCATTTCTAATGTACTTCTTGTAGAAGGATTAACACATAACCTCTTATCTATCAGTCAATTGAGTGACAATGGTTATGATATAATCTTTAATCAAGAGTCTTGCAAGGCTGTAAATCAGAAGGATGGCTCAATCCTATTTACAGGCAAGAGGAAGAACAACATTTATAAGACAGATCTGCAAGATCTTATGAGTCAGAAGGTGACTTGTCTTATGTCTGTTTCTGAAGAGCAGTGGGTCTGGCACAGAAGATTAGGTCATGCTAGTTTGAGAAAGATTTCTCAGATTAACAAACTGAATCTTGTCAGAGGACTCCCTAATCTGAAATTCAAATCAGATGCTCTTTGTGAAGCATGTCAGAAGGGCAAGTTCTCCAAACCTGCATTCAAGTCCAAGAATGTTGTTTCTACCTCAAGGCCATTAGAACTCTTGCACATTGATCTGTTTGGCCCAGTCAAAACAGCATCTGTCAGAGGGAAGAAATATGGATTAGTCATCGTAGATGATTATAGCCGCTGGACATGGGTAAAATTCTTGAAACACAAGGATGAGACTCATTCAGTGTTCTTTGATTTCTGCATTCAGATTCAATCTGAAAAAGAGTGTAAAATCATAAAGGTCAGAAGTGATCATGGTGGTGAATTTGAGAACAGATCCTTTGAAGAATTCTTCAAAGAAAATGGTATTGCCCATGATTTCTCTTGTCCTAGAACTCCACAGCAAAATGGAGTTGTAGAACGAAAGAATAGGACTCTGCAAGAAATGGCCAGAACCATGATCAATGAAACCAATATGGCTAAGCATTTCTGGGCAAAAGCAATAAACACTGCATGCTATATTCAGAATAGAATCTCTATCAGACCTATTCTTAATAAGACTCCTTATGAATTGTGGAAGAATAGAAAGCCCAACATTTCATATTTCCATCCTTTTGGATGTGTATGCTTTATTCTGAACACTAAAGATCATCTTGGTAAGTTTGATTCCAAAGCACAAAAATGTTTCCTTCTTGGATATTCTGAACGCTCAAAAGGCTACAGAGTATACAATACTGAAACATTGATTGTAGAAGAATCAATCAATATCAGGTTTGATGATAAGCTTGGTTCTGAAAAACCAAAGCAGTTTGATAATTTTGCAGATTGTGATATTGATATATCAGAAGTTGTTGAGCCAAGAAGCAACGCATCAGAAGCAGAGCTTCTCAGAAGCAAAGAATCAGAAGATCAAGTATCAGCTTCTCTGGAGAATCTAAGCATTTCTGAAGAACCATCTGTCAGAAGATCATCCAGACTCATCTCTGGTCATTCAGAAGATGTCATTCTTGGAAAGAAGGATGATCCAATCAGAACAAGAGCATTCCTTAAGAACAATGCAGACTGTCAATTAGGTCTTGTATCTTTGATCGAGCCAACTTCTGTTGATCATGCTCTAGAAGATCCAGACTGGATAATTGCTATGCAAGAAGAATTGAATCAGTTTACAAGGAATGATGTTTGAGATCTTGTTCCTAGACCAGATGGATTCAATATAATCGGTACAAAATGGGTCTTCAGAAACAAGCCCAGAATTAGAAGATGAGAAATTCTTATATATGGGTATCTTCTGAAATGAAATCTTTTTCTTAAGAAGTTCTGATTGAAATCAATTAGAAATTGTGATTCAGTTATTACTAACGTTTCATTGTCTAAGTTGATTCAGAATCTCTTTAAAAGCAAAACAGCTGTAACTGGCTATCCAGATGGTAAACACGTGCTCACTATTCCTGGACAAGCGTGCGTGCAGTTGAGGGGACGTCTACTTAGGTAACTGTGCAAATCACGTCTTTTGTCATTATTATCTCTCCTCACGTCACGTAACATTAAATGCTTTTCATCATTTACTCTCTTTCAGTTTTCTTTTTATATTCGTCAAACGTTTCTTTTTCCCTCTTATATTTCTCTCTCTTTGCATTCAGTTTCTTTTTCGTTCTCTCTCTTTGCATTCATATCATAAACCCTAGCAGTTTCCAATATCTGCAAATTCATCATGAATCCATCGTCAAGCTCTGGGAATCAAGATAATGATCGGAAACAAAAGAGAAAGGCAACTGCTGAACCAGAAACCAAACCAAAAAGAGTAAGGATCACCTATGACCCTCTCAAAGTGTATCAACCCCTTGACGGTACCCCTCAATCACCTCCCTCTTCAAAGACCTCCACCACCTCTTCCTCCTCATTCATCCTCTCGGAACCACCTTCTTCACCATCTGATATCTCCTCTCCTTCAACCCTTCCATCAGATATTTCTTCATCTCTCTCACACCCTTTTCCCACCAGAACACCTAATCCCTATAGTGTTGTTCTTCCCGACTCCAGGTTCACTGACAACCCTCCAACCCCTACCACTCAATCATATCTGGAGCTTTTACATTCTGATGTAAATGGCTGGTTGGAGATTCTAGGTGCTGCTCACCTTAACCATCTGGATGAGTATGCTACAAGCAACCTTTGGAATACCTTTCGTCAGGATTTTCTGGCTAAGGCTACAGACACTCAGAGAAGGATTATGTCTGAAGCTCCTGGTGTTCGTGGTCTTCGGTTGGAAGTTGGTGAAAGCAGCCATCACCATCTCATCAGGAACAGAAGTGTTCTTGAAGGGAAGATACCAGCAGATGAGTTGGAAGAAGAAAATCTCTGCGGAGACATCATGGTGTGGAGACCATGGTTTCCTGTGCTGACTGGAGATTTTCAGTGGCTGTTCAACTGGTTCAGAATGAACCCTTCTGAAAAAGCACCTCACATGGTCTTTCCAGTAGTGGTTTATCCTGCTGAAGTTGCTGGTCCTACTCCTCCAACAAACCTAGCAGCTATTCTTCAAGCGTTGGAAGATGGAACTTCTGAGCTGCCTGAACCAGAATATGCTAAGGCTACTTCTGAGTCAGACTCAGATGAGGAAATGGAAGATGCACAAGCTGTAGATCTCCCAGAAGATCACCCTGCTGAGATTGCTATCCCTTTTGGCAGAAATTCAGGTGCCTCTTCTTCTGGTGAAACCTCAGCTCTGATGGAGACCTTGGAAACTCTTCATCAGAATCAAGCTATGCTGGCTTCTCGATTGGACGCACAAGAAGCAGCCAATGCTGAGTTTCGCTCCTTCATGGCAAGGCAAGCTACAAGCACTGACGGGATTCATGATGTTCTGGCGCGGATTTTGCGTAGGCTAGGATCTTAGTCCTTTGGTTTTTGTAGTTTTCTTTCCTTGTTGCATCTGTTTTTTCCTGCATTCCTCTCCTGTAATCCTTCTTGTTGGTTATCAATGAAAAGTTTCCTTGATTTACATTCCAGTGATTTTATTTGTCTCTTGCTTTGCATCTGAATCTTTTGAAATATTCTTTTTGATGTTATGACAAAAAGGGGGAGAAGATAAATGATAAATGATTTGATTAATCTATCAGTTGCTGGGTAAAGCTCCCACACATTTTCTAACAAGAACTGCAAGTTCTATATGGTTTAAGTGTTTTGCAGGTATAGAGAAGTGAAGAGAATCTTCAAAGCAAACACAAGAAGCAAAACCATGGAAACTGAAGCAAGCTGAGTGCTATCAAGCTTCAGAGATCAGAAGCACTGATAATAGAATTTGATCCATATTTGTCTATTTGTTCTGACAAAATTCTATTTGCTCTGATACTTTATTTTAGCCTATATGGCTCTGATACATATCATGTGTTCAAATATACATTTTATGTTCTGACTCGTTCATGCTGACTTTTGTCGTTTAGTTTTTGTTCTGTAACATTTCAGGATGTAGAGATGCTCAGATGATGCTCTGGTACATTCAACAATGTTCTGATACAAATCTAGCATGAAGTGATGTTGGTAGAAATTCAACGCTCTGAAGCTATCCGAGGGAAGCAGAAATCAGAAGCTTTGAATGTTCTAAAGATCCAGAAAACTCAAGTTCTGAAGCTGTCCTAAATGGAAGCAGAAATCAGAAGCTGTGAATGTTCAGAAGATCAAAGAAATTCAAGTTCTGAAGCTGTCCTAGATGGAAGCAGGAATCAGAAGCTGTGAGTGTTCTAGGGATCTAAAGAAATTCTAGTTCTGAAGCTGTCCAATGGAAGCAAAAGTCAGAAGCTAGGAATTCTCTGAAGACAAGAAGCTTATGTGATCGTCTCTACCGAAATAATCAGGGAAGTCTTTTATTAAAGTTCTTCGAGTATTTATTTCAGGGGGAGATTATTTATCTCAGGGGGAGATTGTTAATCTCAGGGGGAGACACATTCATATGCTTATGATATAGCTGTGTAATTTGTCTTTTGCCGTCTGTTCTTTCTGATCGCAAATTCATATCATTTATATATGTTTTTGTCATCATCAAAAAGGGGGAGATTGTTAGAACAAGATTTGTTCTGATCAATTATCTTAGTTTTGATGATAACAATAATATGAATTTTGCTTAAGATAATATGGTACTCTAATCCAATGCAATTTCCTTTTCAGGAAATATATAAAGAGTACGCATAATTCAGCGCTCAGAAGCTTTGTCTCAAAGGGTTCAGCATGCAACATCAGAACATGGTCTGGCAAGACATCAGAAGATGGTCGAAGCAGAATCAGAACATGGATCTATGGAAGCATCAGAAGAACAAGAGAACAGAAGCACTGAAGTTCTGATGGTATCACGCTCAGAAGCACTTCAAGGTCAGAAGATCAGAAGATGCTATGCACCAAGCTGTTTGACTCTGATGATATTCAAACGTTGTATTCACAAACATCAGATCAGAAGAAAGTACAAGTGGCAAGCTACGCTGACTGACAAAAGGAACGTTAAAAGCTATTCTAGGATACGTCAGTAGACACAGCGTGAACAAGGCTCGAGGTAGTTGACAAAAGCGTATAACATTAAATGCGATGCTGTACGGAACACGCAAAGCATTAAATGCACTCAACGGTCATCTTCTCCAACGCCTATAAATATGAAGTTCTGATGTGAAGCAAGGTTAACGATTCTAACAATTCTAACGATCCTGAACAAAACAACTCAAATTAACTTGCTGAAACGCTGTTCAAATCAAAGCTCAGAATCTTCATCTTCATCAAAGCTCACTACATTGCTGTTGTAATATATTAGTGAGATTAAGCTTAAACGTTAAGAGAAATATCACAGTTTGTGATTATCGCTTTTAAGAAGCATTTGTAATACTCTTAGAATTGATTACATTAAGTTGTAAGGAACTAGAGTGATCGTGTGGATCAGAATACTCTAGGAAGTCTTAGAGGTTATCTAAGCAGTTGTAACTAGAGTGATCGTGTGGATCAGTATACTCTAGAAAAGTCTTAGCGGGTATCTAAGCAGTTGTTCCTGGAGTGATCAGTGTGTGATCAGAAGACTCTGGAAGACTTAGTTGCTGACTAAGTGGAGAACCATTGTAATCCGTGCGATTAGTGGATTAAATCCTCAGTTGAGGTAAATCATCTCTGCGGGGGTGGACTGGAGTAGTTTAGTTAACAACGAACCAGGATAAAAATAACTGTGCAATTTATTTTTATCTGTCAAGTTTTTAAAGCTACACTTATTCAAACCCCCCCCCCCCTTTCTAAGTGTTTTTCTATCCTTCAGTTATTGGATTGTTTTGATTGTCTGTTATGAAACAATTGGGTGAATGATGCAACTGTGACGTGTTACTGCTTTATAACCTTATAACAATTGTTAATTATGACGAGACTCACCCTTACATGTTGTCATTTTCAGATTGAGGATAGCGGTTGTTCGACTCGGTGAGGATTAGCTCATGAGTCAGTGTTTTAGTTAGCGTCAGGTGTCATGCTCTGATAGTTGTAACACTGGGAACGCTTGTTTGGAGTTTTGATTGTAACTCTATGTTTATTTGTTTGGGTTGAAGTCTGATACATTAGTGATAATGTTGACTTGATGAAGTATTTCCGCTGCGTAGAACATGAATTTGATTAATGAGTTATGATTTTCAGGTGTTTTCAGTAATGCATGACTTATACTGACGTGTGTTTTCATTAATTATGAATTGTGATGCCTCTCTACGTGTTACTCTGATTTAAAAATATAGTTATTTGCCGCGGGTTATTAGAGGGGTGTTACAGCTTCTCTTTTAATAGCTCTAACACAGTTTTGAGATGTTCCGCATGTTCTTCCTCGTTCTTAGAATATATTAGGATATCATCTATAAACACCACCACGAACTTATCGAGATAAGGATGAAAGTTCCTATTCATATACTCCATAAAGACACCAGGTGCGTTAGTAACTCCATACGGAATTACAGAATACTCGTAATGTCCATACCTTATTTTATAAGCAGTCTTCTGAATATCGTCATCTTTCACACAAATTTGGTGATACCCAGACCTCAGATCAATCTTACTAAACACACGCGCTCCAACCAGCTGATCCATCAAATCATCAATTCTCGGCAACGGATACTGATTCTTGATAGTAACTTTGTTCAAATGTCTGTAATCCACACACAACCTCATTGAACCCTCTTTCTTCTTCACTAGCAACACAGGCGCACCCCACGGAGAAACACTAGGACGAATGAATTTCTTCTCAAGTAATTCTTCTAACTGCTTCTTCAGTTCAGTCAACTCGGACGACGACATACGATACGGTGCCATCGACACTGGACTAGTTCCCGGAACCAAATCAATAGAAAACTCTACTTCTTTTTCTGGTGGTAATTCATTCACTTCTTCCGGAAAAACTTCTGGAAACTCACATACCACTTGTAGTTCGCTACTCACCACTTTTTCCTTCGAATTCACCAACGCAAACAACATAAACAGCGTTGCACCACCTTTGATAGCCTCGGTCACCTGTCTAGCTGTCATTTCCAGATCATCAGGATTAACCTCTTCAGGAAAAATTACCGTCTTCGCAAAACAGTTGAATGAACACGGTTGAATTCCAACCAGTTTATTCCCAGGATTACATCGAGTTGCTTTAACGGAAGGCATACTAAGTCCATCCTGAATTCTCTACCAAAAATGTCAACTGGACAATTCAAGCATGTAGACGGAGTAGTTACTAAACCCGACGCAGGAGTATCAATAACCATACTTCCATTTATTTCAGATATTTCTAAATTCAACCTCTCAGCACAATCCAAAGAAATAAAAGAATGAGTTGCTCCAGTATCAATAATCGCAACTAAAGGTGTGCCATGAATGAAACACGTACCTTTAATTAGTCTATCCTCTGGAGTAGTCTTCGATTCAGACAAAGAAAAAACCTTTCCTCCCGCTTGGTCCTTCTTCGGTTTAGGACACTGTGGGCTAATGTGACCTCCCTCGCCGCAATTGTAACAAGTCATAATCTTCTTCTTACAATCAACAGCTACATGACCCACTTCCTCACACTTGAAGCACTTTTTCTGGTTTAGTTTACATTCATTCCTACAGTGCCTGACCTCACCACAGTTGTAGCACCTGACAAAAGCACTGGAGTCTCCCCCACTAGGCTTCTTCCAACCACCAGTCTTTGGATTACCTCTACCATATGGTTTACCCTTATCCATAGGCTTCTTCCCTTTTCTGTCAACTAACTCGCGAGAGTGAGATGACTTCAGCTTAATGTTATCCTCCTCGAAGATCCTGCTACAGTCCACCAAATCAACAAATCTCCGAATCCTCTGGTACCTGATTCCTTGCTTAATCTCATCACGGAGACCGTTCTCAAATTTGATGCACTTTGAGAATTCACTCGCTTCATCATTGTTGTAGTGAACGTAGTACTTCGCCAACTCAATAAGCTTCGAAGCATATTCTAGTACCGTCATACTACCTTGCACCAGTTCCAAAAATTCAATCTCCTTTCGACCTCGTACGTCTTCAGGTAAGTACCTTCTCAAAAATTCTCTCTTGAACACAGTCCAAGAAATAGCTACACCATCAGCCTCTAGTTTAGTCCTGGTAGCCATCCACCAATCATCAGCCTCTTCTGACAACATATGCGTACCATACCTCACTTTCAGATTCTCAGCACAATCAATGACCCTGCAAATCCTCTCGATTTCCTTAAGCCACTTCTGAGCACCCTCAGGATCATGCGTGTCCTTGAACAACGGAGGATTATTCCTTTGAAAACTGTTCAGCTGCCTGTCAGCACCAATTCCAGCTCCATTGGCATTCCCTCCCAGCACACCAGCAATCATGCCCAGAGCCTCAGCGATAGCATCATCATTTCTGCCACCTCTTCCAGCCATTGCTCTGCTTAATCACAAACAATCCAGTCAGAAACAAAGTATCGACAAATAACTCGTATTAGTCGCATACACGGGAAGACTGACCCTAAGACTCTGGTCACAACGATCGACTATGCTCTGATACCACTATTGTAACACCCCTTACTAACCCAGCCGCAATTTAATTAAATTCATTCAGAGTACATGAAAATAAGGGTGCCACAATTCATAATAAAATAAAAATCATTCAGTCATGTCATGCATTCACTGAGGCAATCATCATCGATTAAAAACATTTCATGTTAACACAGCGGAAATTAAATCAAACGGACAAAGTTCAACATCTTTAAAACTTATCCTTCAAAACATCAAACATAACTAGAGTTATGAAACATAAACTCTAAACATCGCGTCCCCAGTGTTACAAATATCAGAGCATGACACCTGACGCTAACAAAATAACTGACTCATGAGCTAATCCTCACCAAGTCGAACAGCCGCTATCCTCAATCTGAAAATGACAACATGTAAGGGTGAGTCTCATCATAATTAACAAATGTTATAAGGTTATAAAGCAATAACACATCATAGTTGCATCGTTCACCCAATTGTTTCATAAACAGACATTCAGACAAGTTTCATCATCACAAACAATCAACCAACACATCATCAATATTTATAACACTGGAATACATCCAATCATGTTATAAAAATATGCATATGTATGAACTGACACTATGCATGTGGTACCAACATCATCAAATGGGAATAACCCATGACCGATCCAACATCATCAAGATACGGCTCTGCCAGCACAGATTCCACACAATGGGAATCATGCCCTTCACTGATCTAACACATCATCATGGATACAGCATCATCAATGAATATGAATGAATGCAACATACATGAACATACTTATACCATCGTCAAGTCTAATGAGTAACATCAACAAAATACTTATTTCATCATACTTACCATAATCATCATCAAGCATGTTTATATGTATATGCATCATTCAATCACAATCACATCATTAATCATCAAATAGATTATTTCACAAGGTTCGTTTAGCTCGAAACGGCACATCAAACAGACCAACGGTTAAAAAGTTACGCATCTTTAAACTTTTTAAAAAAATGTTCTATCGCTAACAGCACGCGGCGCCAACTTGGTTCGCGGCGCCAATTGAGCGTCTCAAAAATCATTGGCTCTCTGCCAAGCAGTTCGCGGCGCAAACATATGCTCGCGGCTCAAACAGATGCTCGCGGCGCGAAACGAGAAAAATGTATGCCTTCGCGACGCCAACACTGGGGCGCGACGCGGACTGAGCGTGTCAAAACTTCCTGGCTTTCTGCTCAGCCGTTCGCGGCGCCAGGAAATGGAACACACATACAACACGAAATGCACGTCATAACACACAATTTAAGCATCAATTAAGACCATAACAACACACACATCATAGATTCAACAAAGGGATTATACATCACACAATTGACTCAATCCCTAAACCTATCATAGGACTCAATTGATACGAATCCCACATCTATTCTATGTTATCAACCTCTAACCCGATAATAGATGCTAATCAGATAAGTCCCCCCTTACCTTAGCCAAATTCTTGAATTCTTCCTCTTTCTCTGCTTCTGCACTTTCACGTTCTTGCTCTCTTCTCCTCTTTTGCTCTTTTCTCGTTCTATTTCCAACTTTCCTCTTTTCCTTCATTTATGAAAAACAACATAATTTTAGTAAAAGGCCTCATGACTATCACCCATCCTTTTACTAAACACTACCTCGGCCCAATTCTATTATTTTCCATAATTTGCAGAGAAATGCCAAATAATTCCAATAAAATAATTTAAATTCTAATTAAATTAATTTAAGGAAAATTACGGATGTTACACAAGTTGCTGCTTCATTAGAGAATCTCAGAATTTCTGAAGAGCCAACTATCAAAAGATCTCCTAGACACAACTCTGCTCATCTAGAAGATGTTATCATTGGAAAGAAGGATGATCCTATCAGAACAAGAGCATTCCTTAAGAACAATGCAGAATGTCAATTTTGTCTAGTATCTTTGATTGAGCCAACTTCTGTTGATCAAGCTCTGGAGGATGCTGACTGGATAATTGCCATGCAAGAAGAACTAAATCAGTTTACAAGGAATGATGTATGGGATCTAGTTCCAAGACCAAAAGGATTAAACATCATTGGAACTAAGTGGGTCTTCAGAAACAAGCTATGCGAAAAAGGAGAAGTTGTAAGAAACAAATCCAGACTGGTTTCTCAGGGCTATAGTCAGCAAGAAGGCATTGACTATACAGAAACTTTTGCACCAGTGGCCAGGTTAGAATCTATTCGCTTATTAATTTCTTTTGCCACTCAGCATAACATCACTTTGTATCAGATGGATGTTAAGAGTGCCTTCTTAAATGGTTATATAGATGAGGAAGTATATGTCCACCAACCTCCTGGTTTTGAAGACTCTAAGTCTCCAGAACATGTTTTTAAACTAAAGAAGTCATTATACGGACTGAAGCAAGCTCCCAGAGCTTGGTATGAAAGATTAAGTTCCTTCCTTCTAGATAATGGTTTCACTAGAGGACAAGTGGATACAACTCTCTTCTGTAAAACCTTTAAAAAGGATATTTTAATTTGCCAAATTTATGTTGATGATATCATATTTGGAACATCTAATGCTACACTTGGAAAGGAGTTTGCTAAGTCTATGCAGGCTGAGTTTGAAATGAGCATGATGGGAGAACTCAAGTATTTTCTTGGGATCCAGATCTATCAAAATTCTGAGGGAACTTATGTTCATCAGACCAAGTATGTGAAAGAACTTCTAAAGAAGTTTAATCTTTCAGAAAGCAAAGAAGAAAAGACTCATATGCATCCAACGTGTGTATTAGGTAAGGATGAGGTAAGTAAGAAGGTAGATCAGAAGCTCTACAGAGGTATGATTGGATCTCTTCTATATCTTACTGCTTCTAGACCTGATATTTTATTCAGTGTTTGTCTGTGTGCAAGATTCCAATCAGATCCTAGAGAATCTCACTTAACAGTTGTTAAGAGAATTCTGAGGTATCTGAAAGGTACTACTAATGTTGGTTTAGTCTATAGAAGATCTGAAGAATACAACTTAGTAGGATATTGTGATGCTGATTACGCTGGAGATAGAGTTGAAAGGAAAAGTACTTCTGGAAGCTGTCAGTTTCTTGGAAGTCATTTGATCTCCTGGTACAGCAAGAAGCAAGCTACAATTGCCCTCTCTACAACAGAAGCTGAATATGTTATTGCTGCTGGATATAGTACACAGATGCTCTGGATGAAGATTCAGCTAGAGGATTATCAGATATATGAGAGTAACATTCCCATATTTTGTGATAATACTTCTGCTATTTGTTTATCTAAGAATCCTATCTTACATTCCAAAGCTAAACATATTGAGATTAAACATCATTTTATTAGGGACTATGTTCAGAAGGGCGTTCTATCTTTAAAATTTATTGATATAGACCATCAATGGGCTTATATCTTTACAAAACCCCTTGCTGAAGATAGGTTTAAGTTCATTTTGAAGAATATCAGTATGGATTTATGCCCAGAGTGAAAGGATGAGAAGATCTGATATATGGATTAGATTTGAAATGATTATTTATTTTCTTATCAGAAGTTCTGAAAATGTTGATCGGTTAGATATTCTGATTCTGTTATTACTAACGTTTCATATGTCTAAGTTGATTCAGAATTTCTTTTAAAGCAAAACAGCTGTCACAATCTATTCCAGAAGATGAACACGTGTTCACTCTAAAGGGACAAGCATGCGTGCAGTTGATGAGACGCCGCCCTAGGTAACTGTGCAAATCATTTCAAATATCACGTTTTACCCTAACGTTATTCAACATTAAATGCTAATTGATTCATTGCCTGTAATCTTTGTCATTCAGAATCACATTGCATATCATTTCAAATTCGTGCCAATATAAACACATTTCTATATTATTTCATCTCTTTCCATTCATCTTCATTATTCATTGTCTGTGCATTTCCGTCTATATCTCTCTCTTTTCATAAACCCTAGTTACAAAACCCAATAATCTCAGTGTGAATCTATGGCTTCCTCATCAAATGTTCAACGCAAGGTTTCGTCTACAAAACAAGATCAACAAAAGAAATCTACAAATACTCCATTGAAGAGCTATTTGATTCCTTATGACGAATTGAAGGTTCTCTGTGAAACTATGGTGGATTTTGAAAATCTTATGGCTCATGATTTTAAAATCAAAACTGGAATGCTAGTACAAGGATGGGCAAACTTCTTTGAACGGTTAATTGGACCAGTTTACCCCACTTTGGTTAAGGAATTCTGGACACATGCCACTGTTACATCAACTGCTATCATTTCCTTTGTCTTAGGTCATGAAGTTGTTGTGACTGAAAAGCTGATAAGGAAAATGTACAGTCTTGATGGTATAGGTGGAGTTACTGGAGCTCTCCCAGGCAGAACTGATTGGGAAAAAGTTGACCCAGAGTTGTTCACTTCTGGAGTTGCCTCTCCCTACACTACTGACTTGAAGTCTTCCTACAGAGTATGGGCAAAGATCATTCTGGGATCTATCTATCACAGAAAACCAACAAACTCTGCTACCTACGTCAATCAAGATCAGAAGTATGTTTTGTTCTGCATTGGAAAAGGAATGAGAGTTAATCTACCACATATTCTGTTTCAACATCTGAAGACAAATGTTGAAGAATCAAGGGAAGAAGAACGTCTGAAGTTTCCCAAGCTAAATAAAAATACTATTCCTTTTGGAAGAATGATATCAGATATGCTGACTGAGAGTGGGTTGATAGATACTCTGAGAGCAGCTGGCTCTTCTCAGAATTTGTCTACTATTCGTGGGAGTATTCTAACTGCTCAGTCTTTGAGAAGGATGCAGTTGATTGAAAAGGTGACCACTCCTCCAAAAGTGTTTCCAGATATTCTGACTAGAAGAACTCCTGTTGTTAGTTTCTCTCATATGTTCAAAGAGGAGCTAGATAAATTTGTTAAACGCTATATGAAATCCTGTGTTAAGGCAGAATCTACTGTTGATCCTGCTTGGATTCGTGGAAGAAATCTTCCATCTCTGGATGAGTTAAGGAAGAAGGATAAGAAGAAGAAAGAGAAGAAGTTGAAAAGAAAGGTCACAGAAGAAGGACCTGATGCTAAGAAAGCTAAGAAGCAGAAGAAATATTCAGGTATTGTAATCTCTGACTCTGTACCTAATACGAATTCTAAACATATATCAACAGAGTCTCTCAAAGTAGCTAGAACTTATGAACAGTTTCAGAAGCTCATAGAAGATGCTTTCAAAGTAGACTCTTCTAGCTCACAATCTACTTCTGCCCTTCCCCCTCACAAAAGGCCACCTCCTTCTGAAATTCCTTCTTCTTCCACCACTTCTAAAAGACACCATCCACTACCAATTCTTGACCCCCAACCTCTAAATGTTGTCTTTCCTCAAATCTCTTCTGAAAATATATTCTCAACCACATCCATTCCTTCTGCAATCTCACCATTAATTGATCCCTCAACCACCTCCACCGCAGATTCTTCATCCTCTCTATCCTCCTCTATCACCACTGCTTTGTTCTCAAGAGAATCTGAACCCTATTGTATTCTTAACCCAGACATTTATTTCACCATCAACCCTCCTGAACCCTCTGTTGATATTTGTTGTGAATTTTTAAAGTATAAGGTCAGAACAGGGTTAGATACTCTGAAAGCTGCTCATGACTCCAAGATGGATCATGTTGCTGCTAGCAAGCTGTGGAAAATCTTTGAGAAGGATATTCAGGCTGATTTTATGGATATCAAGAAGAGATGCTTGGCTGATGCTCCTGGACCTTCTGGTTATTTTTTGGAGTTAGATGATGGTAAGTACTATCATCCTATTACAAACTGGACGCCAGCTATAGAGAAGGAGTCTGTTGATGAGCTTGAAGAAGTGCAGCCTCTGGCTATGGTTGTGTGGAAGCCCCAATACAATGTTCTGACTGCCGAATTTCAGTCTCCATTCAACTGGCTTAGGGAGAATCCCTCTGTTAAATCACCAAATATGGTATATCTAGAAGTTGAATACCCATCAGAACCTGTTGCTCCAACACCTCCAGAGAATCTGGCTGAAATACTTCTTGCTCTTGAACATCCAGATGCTGAGATCCCTGCTCCTGTTTATCCTGAAGATGCTTTTGTGTCTGAAGCTGATGTTGAGAATCATCCTGCTGAGAAAATTCCTGTTGAGAAAAATCCTGGATATTTTCTCATGGTTGAAGCTAATGCTGAGAATCCTCCTGTTATGGACAATAGCTTTGATGCTTCTTCTGCTAGACCTTCTGTCTCTGTTTTGATAAACACTATGAAGGCTCTTCAACAGAATCAAGCTGATTTGGCTACCCGTCTGGACAAGCACGAGGATACTCATGAGGAATTCAGATCCTTCATCAAGGATCAGAAGGAAGACTCTGCTGAGATTAAGAACCTTCTGGCCGTCTTAGCTTCTAGGCTTAGTCAGTCGTAGTCTATCTTTGGTCTTAGCTTGTTTTCTTTGTTTTCTGCATCTGCTTCTATCATTTTGTATCTTCTGATATTTTTATCAATGAAATTTTATCTTCTTCACTCTGTGTGTCTTTTTCATCTGAATTTTTTAATGCTTTTTGATTTTATGACAAAAAGGGGGAGAAACATGATAATTGAATTGATTTATTATATCAGTTGCTGGGATTAAGTCTCAACATTCTCAACATTATTTGCAAGTTCTATGTTTTTGATAGTTTTTGCAGGAATGAGATATTCTGAAAAGGCTACACATGAGAAGCAAATACATGAGGAAAAGCAATTATAAGAAGAAACATGTTCTTAGAGAATTGAAGCAAGCTTGGTGCTGTGAAGCTTCAAGATCAGAAGCAAGAAGAATGTTCTGATACATTTTTTTAAAAATGCTCTGATACATTCAAGAATGCTCTGATAGAATCAAGTATGCTATGATTCAATTGATTACATAGAGAAATTCAAAGCTCTGAAGTTGTCCTATGGAAGCAAGAAGCAGAAGCTCTGAATGTTCTGAAGTTCTATGCTACGTGAAAGTCTCGACTGAAATGGAAAAATACTCAAGGAAGTCTTTTATTTATAAATTCTTCTAGTATTTATTTCAGGGGGAGATTGTTAATCTCATGGGAGACATATTCACACAATCTGATTATATGCTTATGCTATAACTATGTAATTGTCTTTGGTCATCTGATATTCTGGTTACAAATTCATATCAATTATATATGTTTTTGTCATCATCAAAAAGGGGGAGATTGTTAGAACAAGATTTGTTCTGATCAATATTCTATGTTTTGATGATAACATTATATATGAATTTTGTATAAGACAATGTGGTGCCCTAATCCTTTGCATTTTCCATTTCACGAAATACATAAAGAGTATGCACAAATCAGCGCTCAAAAGCACTGACTCAAAAGGTTCTGGATGGCTACATCAGAACATGCTCTGGCAAGACATCAGAAGATGGTCAAGCAGAATCAGAACATGAACTATGAAGCATCAGAAGAACACGAAGTCAGAAGCAGAAGCACTGAAGTTCTAAATGGTATCACGCTCAAGCTCTTCAAAGTCATAAGACAAGAAGATGCTCTGCACCAAGTTGTTGACTCTGAAATTCAAACGTTGTTTACTACAAATCTGAGTTCAGAAGCAAGTACAAGATGACATGCTATTAAGTCTAATCATTGACTGACAAAAGGAACGTTAGAAGCTACAAAAGGCAAAGTCAGTAAAAGCAGCAAAACCATGGCTCGAGGTAGTTGACAAAAGTGTGAAACATTAAATGCAGCGTTGTACTATTCATGCAAAGCATTAAATGCAACCCAACAGTCATCTTCTCTCAACGCCTGTATATAGAAGTTCTGATCAGAAGCAGTATAGAACTCTTGTGCAAAATACTAAAACGCTGTCAAATTCAAAGCTCACGAACTTCATCTTCAACCCCACAAACTCTTGTAATATTTAGTGAGTGTTAAGCTTAGAACTTAAGAGAAATATCACTGTTGTGATTATAGCTTTATAAGAAGCAATCTTACTCTTGTAAACATTTATTTTACATTGTTTGTAAAATGTTCCTAGAGTGATCAAGTTGTGATCAGTACTCTAGAAGACTTAGAAGTTTTCTAAGTGGTGATTTCCTAGAGTGATCAAGTTGTGATCTGTATACTCTAGAAGACTTAGAAGTTTTCTAAGTGGATAACCATTGTAATCAGTTGGATTAGTGGATTAAATCCTCAGTTGAGGTAAATCACTTTAAGGGGGTGGACTGGAGTAGTTTCGCTAACAACGAACCAAGATAAAAATATTTGTGTTAATTATTTTTATCTTACAAGTTTTTGAAATCACACTTATTCAAACCCCCCCTTTCTAAGTGTTTTTCTATCCTTCATGTCCAACCCAAAGTTGGATCTACGAGGTTGGTTACTTTTTCCATATGTGAAATGTGCTAGAAGTATTGTACAGAGTAATTTAAAAGATAATTATTGAAAAGTGATAATTACATTTATTTTAAAATAAAATATCTAATATACATCTAAAATCTAATATACATATATAAATATTTAAGTACCTGGAAAAACCAAGTATACCCTTCGAATTAAATGACTAAATTTTTCTGATTTCAGGGTTATTTGTGACTTATTTAAAGTACCTGGAAAAACCAAGTATACCCTTTTGACATTTTTTTTTACCAAGGCAAAATTAACTTCTTTCATTCAATAAAATGGGTTCAATACAAGGAGGTATACAATTAACGTAACTACGTCGAGACCAGGAATTGGCCGCCTTTGTTAGACAATGAGCAACCATATGCGCTTGACGCTTAACAAACTCTACCTCAAAGTTTGGAGAATTAAGTAATAAAACCTGAATAGATCGAATAATAAAATTAAATTCGGAGCCTCCGATAACATTGGAATGAATAGTTTGCACCACTCTTTGCGAATCACTCTCAAAGACGACATGATCAAGATGATGAGTTAAGGCTCCATGGATAGCTTCTTTAAGTGCCAACGCATCCGCTTCATCAACAGATAAGTGACCAACATCCCAAGCAACACCGGCATGGATAAAATTCCCCACATTATCACGAACACACCACCCTCTAAGTGTGGGGGCAGCCGCGGTATCCGGATTACTTTGTGCCACATTTAATAAACTGATATGTCACTATCACATTTTTTCTTAGTCTTTTTTAATTTATTTTTAAAAAAAATTTACTGATTCTTAAACACTAATATTGGTTGTTATAATAATTAAATTTGTTGAAGAGATTTTTTACGGCTCCACTTTGATTCCATATTCAAATCTATTCCATTTTTACCGTTACAGTTAATGTAATATATTGGAACCAACGTATAATAAGTATATAATGAATACTGCCAAATTTATTTTGTTGCTTTTGAATTTTCACTAGCTACTATATAATTCCTATCATTCACTTGCAAACTTAAGGTTCAGTTTTTTTTTTTCTTTCTATTCTTTTTCTTCTCTTGCTTTTTCAATCCATTGGATTCTGAAATTCTATTCTTTTTGTTCTCTTGCTTTTTGAATTGAAAAAAATGCTCTAACATGTTTAATTTGTTTTCTGATTTTTTACAGGTTATGTTGCGCAATTTTTTCATGTTTATCTCTTAAAATCAAATTTTCTTTGAAGATATTGTTGTTTGATTCACTTGCAAAAGAAACATGGGTGTTACTACTGGCAGTACGGATAGTTTCATCGTGCAAATAAAACATAAAAAGGATTCAAATAAAACTTAAAAGCAATGGCAATTGAAAATTATTTCTAGAAACGTGTATCAAAATATCTTATGAGAATTATGCTTATATTTTCATCATTATTGAATTATTGAGGTTTGTTAATTATATTATAATAATAATTTTATCTATAATTTTGATATTAATATTATAATGAGTTAGAGAATCAGATGTACGGTTTATTATAAGCACAAATCAATGATTAAAAGTTAAAGCATATTATTAGTCTGTATTTGTAACTATGTGAATATTAATCCATTGAAAAATGATTTTAAATTTTACAAATAATAATTTGATAAATGTGAATCCAGACTGGACTCGTGCGATAGCACGGAATTCTTATTATTAGTATTTATTAAAATGACACTCAATTTGACTACTTAGCTTGGATAATGGGAGGAAATTATTTTTGATTTGTAATTGTCTTTTTGACTTGGTCAAAGGAGTAAAGTTGTTTGATTGTTTTTTATTGCCGAAAGAAAGGTGATTATTAGCATTAGAAGTCAGTTTCCTTAGTCTCCATGAGTCTTGCCATGGAATAAACAACCAAAGTTTAGATGTTCTAATTGTTCTGCGCATTACCCTATTAATATTATAGCTTAAATTTGTTACAGAAAGTTTTTTTTTTTTTTTAGCAAACTCAATTCATATCATTAATTAAAAATTGTTCAATACATGGAGGAATTCAATAGAGAACCGCGTGTCTAAAATTGGCTGCCTTAGCAAGACTATAGACAACACAATTAGTTTGACGCTTAACAAAGTTGACCTCAAAGTCATTTCGGGAACTAAGTAAATTACGGATATTATTAATAATCAAACTATATTCAAAATTTATCAAGTGAAGGAGCATTAGTTGCTTGAACCACTAGTTGAAAATCGCTTTCAAAGATGATGTGTTGCAAGTATAAATTGATTGCTTATAAAATAATAGTTATATTCATAGTCTATATAAATATCATTATATCATTTTAATGAACCAAGGTTTCAATTTGATTAATACAAAATTTATTAAGTTCTTTTATATCATTATATCATTGTTTTTTCTTTTTCTGTAATTTTAGATATGTTCCTTTTTCCTTCTGATGTTCAAGTCTATGATCAACTGTATTAATTGTTATATGTTCCTTTTTCCTTCTGACGTTCAAGTCTATGATCAACTGTGTTAAACTTGTTTTTGTAATTAGCTTACTGGATGAAGATATTATAGTTTATCACCGATGATTCAATTATAAAAAGTTAAAAATTGAAGAACCAATTGCCATAACAATTATAAATTTATAGCCATCAAGTTGCTCATGAATATTGAAAAATAAGCCAACATCTGATTAGAAGAGAGATACATTAGATTATTTACGCAACAATTGACAAAACATATATATATTCTAGCAAGCTCTCATCATGAATCAAAGTTTCTTCCTAATTGGTACAGGGGAGGCAGCAGAAATTGCAGACTTAGAATGACAAGATCTGAAAGAACCAGTTCTCATAAACATCAAAACTGAATTGACGATTTTCTTGACCTTAACAGCAGCCCTTTTAATCTTAGGCCTTTTAGGCTCTACAAAATGATTCATAGAAGATAGTTTATAAGTTGTCAGAAATATTTTCCTTTGTTTCGCTCTTCTTCGTCTGTAGCTAATAGATTTGAGAGTGGTTTCTTTTCCTTGAAGACTGACAAGTTCATATCTGTGTCTGCGGCTGAAGGTGAGAGTGGCGTTGCGAACAAGTGTGTTCATCGTTACAGAAAGTAACTGAATCTGAAAAGAAAGCAGAAGTTTTATGTTTTAGATGGTGTTATCCAGGGTATAAATAAAGTAAGCATATTTATATGGGTTCTTTATATGTTGCTTCCACCTATCTTCTAAAGTTTCCGTATTTTTATGTTGTCGTATAGACTGGTGTAATAGAGTGTTTGACCATTCTTTAATTGTTTATTTATACTTTCTTAATTGATGGGCGCACCTTTGTACCATAAAATTTATACTATATATGCATAGTGCTCCTGGTTGGTTGTTGTCTACATGATCACTTTTTAAATTCAAGAATATTAATTTAAATAGAATCATGTGGTCCTAAACTTTTTTTTTTAAAGAGATTGAGTAATGGTGTAGAAAATACCGTTTTAGATTTTTTTTTTTTTTTTTGTTCTTCTCTAATCCATCACCCACTCATTCAAAGTGTATTTTATAATGTAGAAATATTATTTAAAAAAAAAGAAATATTTATTTGGAGATATAGATAAAACTAAATGATAATTGAAATATTTTTAAAAATACTTTTTTTTTAAATAATTAATAATGGCGAAAAGTAAAAGGGGCTAGTATTAATTAGTTACGTCAATTTTGGGGACTAGGTCAAGGGCCACCCCACTTAGTATAGGGTATTATTGCTTCATTATTCTCATGAGTAAGTAATTAACAATGTTGCCCGCTCCGCTCAAGTGTGATTAAAATAAAATTCGGTGAGAATTCAGATCCTATTATTTCATTTCTTCTTTCTTAGCAGCCATGACGTCTTGAGTGGCAGCTACAGAAGCAAATTTTTTCTCTAAGTGCTCATGCTTCTGACTGGAAGAAACTACAGACTCAGATGAGAAAGACTTGAGATTTTGCAAGATTGTATCCATAGAGGTTCTAAGAGTGTCCCATATAGCTGCATAAGCTATGGGATCAGGTGCAATGAGACACTCAGCAACCAAATTTTGAACGCTGTCAACTATAATAGTTCTAAACTCTACCATTTGGTATATGATATGAGATGGAAGGTTCAACTTTTGAGTGGGATGAGGTGTTAAGGGAAAAGATAAATCTATTGTGCTAGATTCTAACACAACATCTGCCTCTCTAGTAGGAGAAAGGTGACGATCAGATGGTTGAGGTTGTTGGTTAAGGTGTATTTAAGGTACAATTTGGTCTTTTGTGGCTTTTGGTTTAGGTTGGTCCAAAATGACTAGTTCAAGGCTAGTTTCGGCTTCAATTATTGGTTGAGGTTAAACAAAGTGGTTTTCAGTGTTGGTTTGGTCTTGGGTGTCTTGCTCAGCTCTAGTCTGAAGTTCTGATGCAGCTTGAACTTCAGATTGAAATTGAACAAGATTAGGTTGAGGTTCAAGTTCAAGTTGGGTTTAGGGTTCTGGTAAAGATTGATCTTGGATTACTTGTTCAGTTTTAGATTGAATTCGAATTTTAATCTGAACAAGGTTTGTTGTTCTAGTTTAATAGAATTGATATGGATATTTTGTTGGGTATCAAAGGGTTTGATTTTAAGAGGACTAGCATGAAGAGGTTCAACCACAAGAGGTCTAAGTTCATATTTATCAAACTCATAGCTTGTGATTAGCCTTGAGCTTTATTTAGAACTGGAACCCTTTATAGGGGGTTCAAACATGATATTTAAGGGTTGAGGTTCGTTATGTTAGAACAAGAATTGTTCTGATCAATTATCTTAGTTTTGATGATAACAATAATATGAATTTTGCTTAAGATAATATGGTACTCTAATCCAATGCAATTTCCTTTTCAGGAAATATATAAAGAGTATGCATAATTCAGCGCTCAGAAGCTTTGTCTCAAAGGGTTCAGCATGCAACATCAGAACATGGTCTGGCAAGACATCAGAAGATGGTCGAAGCAGAATCAGAACATGGGTCTATGGAAGCATCAGAAGAACATGAGATCAGAAGCACTGAAGTTCTGATGGTATCACGCTCAGAAGCACTTCAAGGTCAGAAGATCAGAAGATGCTTTGCACCAAGCTGTTTGACTCTGATGATATTCAAACGTTGTATTCACAAACATCAGATCAGAAGGAAGTACAAGTGGCAAGCTACGCTGACTGACAAAAGGAACGTTAAAAGCTATTATAGGCTACGTCAGTAGACACAGCGTGAACAAGGCTCGAGGTAGTTGACAAAAGCGTATAACATTAAATGCGATGTTGTACGGAACACGCAAAGCATTAAATGCACTCAACGGTCATCTTCTCCAACGCCTATAAATATGAAGTTCTGATGAGAAGCAAGGTTAACGATTCTGAACAAAACAACTCTTATTAACTTGCTGAAACTCTGTTCTACTCAAAGCTCAGAATCTTCATCTTCATCAAAGCTCACTACATTGCTGTTGTAATATATTAGTGAGATTAAGCTTAAACGTTAAGAGAAATATCACAGTTTGTGATTATAGCTTTTAAGAAGCAATTGTAATACTCTTAGAATTGATTACATTAAGTTGTAAGGAACTAGAGTGATCGTGTGGATCAGAATACTCTAGGAAGTCTTAGAGGTTATCTAAGCAGGTTGTAACTAGAGTGATCGTGTGGATCAGTATACTCTAGAAAGTCTTAGAGGGTATCTAAGCAGTTGTTCCTGGAGTGATCAGTGTGTGATCAGAAGACTCTGGAAGACTTAGTTGCTGACTAAGTGGAGAACCATTGTAATCCGTGCGATTAGTGGATTAAATCCTCAGTTGAGGTAAATCATCTCTGCGGGGGTGGACTGGAGTAGTTTAGTTAACAACGAACCAGGATAAAAATAATTGTGCAATTTATTTTTATCTGTCAAGTTTTTAAAGCTACACTTATTCAAACCCCCCCTTTCTAAGTGTTTTTCTATCCTTCAATTGGCATCAGAGCGCCGGTTCTAAGGTGCAAGCACTTAACCGTGTTTAGAAAAGATTCAGGAAGAGAAAAACGCTTCAGTAAAAGATGGTTGATGAAAGTGAAAAGTCTACACCTGCATCTACATCTGGCTCTGCTGAGCAACACAACGGTAACAATGGTTATACTAGACCGCCGGTATTTGATGGTGAAAACTTTGAATACTGGAAAGATAAACTGGAAAGTTACTTTCTTGGTCTAGATGGTGATCTATGGGATCTTCTGATGGATGGTTACAAACATCCAGTAAATGCCAGTGGCGTAAAGCTGACAAGGCAAGAAATGAATGATGATCAGAAGAAGCTTTTCAGGAATCATCATAAATGCAGAACTGTTTTGCTGAATGCTATCTCTCATGCTGAGTATGAGAAGATATCTAACAGGGAAACGGCCTATGACATATATGAGTCCTTGAAAATGACTCATGAAGGAAATGCTCAAGTCAAGGAGACTAAAGCTCTCGCTTTAATCCAGAAGTATGAAGCCTTCAAGATGGAGGATGATGAAGACATTGAAAAGATGTTTTCAAGATTTCAAACTCTTACTGCTGGATTGAGAGTTCTTGACAAGGGATACATCAAGGCTGATCACGTAAAGAAGATCATCAGAAGCTTACCCAGAAGATGGGGTCCTATGGTGACTGCATTCAAGATTGCAAAGAATCTGAATGAAGTTTCTCTGGAAGAGCTTATCAGTGCCTTGAGAAGTCATGAAATAGAGCTGGACGCAAATGAGCCTCAAAAGAAAGGTAAGTCTATTGCATTAAAATCCAATATCAAGAAATGCACTAACGCTTTTCAGGCTAGAGAAGAAGATCCTGAAGAATCAGAATCCGAAGAAGAAGATGAACTGTCCTTGATCTCCAGAAGGCTGAATCAACTCTGGAAGAACAAGCAAAGGAAGTTCAGAGGCGTCAGAAGTTCAAAGAAATTTGAACGTGGAGAATCTTCTGATGACAGAAGATTTGACAAGAAGAAGGTCATGTGCTATGAATGCAATGAGCCTGGACACTTCAAGAATGAATGTCCAAAACTTCAGAAGGAAAATCCCAAGAAGAAGTTTCATAAGAAGAAAGGTCTTATGGCAACCTGGGATGAGTCAGAAGATGATTCAGACTCTGAAGATGAGCAGGCTAACTGTGCGCTGATGGCGACAGAAGATAACGGATCAGAATCTACATCAGAATCAGATTCTGAAGAGGTATTTTCTGAACTTACTAGAGATGAGTTAGTTTCCGGTCTAACTGAACTTATGGAATTCAAGTCTCAGATGAGTCTCAAATACAAAAAGCTGAAAAAGCTATTTGAATTTGAAACAAAGAAGCTTGAGTTGGAGAATTCTGAATTAAAAGAAAAACTTTTAAAATTATCCAATAATGTTGGATCTCCTTCTGATTCAGAAAAATCCACTCCTAGTCTAAACCATATTCTGAAAGAATATGATTTAAGTTTCAGGAAGTTCTTATCTAGAAGTATTGGCAGAAGTCAGCTAGCTTCTATGATATATGCTGTGTCTGGAAACAAAAGAGTCGGCATTGGTTTTGAGGGTGAAACCCCATACAAACTTGAACCTGTTGATGAAATGAAATTCACATACAAGCCATTGTATGATCAGTTCAAGTATGGCCACTCCCATGATATTAGGCACACTTCACATGCTCAAAGTTTTCACATAACACACACCAAAAAGCATGTGACACAACCTAGGAAATATCATGAAACTCACATTAAAGATTATCATGTTGTTCCTCCTATTGCTTATAATGTTAAACCTAAGAAGTTGTGGGTACCAAAGAAAAAGACTATTTCTTTTGCAGATTCTCTTGGCGACAAAGAAGACAAAAGTCAACATGACATGTCACCTGGACTCAAGTTGGTCTCAACACTTGAAGGGAAGAAAGACTGTCTTCCAAGTTCTGGTACTTAAATCTGTTGAAGAAACTATGTTCGTAGGAGATCAGAAAAGGAAGTTTATTAGTCCTGGAACCATCTGTTATGTTTGTTTCTAAAGCAATGATGTTTCGTTCCTGATTATTCTTAAGGCTCTAAATGTTACAGAATATACAATATTGAAACATTGATTGTGGACGAATCAATAAATATCTGGTTTGATGATAAACCTGTTTCTGATGAAACAAAGCAGCTTAAGAATTTCTGCAGATACAGTTTTGTCTTATCAGAAGCTGCAGAACAAAGAAGTGAATCTCCAGAAGCTGTGTATATCAGAAGTAATGGATCAGAAGATCATTCAGATTTATATAAGCACACTTCAGAAGGAGTGTTTCCAGAAGAGAAACTTGATCAATTCAGAAGCAGTGATTGGAATCAGATGGCGTAAAGCCTATTGAATATTTCACACCTGTCATCCATTATCTGATGATGAACACGTGTCTCTACGGTCAGTACGAAGCGTGCAGTTGAAAAGACGCCTACCTAGGTAATTGTATTTAATCATTTCATTTACCATGCTATCTCTCCTAATGTCATTTCTCATTTAATGCAAAATGATTTAAATTATTTTCAAATCTTTTAAATAGCCCGCTTCAACTTCATTCTTTTCTCCGTTTCTCTACTTTGTTGTACATTTTTTTTCGCTGCATCTGTTTCTTTCTTTTTCAAACCCTAGTCTTTGTTCTAATCTTACGACATAATCATCATGGACTCTTCCTCTTGTTCTTCTTCCTCAAAAGAAGGACTTACTTCTTCACAAATCCTTCTGCGAAATTATGAATATGCTCCTTTGAAAACTTGCTTGATACCCACGAAGGACTTGGAGGTTTTATGTGAAACTGCTGTGGACTTAAACAATCTTAAAGCGAATGGCTTTAAGTGTGATGCAAGAATCCTTGAGCAAGGATGGTCCAAGTACCTTAATAGATTGGTTGGTCCAATTTATCCTGATCTTGTGAAGGATTTCTGGGTACATGCAACGGTTACCCCAACGGCCATCATTTCATTCGTGCTAGGGCATGAAGTGGTTATCTCTGAAAAACTGATCAGGAAGCTATACAATCTGAATGATGAAGAAGGTTGGTCTGGTTTTCGACACGCATCTGTTGATTGGTCGATAGTTGAAAAACAAATCTCTAAGTCTTCTGGGATTGACTCGAATAACACAGGCACCTTGAAGCCATTTTATAGAGTATGGGCTGAGATTATTCTGGGTTCTCTTCACCACAGAAAAAGGATGCTCTCCTCTTCTTACATCAGTCCAGATCACAAGCACACTCTTTTCTGCATTGGCAAAAAGACTGAGATCAACATTTCTCACATTCTGTTTGAGAATCTAAAGACTTCAATCCTTGAGTCAAGAGAAGAGGAAAGGGCGAAGTACCCTCATCTTTCAAGAACGACTATTCCGTTTGGAAGAATGATTTCAGACATTCTCACTGAAAGCAAAGTGCTGGACTCCATCAGAAAACTCAATGCATCCCATTTGCTTGGAGTAGTTCAAGGTCCCATTTTTAATGGTGTGGATTTGTTCAGATTAGAACTCATTCAAAATGTACCTTCTGTATGCCCAAGCTTTCCTGACATTCTCTCAAGAAGAGTTGCTGTTGAAGGTTTTGCCTCCTTATTTCAAGAAGAACTGCATCAGGTTGTCAAGTCTTACCTGGAAGATTGTGTTAGGAAGCAATCAGATATTGATCCTGCTTGGATCCGTGGCAGAGTACTTCCGTCCAAGGCTGATCTTCTGAAGAAGGATCAGAAGAAACTAAAGGCTAGGCTAAAAAGAAAAGCCCAAGAGGATGAGGCTGAGAAAGCCAAGAAGTTGAGGGTCACCTATGATCCTGACAAGGTGGACTCTGAAGAACGAAGAGATAAAAGGATTAGAGATTCCTTTCGCAGAACCAGATCGTCTTCTTCTGTACAAATCTCTAGACAGGTTTTTACTCCACCTCCTTCTGTTCCTAAACCATCTTTCCAATCACCTCCATCTGAACCAAAAATAAACTTCACCTTACCAAATCCTTCTCCATCATCCTTCTCCTCTCCCATTCTAAACCCCACACCTTTAAGTATTCTTCCCCCAACTCCTTCTGATAAATCTTTCTCACCAACTCCCTTTACAAATACTTCATCCTCGTCTCAATCTATCATTTCTGATATTCCATCCTCATCAATCATTCTCTCAGATATCCCTTCTTCCTCATCCACCGTACCTCCACCTTCTATATCCCATCCCTTACCTACCAGAAAATCCAAACCTTGCTGTCTTCTCTACCCTGACTACAAATTCACCTTCAATCCGCCTGAACCTGAACCCTATACCTACCTGGAACTTTTCAGACATGAGGTGATTAGCAGTCTAGACCTTCTGAAGGATGCATTTCTAAATGGTCTGGATGATGTTTCTACAAGAAATCTCTGGAGAAGATTTCGCAAGGATTTTCAAGTAGAAGCAATGGGAGTACAGAAAAGACTAGTGGCTGCTGCCCCTGGTTATCCTGGTTACCTTCTGGAAGATGATAATGGTATATACTACCATCCTCTCAGAAATTGTGTTGCTGCTGAGGAGAAGCCCTTTGTGGACGAATTGGAAGTAGCAAGACTGGCTGCTGAAATGGAAACAAATCCATGCAGGGATATTGTTATCTTTATTCCTGATTATCCTGTTCTGCTCGGAGACTTCAAGACTCTCTTTGACTATCTGAGGGAAAACCCTTCTGAGAAAGATCCAAGCTTGGTCATTCCAGAAGTTGTTGACCCACCAGAAGTTGAAGGTCCTTCTGCTCCCAGGAATCTAGCTGCCATTCTTCAGGCACTTGAGAATGGAGACTCGGAAATTCCTGCTGCAGAATATGGAGATGCTTCCATGCAAGAAGCAGATGCTGAAGATCATGTTGCTAAATCAGATCCTGTTGAGGAAATCCCTGCAAATGATCTCTCCATGGAAGCTATAGATCAAGTTGCTATTCCTGTGGTTGAAAGCGGTGAAGCTTCTTCTGATGAACCTTCTCGTCTTGCAAGGACTCTGGAAGAAATTCAGAGGAGACAGGATGAGCAAAGCTCACTCAATGCTGAGTATAGAGCTTTCATGGTGAGGCAAGATGGACACAACAATGAGGTTCAAGAGATGCTGGCCAAGATCTTGTCAAGACTAGGGCCATCTTAGATTGAGTCTGTGTTGTTTCTTTCCTTTCGTTGCATCTGTCTTTGTGCATCTGATCTTACTTATCTTCATGTACTTCTGTACCTGCTGTTTGAACTTCAATGAAATCATCTTCTTCCTCCGTGTGTTTCGTCTTGTTTGTCTCTGAATCTTTTTTGCTTTTTGATGATATGACAAAAAGGGGGAGAAATATGTGATAAATGATTTGATTTAATCAGTTGCTTTTACTAACAAGAACTGCAAGTTCTATATGGTTTAAGTGTTTTGCAGGTATAAAGAAGTGAAGAGAATCTTCAAAGCAAACACAAGAAGCAAAACCATAAGAAGTGTTATTCTGTAAAAAGAATAAGCTCATGGAAACTGAAGCAAGCTGAGTGCTGTCAAGCTTCAGAAATCAGAAGCAAGAAAGAAGAATGAATCAGAAGCACTGATAATAGAATTTGATCCATATTTGTCTATTTGCTTTGACAAAATTCTATTTGCTCTGATACATTATTTTAGCCTATATGGCTCTGATACATATCATGTGTTCTAATATACATTTTATGTTCTGACTCGTTCATGCTGACTTTTGTCGTTTAGTTTTTGTTCTGTAACATTTCAGGGTGTAAGAGATGCTCTGATGATGCTCTGGTACATTCAATGATGTTCTGATACAAATCTAGCATGAAGTGATGTTGGTAGAAATTCAAAGCTCTGAAGCTATCCGAGGGAAGCAGAAATCAGAAGCTGTGAATGTTCTAAAGATCCAGAAAACTCAAGTTCTGAAGCTGTCCTAGATGGAAGCAGAAATCAGAAGCTGTGAATGTTCAGAAGATCAAAGAAATTCAAGTTCTGAAGCTGTCCTAGATGGAAGCAGAAGTCAGAAGCTGTGAATGTTCAGAAGATCAAAGAAATTCAAGTTCTGAAGCTGTCCTAGATGGAAGCAGGAATCAGAAGCTGTGAGTGTTCTAGGGATCTAAAGAAATTCTAGTTCTGAAGCTGTCCAGTGGAAGCAGAAGTCAGAAGCTATGAATTCTCTAAAGACAAAAGCTTATGTGATCGTCTCTACCGAAATAATCAGGGAAGTCTTTTATTAAAGTTCTTCGAGTATTTATTTCAGGGGGAGATTATTTATCTCAGGGGGAGATTGTTAATCTCAGGGGGAGACATATTCATATGCTTATGCTATAGCTGTGTAATTTGTCTTTTGCCGCCTGCTCTTTCTGATCGCAAATTCATATCATTTATATATGTTTTTGTCATCATCAAAAAGGGGGAGATTGTTAGAACAAGAATTGTTCTGATCAATTATCTTAGTTTTGATGATAACAATAATATGAATTTTGCTTAAGATAATATGGTACTCTAATCCAATGCAATTTCCTTTTCAGGAAATATATAAAGAGTATGCATAATTCAGCGCTCAGAAGCTTTGTCTCAAAGGGTTCAGCATGCAACATCAGAACATGGTCTGGCAAGACATCAGAAGATGGTCGAAGCAGAATCAGAACATGGGTCTATGGAAGCATCAGAAGAACATGAGATCAGAAGCACTGAAGTTCTGATGGTATCACGCTCAGAAGCACTTCAAGGTCAGAAGATCAGAAGATGCTTTGCACCAAGCTGTTTGACTCTGATGATATTCAAACGTTGTATTCACAAACATCAGATCAGAAGGAAGTACAAGTGGCAAGCTACGCTGACTGACAAAAGGAACGTTAAAAGCTATTATAGGCTACGTCAGTAGACACAGCGTGAACAAGGCTCGAGGTAGTTGACAAAAGCGTATAACATTAAATGCGATGCTGTACGGAACACGCAAAGCATTAAATGCACTCAACGGTCATCTTCTCCAACGCCTATAAATATGAAGTTCTGATGAGAAGCAAGGTTAACGATTCTGAACAAAACAACTCTTATTAACTTGCTGAAACTCTGTTCTACTCAAAGCTCAGAATCTTCATCTTCATCAAAGCTCACTACATTGCTGTTGTAATATATTAGTGAGATTAAGCTTAAACGTTAAGAGAAATATCACAGTTTGTGATTATAGCTTTTAAGAAGCAATTGTAATACTCTTAGAATTGATTACATTAAGTTGTAAGGAACTAGAGTGATCGTGTGGATCAGAATACTCTAGGAAGTCTTAGAGGTTATCTAAGCAGGTTGTAACTAGAGTGATCGTGTGGATCAGTATACTCTAGAAAGTCTTAGAGGGTATGTAAATCATCTCTGCGGGGGTGGACTGGAGTAGTTTAGTTAACAACGAACCAGGATAAAAATAATTGTGCAATTTATTTTTATCTGTCAAGTTTTTAAAGCTACACTTATTCAAACCCCCCCTTTCTAAGTGTTTTTCTATCCTTCACGTTAGAATCTGAAAGACCTACTAGCTAATATTGTTCAATAGGTCACTCACTAGCTAGGTGACTCGTGAAGTCTTCTAAGAAAAATGCTCTTGGGACAATTTCTTGTAGAGAAAAGTCCTTAAGCATCTGAACAATGTTATGAGAATCTGATGCATCCGTTTCTGATACTGAAGTTAGTTTGGAAGAGGGCATGACAGTACATATAGATAGGTTCTTGTCACGTTCAGGTGAGGGTGAGTGTTGTGTTGATTGTGTAAGAGATTAAGGAGGTGTTGGAGTTGGTGATTTGATCAAGAGAGGTGAAATGGAAGAATTTAAAACATTATCAGAGACAGAATTCAGGGGATTACCTTTGTGAACAATCTCTACAACACCTGAAGAAATTTGATCTTCTTCCATATGAGAAGCTCTAATTTTAGAAGCACTATCAGCCTCCTTCAACACAGCTTTTTATTCAACTTCCACTTGCTTCAGCAGAACTTTGGCAATGGAAGGAAGTTTCATAGCCTGATTCTTGCTTCAACAGAACTTCGGAAATGGAAGGAAATTTCATATCCTAATTGATCAATGCAAATTCTATCAATCTAGATCTTTCTTGAATGGCCTCTATAAAGAGGTTATGAGCTTCTTTTTAAACAACCTCGGTCCTCTTGACCAGCGGTTGTTCATCTTTTTCTTCTTCTTCTTTTTCTTCTGGCAACACCATATTCCTTAGCTTTTTCTTCTTCACAAACACAACCAATTCAAAAGAGGTTTTCTTCTGAGGAGTTTTGCTAGTGGCTCTACTTCTTGTCTTAGTAGACATCAAGACAGTTGCGGAGGCAACTTCTTGAACCTCCTTCTGAAGTTTCTTCTAGCGTACAACCTTCTTCTTAAGTGTCTTATGAACCTCCTTCATAGTTTTAGAAGTCGTCTGCTTCCTTTTTCTTGGAGGTTTGTACACACTTCCTTCTTGGGCTTCAGGAATGTCATTTATGGTCAGAATGACTCCAACTTCTTCCTTGTCCATTTTGATGAACTCCTGAATAACTTCAGGATTTTCCAACTTGGAGGTGCAAGGGAAATATTTATGAAGGCAATTCTGACATTTCTGATTCTTAGCCTAGCTGCTGGTTGCACAATATCTTTCTTTGAAATTATCTTCATATTCCTCTGCACATCAGCTGAAAGAATATTACCATGTGTTTCTTCCAAACATTTTGTAGCACCAGAAGTCATCATAGTCTCATTCAGCCTACTCTAATTAAACAACTTAGAAAAAAGCCTTGCATAAGGAACATTCTTCTTATGATTCTTTTTGGACTCTTTGTTAGCTTCACACAAGTGATTGAAGATGTATGCATGTAAGTTGATTTTTTCCATATTGATTAAAAACCAAATAAAATATTTATGATCCTAAGAGATTTGATAACTATTCTCTTCTTCTGGAATCAAACAACCAATCAAAATTCTGGACAGAAGCATGTGCTCAATCTTCAAGTTCTTCACTTTACCGAAATCATCAGCGTTGAGGAACAAAAGTTTCTTGATCACACTTGATTCTTAGTTGTTGCCTGTAACTCGGTGAACTGACTTTTATTTTCATAAGCAACAATGTTGCGGTGAGCATGAGTCGCCACCGACTTTTATTTTGTGCAATTTTAGGAAAGGAAAAAGTATAGAAAAAGACCTTTTTTTTAAAAAGAAAACGGGCTAGGGGGTTAAGTTATGAAAAGGGAAGGTGCAAGCACCCTTTTCATCCGTAGTTATCTACGGGCTCTTAATTTGCTTAGCTCATGTTTGTTTGTTTTGAGTTGAAAAAAGGGCATAAGGACTTTAGCGTAAATGCGTAGCCTTAGTTTTTTAAAAGAATATTGAAAAGATTTTTTTTATTGAGCAAGGCATATTAAGAGCACTACCCTAAATAGTTGGTCTTTTTATATGCTTTTTAAAGTTCCTAGGACTATCCATACTATATAGAAGTAGGTAGTCCTTGTTTATATTGGACGTGTGGGTCATCGAAGGGTCATCGAGGTCGTTTGAAAGCAACAAGTAGAGGTACCTTAGCATTTTAGCGAGACTATCATCATTTTTCGAGGGACAAGATCATTTACCGAAGGCAACCTTAAGGGACATCGAGGGACTATGATCTTTTATGATGTTTTTACTCGAGGGTCTTTTGCTAGTGGGTACCTCTACATTTGAGGGACAAGGCCTTATAATCGAAGGCAACCAAGAGGGGCGTATCCTAGAGGTGAGTGAGTGCAAGTGTGTTGGATTCGAATATTTAATCTTGAAGTTAATGAGCTAGCGTTCAGTTAACTTATCTTTCCATACAATCCTAATTACTAGCAGTTAAATAAAGTGCGGAAATTAAATCCTACACTATTACAAGGCTTCGGGGGAGGGATTACAATAAATCGGGGAGTGCGAAAAATAAATCCCTAATTACTATTACAAACCATGGGCAGATACATAATATTGAAAAAATGCGTGAAAATTTAAATTGTAAAGGAATGAAGTAAGAGACAATTGGCGAAGGTCTACAACGATCCAAAGGCTCAGGATAGTACCTCATAAACAAAACAAAAAGGTTAGTGATAACATAAGAAAATAGCAATGTTATAAACAATTATCGATACAAAAATTAACTAATGAGAAAAAATCTAAATAAAGACTAAATTAAATTCTAAAGAGAATAAAATGAAAATAAAATAAATTAATGAAGAGAAAAAAATGTTATATACTAAAAAAAAAAAAAATGGGCTGTAACGCCCTCCCCATATCTCTCTTTCAAAAATTTTATTATTTCTAAAAAGAAATATACTATACAAATCACTAATTAAATAGATAACAAAAATTACTTTAAATTTAAATAATCAAATAATCAATTAAAATAGTTATCCTAAAAATTAGACTATAGTAACTAAATTAAAATAAGAAAAACAAATAAACAACAAAAGTTATGCCACAATTATACAAGCAAGAATAATCAATTAACCAATTAACGTAGACTACATCTTCTAAGTCCTAAGACCATCTCCAATGGTGCAACCCATTTTTGAATTCTTTATGGGTCCCACCAGCCATATCATCTCAAAATAATTTATTTAATATTTATTTTATTGCTGTAATTCATATGGGTCCCACAACTTTAACTTATAAATTAATTTGATTGGGTACCACAATTTTTTAGTAGTTACATTGTAATGCAACTCTACTGTAACATGGAAAATTGATTCAATATTTTATTATTATATTAATGTCTAGTTGGAGAACTCATTGAAAAATACTACCATTGGAGATGCTCTAACTATTAGTAGTATGAGAGTTTTGACTTTTTTTTTATTAAATCAAAAATAAAAAGAAAATAAATAATGGAAAAATAGGAAAGAAAAAAGAACCGATTCTTCTCTCTTCCTCAAGCGCTTTCTCCTTCTCTGCCATTCAATTTCTCAGAAAAGAAAAACAATACCCCAACACAAATTTACAATCACACAAAATTTTAAACAGTAACTATCAAAATCTAATGTCATGATTTAACAGAAATCGGTTACCGAAAAGTGTTGCAGCATGGGTTCCATGGCGAAAAGGTATATGGCTTCGTCGTAACACGGAGGACGATTGAACGGTGGACGTCGGCGGAGTGGTGCGCTTACGTTGGTGTCGTAGGTTCCGATGCGATTCGGCGGAGTGCTGCGAGAAGCTTGCGGCTGTTGGGAGGTCGGATCGGGGGTGCGGGTGGCACGGTTGATAGTCGATTCGGTTTGTACGGCGGATCTGATATGCGCCGTCGCGATTCCGGCGCGGCGGCTAACACTTCCTCCTGCAAAAATAAATATACAGAGCATTCTTAATTTTATTCCATGTTTGGTTTATTGTTTATTGTGATTGTTAGAATGTTGATATAATTTGTTGTTTTTCTGGATCGATGTAATTGTCAAGGATGTCATTGAGTTAGGTTGAAGTTGTTTGTGAATTTTGACTTATGGTGATTTTGAATTGTGTTGTTTGTAATTTGGCTTATGGTGATATTGTTACGTGAGAAGGTGGGTTTTAGATGAGGTTTGTAGTGATGGTGATGATGGAGTTACGGTGGAGGTGAAGAGAGTGGGAGGCGGCTGATGTTTAGTAAGGAGAAGGAAGGTGTAGGTTAGAGACTATGGTGTGAATTGTTGTTAGTTTTTTCAACCAGCCCCCTGTGTAGAAATTGTGCGTGTGAATTTGTAGTGTGGAATGATTGGAATTGAATGGAATTTAAGGGAGCAATTATTATGAAATATTTAAAATGAATGGGATTAAAAAAGAGTAATTGTTGAGAAACATGAAATGAATTATAATGATAACGTGTGTTATTTGTGAGCATTTGAATTTTTGGGATGTTATGATTTTATGCATTAATGTTTGGTGAATGAAACGTGTGATTTGGTCTTTCTAATTTTTTTTATTCTCTTTGCTTTAATAATAATAATAATAATAATAATAATAATAATAATAATAATAATAATAATAATAATAATAATAATAATAATATCCTAGTAACTAAAAAAAATGACAATAATTATTTTGATATTTTGGGACTTTTGAGTAAAAATGCAAAATAAAAGAAATAAAGTTAGAAATAAAAGAGAAAAAATGTCAAAAGTAGGAAATGTGGTATTCGAACCCGGAACCTTGTAATCGCAAGCCTCGCACTCTTACCAACCGAGTTATGTCAATTATTTGAAATAAAATGACATTGCCAAATATATGAGGGCAAATTTTGGAGTATGACATTGCCTTTTGTGTTCAGAGCATATCTTTCTTTGTTCTCCACACCATAAGTTTGGCAATATGACTCTAATTGATGGTCACATCAATTCCCATCACAACAGACCTAATTTCCACCTCTTTTAACTCATCCAACCCCATTTCAGCCATAGATTTCCCTTTGAAATCTTCATTCCTAACAATCTTTTTGCTTTCTTCAAGAGCGGTAGAACCTTTATCATATACATCAGCCCTAACCCAAAAATATTTACCCAAGTAAGGGTAGGTTGGACCATTTAGCATATTAAATAATTTAATTGACCCTTGATGTTTGAAATATTCTTTTAAAGGATACTCATTAACCCTAAAAGATTCGAAATCAACACTTTACTCTATAATCACCTTTAGATCCTCCCATCTGATCTTCGTAGTTCTAGGTATGACATGAAGACCCTTCCTAGTTTCAACAATCATAGAAGCTTGATGAGAAGATGATGACCAAGCCATTGCAATGGAGTTTAGGTTTTCTAAAAGGGTATTTTATAAAATGGGTTGTTTTACGAAGAGAGCTTTAGAACGAAGGCATAGGTAGTGAAGTGACATAAGTGTGTGAGTTTTGAGTGATAAGTAATTTTTTTATTCAAACAAAACTTAATGACTAAGGAGGCGGGAGTAAAAAAAATGAAGACAACTCATCATTATCTGAAGGTTTTTACCCAACAATTAAAATCCATTAGCTAAAACACATGTCAGAAGACCTTTTGTATAAAAGGCGAATAAGTGGACAGGTGTTAAAAGAAGTTTAATAGATTTACCACTTATGAACTTCAGAGACACATCATCAAATTCATCAGAGGCTGAAATGCTCCAGAGACATATCATCAAATTCATTAGAGACTTAAATGCTTCAGAGACACGCCATCAAACTCATTAGAGATTGAAGTGCTTTAGAAACTAATATTCAATAGAAGCTCACTCATAGCCTCAGGATAAATTTACTTATGACCACCATCATACTTTGAACTCTCATTTTTTCCAATAATGTTCTTCTAAAGTAGTTGGTAGCTTCTGAATCACCATCTTTTAAACTTGGATAAACTTCTTAACCATCTGCCTCTGAATATCTGATGGCTTCTGAACCACTAGACTCTGAAGTGTCTCCAAACATGTGAGTTTTTAAACCAATGTTTCTTCATTTCTAGTTTCCTCCACACCCTACAGTTCCTTCCTCTTTCAGACTTAGGGTTTGGAAAATATGTCTTTCTCCTGTCATATGTTGTGAGCAGCTATTGTCCAGGTACCATGAGTGTTGTTTTGCTTTTTCCTTGTAGCAATATCTATTGCAAAAATAATTTCAAATTTAGATGCCGATAACCTTATAGGTCCTTTAGGTTTAGTTCTAAAAAACTTCTTCTAAATTTGTACATTAGCTTTTGTGAAATAATGCTTGGGAATATTCAACAATTTTGGTTTAAAAGTTCTGGGTCTTGAATTAACATTAGCCTTAGGTTGTGAACCTTTCATAACTTTAGACTCTGTTGTCTAAGGTTCTGGATGGTTCAGAACTTTTGAATTATGAGTCCTTGGTTCTGGTCTGTTCATAACCTTTTACTTCTGAATCCTTGGTTCTAGTTTCTTCAGAACCTCTAACTTTGAAGTACTAGATTCTGAATTGTTCTTTCTCAATAGAGCTAGAGCAAGAAGGTTCCATTGGTTTGTTCAAGGTTTCATTAGAAGCCTTTGAAGTCCAAGAAGAGAAGATAACGTTATGTGGTACAAGGTACAAGCGAATGTTTCGTTCCATTACCATGAAAAGACACACGCGTTATACTATCTTGTCTCCCACGATTCAAGCTGCCAGCTTTATGGAAATTCCAAAAATACCCTTCAACGGATATATTATTTTATTTGCCTATAAATAAGCTTGAAGCCCAAAGGAAAAGGTTTTTCATTCACACGTTCTTGAAAGACTATTCATAAGCTCCCTTATTCTCTTTTGTCTATTACTCTTGAAATACTGTTTACTTCAGCTTGTGTAGAAGCATTATATTGTAAACAAAATATTTTTAAATTATAGTTTGATTGTGCCTTAAGGGACTAGTTGGTCAGAATCCTTGAGAAGTCTAAGATTAGTGTGTCTTAGAGTTTGTAAGTGAGTCACTCGCAGTTAACTTGTGCTTTGAAATAATCTTGAGATTATTGGATTAAGACCTTATTTGATAAGGCGAAATCACCTTGACGGTTGGACTAGATTAGCTTGATATTTTTCAAGTGAACTAGTATAAACATACCTTGTTCTTTCCTTCTTGCATTTTTATCCTCCTTATCTATAGTAAAAAAGTTTTTAAAAAGGAATTTTCTTAGAGAAGCGTTGTTTTTAAAACCCTATTCAAACTCCCCTTTCTAGTGTTTTTTACACCTTTACCTTCTCCTTTGATCCTATTTACACCATAAATCATGGAAGCAAGTTTTGTCTTCTTGAAGGCCACTTATGAGAAATTCTTGAAGAGTAAGTTCATGCTCATCTGGAATTTTATCAAACAGATAAATAATTTGACTTCTTTCTAAATCATCATATTGATTTTGAAGAGTTTTTAATTCATTTTTTTGTTCAAAATGATTTTTCAAATTTCCATGTGTTTGGATTTCTCTCGACAACGTTTCATAAGGTCTTAAATTAATGTAATTAAATTAGAACGAGAAAATTTTGAAAACACCTTGTCTTCTTCAGACTCTGAACCAGAATCTGAGTCAGAAAATGTTAGAGCCATTATGGCCAGATTGGCTTCTTATTCATTAGAATCCTCTTATTTGTCAAGTTTATCCCATGTTTCCACTAGACTCTTATTGACTTTGTTCTGAAGTTATCGTTCTGGAAGCTTCCTTTCTTTGGCTTATCTTTTTGCAGCTCTGGACAATCAACAATAGAGTGACCAGGCTTCTGACAATTTAAGCATCCCTTTTGGTCACCTTCTTTCTTCTAGAACTAGATACTTTTAAGCCATTTCCTCTACCTGAGGATCTTCTGCTCTTCTTATTAGCCAGTTACTGAAATATCTTGATTACGAATGCCATTTCTTCATCTTTTGAATCTTCTTCAAATTCTCCTGCTGAAGGAGCTTCTTCATATTCCCAAACCTGAGAAGATTTGGCAGGTTGACCAACAAATTTCAAGGTAAGAGACTTGTGTTTCTTTTCAGGTTCATCTCCATAAAGTTCCAACTTATTACTTTGGAGGTTACTGATCATACTTTCAAGACTTATTGGGTTCAAGTCTTTAGCTTTTTGAATGGCTGTCACTTTTGGTCTATATTTGACAAGGAGACTCCTAAGAATCTCCTCCACATGATCAACAATTGTATAGCTCTTGTTCAACACTTGAAATCTAGATACAAGAACGTAAAACCTTGAGAACATGGTTTCAATGTCTTCATTTCCCTTATTTTGAACAGTTTATATGGATGAACCAAAAGGTTAGCCTTTTCCTCCTTTACTTGTTGATTGCCTTCATAAGTAGCACAAAGGAATTCAAAGATGCTTTTAGAAGTAGATTTCTTGAGAATATTGAAGTAATCAAACTCAGGTAGAGCATGTACCAAAATTTCTCGCACTCTATGATGTTTTCAATATATCTTTTTCTTAACAGGTGTGAGAATTTTCCTGTCAGCCATCATCCCTATTTAATTTATTTCTTTATTAATGCTATCTTCAATAATATCCCACAACTCATCATCAACACCAATGATGTGAGTGTACATTTTACTTTTCCACCATTCAAACTCAGTATAATCTCCATTGAAGGTTGAAGGTTTAGAAGTATAATTGTTCTTTTCTACAACATTATAATCAAAGGGCACAATATTGTTTCTAGGGCCACTAGAGGTTCTAGATTCTTCAGTCATGTAACTCTCTCAGGATTTTTTTCTATATCATTGTTAAGTGTTAAAGCACAAACCAGACTCTAATACCAACTGAAGATGAGAAAAACACAAGAAGGGGGGTTGAATTGTGTTAATTTGTCTTTATTTTCAAAGATCTCTTATCAGATTCTGAATACAAAGTCAAAATTTTGAATCAGATTTAAGTGTTTACCAGCGGATTAAGCCAGTTTAGAGGTGGATAAGAAAGAAAGAGAGACACAAGTAGTTATCCTGGTTCCTCCCACAAATCAGGAGTATTCTAGTCCCCTTGTACTTCCACGGGATTTTCACTATAATCACTTATGATTACAAATTCTCAAGCACACAAGCAAGAGACTTCCAATGCTTAAGCATATAAGCAAGAGACTTCCAATGCTCAAACCCTCAAGTAAGAGACTTCTAATGCTCAAGCACACAAGAAAGAGACTTCCAATCCTCAAATCCTCAAGTAAAAGACTTATAATGCTCAAGCACAGAGGCAAGAGAATTCCAGATGCTCAAGCATACAAGCAATATACTTCAAATGCTCAAGCATACAGGCAAGATACTTCTACAATCTAACTTAGAGAAAAATACTATTTGAGTATTACACTTAATACACAATCAGAGGTGTAAACAAAATACAACTAAAAAAACTCTAAGACTTAGGAATTTCTAGAATATACAAGTGTTAACAAATCCTAAGTTAAGCTTGTGATATTGTTTTGACTGAGTAACATCTCTTTAGTTGTCAAGGCACAATGTGGTTTTTTTTTTCTTTAAATCTTCAGTTCCTTAAATAGAGGAACATGAAAGAATTGTTGAAAAAACTTCATGCAAAATGAGTCTTTTTGAGAAGCATCATTAGATACATTGGAAAGCTTCCTAATATGGTTAATATCATTGAAAGTTCATTTTAAATTCCTTTGCTTCAAGAGGAATTAGTTGTTGCATTCCTTCTGTCTTCTGCATAATTCTGCTAAGTCTTCTTGTGATCAGAAGAAGAAAATGTGTCCTCAGAGTCTGATAGTGACTGGTTATAGTCTTCTTAATCTCTGAGCTATGAATGACTCCACTGTCTGAGTCCTTAGAGTCTAGATCATCAGAGGTTGACTTACTTCAAAATATGATCTTCACAGGTTGACCTATTTAGAGCCCGGGCCTGCAATGTCTTGATCTTTAGAGGTTGACTTTCTTCATACTCTGGCCTTTAGAAGTTGACTTCTTGAGAGACTATTCTTCAAGTTCTTATCCTTCAGATTCTGGTTCTTTCAGCTTCTCTTTAATGCTCAATCTTGATGTCAGAACTTAACTTGTAACATAAATCTTAGTATATGGTCCTGCACAGTTGAAAAAAAAATTAGTATACCCAATTGTTCTTTAAATACTTTGTTATCATGAAAACCTTAAGAATATGGTACAAACAAAATTTTTTTTAACAGAAATGTTAGAAGTTATTAGAGCAATTTATGATAATGCGAATATGGTTTACACTAAAAGAAGTAAAAAAGGTCTGACTAATTAAAGACATCAAGGGACTACCTCCATCAAGATTCAAGGAATATAGTCCCTTGAAAACCTCTATAAAAGGCATTTTTAATGAATGTGCCAATGCAGTTCCAACAAAAATGGCTTGAACTCTCTAAGAAAGTATGACTGTACACATGATTGGATTGTTTGAGATACAATTCCTTCCATATAAGAAATAAACACAACATAGAGTTTTACATAGAGTTGAAATATGCCGTTGATAATCCAATCCAAAGATGATTGTTGTGGATCTATGTAAATGGAGGTATGACAATCAGTTGGTTTTGATGATGATTACTGATGAAACAACTTTGAAGATATCAACTTCATAGGTCAAACGACTTGTGGATGTTGATAATTCTATATGACAAGGGGAGTTGATTTCAAGTGTCAAAGTAAAGCTTCTAATGATGGCATTTGATTAAGAAAATAACTCAAGCCTCATTAGTCAAAAGATTCAAGTTCTAATTGAAGTTATAAGTCATTATTGAACAAAGCAAGGAAGCATGAAAATCTAAAGTTGCGAAAGTGTGAAAGCTCATATGATGTTGCGCTTTGCGTCTTAGTGTGATCAATTAAAATGTAGAAGCTCTAGAGAAAGTTTTAAAGTACTGAGACAATCACACACACACACAAATTTTTTTAATACTCTCTCTTATTTCATAATGCTTATTGAAAACATGTCAATGCTTGAATGGAATTGACCAAGAAGTAATTCCTATCAATTAGGAAAAAAATTCATTGCCTAATTGATTAAGGACTTTGTCCAATAGATTCGAGTGAGACAAATGGCTTCTTATTCAATTAGAAAAGCTTTTAATCGATTAAACCATCTAGACATTTTAGGGTTTCCTTTTTTGGATTAGAGTTTCCATATTTTAAAAGCCCTTAAACGATTAACAACTAAGGTAAATCAATTAAGTAATTAAAATTGCTCATGGATTATTTCCATTTTGAGCCAATTTTTTTCTATATAAACAAAGCTTCTCCCCATTTCATTACACCAAATTGCTGATTAGAAAACCTTATTTCTTTCTTCTACTCTCTTTGCTTTCATATTTTCTTTTCACGAAGATTGTCGCAGTGCCAAAAGACCGAAAATCCCTTGTTACAGTTTTGTTGTAATCAGTGTTGTGTTTTAATTTGTTGTATCCAAGAGTTTGATTCTCTTGTGAAATTATTTTGTAAATGTTTCAAGCTAAACTTGTATAAAATCTTGGTTGTAGGTTCTTGAGCTTGATATGTATAAAATCTCTAGTTGTAGACTTTTGAGCTTGTCTTGTGTAAAATTTATGTTTGAGGATTTCTAAGCAAATATCATGTAAAAGCTTAGTGTGGTTGTTCTTAAGCTTAGCCAATGTAAAAACATGATTCGTTAGTTTGAGGGTTCCTCGTCAACGGCCATTTAAAAGCTTAGTCTGTTGGTTCTTGAGCTTATTCAATGTAAAAAGATCTACTTATTTTGTGGTTAAATTCATAAGTAAATCTTGTAAAAAACTTAAGTGTGTTTAGTGGAACTCAAGAGAAAGTTGATGGGGGTAGTAGTATGCCAATTAGTTAGCACAAACCTATAAAAATCTCTGGTACATTCTTTGTATCTCTTCTCCCTTTACTTCTGCAGGTGCACACACTATATCTCTTCTCATTATTAAGTGTGTGACCTAGGTTAGTTTTGTCGGGCCCTATAGTGGGCGCTAAATAAACTTGAAAAGTATACCGAAGTATCTTTATCAATTGTGAAATCAATAAGGTCTCAGTTATATGGTAAACTGAATTGGTTGCCATCTTTAATCCTCTGCCATATATATATATATATATATATATATATATATATATAGGGCCGGTCCTGACATTTTGGAGGCCCTGGACAAATATTAAAAATATAATTTAAAAAAAATCATCTATTTAAATTATAAATCATATTAATAAAATTAAAGTAGTTATTTATCCGTGCAATTAACATAAAAATATGTCATATATTCGGTAGTAAGGTCGTCTCCAGTGTTTTAAAAACAGGACCGAACCGGCCGGTCAGACCGGTCGAACCGGGAACCGTCCAGGTAACCGGTCTAGTTCAATAGCTGGATCGGAAATGTTATTGAACCGGTCAAAACCGGTTAAACCGCTAAAATCGGAAAAACCGGCGATTTTTGTGAACCGGCGATTTGAATGAATTTTTAATTTTTTTAATTTTAAAAAATTAAAAAAACATCGTTTTGATTATTTTAATTAAAAATTAAAATAAAAAATTAAATAAATAAAATAAAATAATAAAAAATTATTGCAGATGCGGTTGATTTTGTTACCGATGATTTTGATATTGAAGAAGGAGATCCCAATATTGAAACAATTTTTCTTTTATTGAAATTAAATTTAGTAGATATGAAATTATTTTATTATAAATTATTCAATTAAATTATGTTGCGATTAAACTTTTGTTTGCAATTATATTTTATAATTATGTACTATTTTATTGTGTGTGATACCTATGTGTAAAATTTGAATTTAAATTATGAACTTGTGAATTTTTCTCTAATATGATATTTTCAAAAAATTTAAGTGTCACTTATATTTTGTAGAGATTGAATCATCCGGTTCGACAGATTTTATACCTATATAATTTTGTTATAACGACCGGTCTATTCAACCGAGTTATCTGGTTTAACCCGGTTTAGTCATGCGGTTCGACCAGTGACCCAGTACCCTCACCGGTTTGATGTCCGATCCGGTTTTTAAAACACTGGTCGTCTCAAATAATTTGAAGCCCGATTTTTATTTTAAAAGTAGGTGTTTAATACTACTTTATAAATCTATTAATTTAATTCATGTTCAATTGGCAGACAACCACCGCGCTATCGTTACTATTTGATATTTTATTGCAACATGAAATATATATATATATATATACATATATATATATATATATATATATATATATATAGGGGACGACTCAAGTGAGAACACTTGGTTATTATGAGAAATGAGAACAATGAATCACGACCATTAAATTTTGATTTTGTTGATTTTAATGGACTGGATTGGTTTCTCTTTCTACGATCCTTAGTATTTATTTTAAATCAACATAGAAAGAGAAATCAATCTAGTCCATTAAAATCAACAAAATCAAAATTTAATGGTCGTGATTCATTGTTCTCATTTCTCATAATAACCAAGTGTTCTCACTTGAGTCGTCCCCTATATATATATATATATATATATATATATATATATATATAAAGAATTTATTTTATAATTTCTAAAGCCCACACCCAAAAAATATGAGGCCCCATTTTTTATGAAGCCATGGGTTGTGGGCCTGCTTGCCCTGGCCCAGGGCCGACCCTATATATATGGTAAAAAAGATTTATTTCTAAAATATACTCCCTCCGTTTTTTATTATAAGTCGTTTTGGAGAAAAAAATTGTTTTTTATTATAAGTCGTTTTACAATTTCAATGAATCATTAATACTATTTTTTCTATTATACCCTTAAGCATTTATTATTCTCTTTCTTCAAATTATTTTAATTTGTCTTTCCCATACAATTAATGAAGGACAATTTAGTAAAATCTTTTAAAATTTATCTATTTCATACAATAGTTATTATTTTTTTTTAATATGTGTGAAAATACCAAAACGACTTATAATAAAAAACGGAGGTAGTATTAATTAAAAAGTTCAAATATCTAAAAATTATAATTTTTTTAAAATAAACTTTTAAATCCTTGGAACAAACAAATTGAACTTAAATTTAATCGAGTCGTTTGTAAATTTAAAACGAGTCATATTTCAACTAAAATAAAAGTATGTATTGAAGTCAAATTGAGTTTTGAATTGAACAAATTTCATATTGAATCGAGTTCCACTCGACTCCTTTCTCACGTTATATATAAATAAAAAGGCTAAGCATTGATGAAATGTTATATTAGAAATACTAAAGTAGCTGAGATTGTTTTAATTAAGTCAAGTACACTGAATCATGACATATCAGTACCACTGGCAGGTGGTGCGAATTCATGTGTAATCATAATAACAAATTTCCTAGTGACCAAGAGGTGTTTCTAAATCTGAGTTGGACGAAACATAACAAATGCACAAATGCACATGATGATGAGCATTTCTTAGTTGTTGATTGACTTGTAAATGAGAAGGCATGCACAAAAATATTAAAAGTAAAGGCAGCTGTCAGTGAGTTTGTTTAGATGGTGTTTAACCAGATAAAGATTTGTTGCCAAATTTGTTTTGGTTGCTTTCTAATTTTCAAGTCAATCATCAATAATGTGAAAATTGTTTGTAAGCTTATGGGATGAAAAAAGCTAACATCTAATGAATAGAAGAGAAATCAGAGTGAATGGTTACATAGTATGTATGTAGATTAAGTCTTATTTACAGAACTATTAATAAAGCATATATATCCTAGGAAGCTCTCATCATGAATTAAACATATAAAGAGTACAACAACTAAACCTTCTCCTTATTGCTCTCCTCACTTCAATCACACAGTGAAAACTGAAATGATTAGAAGGAATAAGATATACTAATTAACAAGGGGGAAGAAAGATTTTAAATCATCCTCAAAGTATCTTCCTAATTGGTACAGGGGAGGTGGCAGAAATTGCAGACTTAGAACGACAAGATCTGAAAGAACCAGTTCTCATAAATATCAAAACTGAATTGACGATTTTCTTGACCTTAACAGCAGCCCTTTTAATCTTAGGCCTTTTAGGCTCTACAAAATGATTCATAGAAGATAGTTTATAAGTTGTCAGAAATATTTTCCTTTGTTTGGCTCTTCTTCGTCTGTAGCTAATAGATTTGAGAGTGGTTTCTTTCCCTTGTAGACTGACAAGTTCATATCTGTGTCTGCGACTGAAGGTGAGAGTGGCGTTGCGAACAAGTGTGTTCATGGCTACAGCAACAAAAAGAGGGTTCTGGTTTATGGTCACAACTTTTTACACTTTGAATCATCTCTTTTATATTATTTTCCAAGTGTTCTAGTTTCTCAAGAGTAATTTGATATTTTAGTGTTCTTGTTTGACCGTTCTTTATTTTATTTTCTTACTTGGCGGGCGCGCCTACGTCATTATATGTATTAAAATACTCTTTAAGTTTTATATGATTTGGTTTATTGCACGTTCTTTGTTTTGTAAGTTGTTAATTTTTATCAATTGTAAATTGATTCACACTTTGCTTCTTATGATAATAAACAGATATGTCTGATGGTTTACACTACATATAAATATTTAAATTAAAAAAAGAATTTATGTTAGTTGAATTTTTATTGTAAATATTATTCAGTTAAACAATTTGTTCGTTTGACCTGTTCACTACTATCAATGTATATATACTCCTATTGAGTAAATTGAAATTAATAAAAATGAGTGTAAATATTATTTTAATTTTAATAAATAATTTTTTAATTTTTTTTCTTTGTTATCATATAAATCTTAATTTCATGGTTTTGATAAGAAATCATCCTATTAATTTATGCTTTCATTTTTTATCTTATTAATCCAAATTAGATGATGATTTCATTGTTTGATGGAGAAGAAGATTCTTACTAGTGGCTACTCTTTCGGTGTGGAACAAAAAATAGGTAGTACACTAGTGATGTCCATTGCGGAAGGTCTCTAGCATGATAGCATGATAGTAGATGTCTTCAGTGGTTAGAGAAGGATTTACTTTAAAGGTTATCACTACAATGCCTTAGTCACCAATGTCAGAGAGATGGAACTTACAAGTATAGAATGAATCTTACCTTGGTGTGATGCTAAGTCGTACTTACATAATAACAATATTTAAAACTGTTTCTAATGAATATGGTGTTTCATGCGTTGTTAGATGGGCCCAACATTTAAGATGGAGTGGTTCCTTGCTTCATTGTAAGGCCCCCAACGTGATCTCACTTGTTCGCCATCTTGAATGGGTGTGGTTGCTTGATTGGAAATCAGAATCAGGCCGATGTTATTGGCTCATTTGACCAACCCTTAATAGATTCCCCCCAAGTCCTTTCTATAAAACATGAAGTTAGGATTTATCCTCTAGAAATGTTGTGACCAGTCACGAGGGATTTCTATTATATGAAGGTCTTCTTGTAGGGGAAGTTCCTCGGGGAAAGAAGGTTCCACTAAGAAGTTGAGCGGGATTTGTTAGCCTCGAGAACACACACATTAAATGTTTGTTTCACCATTGAAATATTGCTTTGAGAACGATCTCCGTGTGGACCTATACACATAGCGTAGAGAGACGACACCCTTAGGGTGCTTGAGTGTACTCTAGTGTCGTTACAAGATTAATATTGTATTTGGAATGTTGGTTGTGGCCTTCGATATTTCATTGATTCTTGGTCTTAGATCTTTGTTCTCATGGTAGCCTATAAATGTAAAAGTGAAGTCAATTACTCTTTTCTCTTTCGTTGCTTGAGAGTGACATAAAACCTTTCTCCCTCTATATAATTTTCATATTCCACCAATCCATCTACACTCTCTGGTTTTCATTCCATTCGCAAGACATCTCTTAGGTATCTCGTGGTTTCCTCTTCTCCACCCTTAAAAACCTACCAATATTGAAGGTACAAATTTCTTTCTTTATCATCTCATTTCTTTATTTTCACTCCCTAGATATTGCCAACATGGAAAATACATGTGTTTCACTCGTTAACTTAGTTAGTGACAACGAGGTTAGCGACGCATCCTCTTACACGGAGGTGGAAGTGGTAGACCAAGTATATTTAGAAGTGTTGTTTAGCAATGTTAAGAACCAAAAGGTGAACTTTGTAGAGGTTAGAGAGCTTGTTGGAAAGTGGGGTCTATGGGTTCCTCCAGGGCTAAAAAATACCTTGGAAAACGATATTGTTGATATAGGGAAATACACCCCCATTGAGATTGACATCGGTGAGCTTGCCCAAGGATTCTCCTTCCTAGCCTTAGACTATCCAAACTAATAATACATATATGATTTCGAGAATAAATGAAAATCCCAAACAAATGAGCCTTTTGGTTGCAACCCAAGTGACAAAGAAAGTTTAGTGGTAGATTGAATCACTTTCATGTGCTCTTACTCACAGTCAAAACATTTTATACATTAATAGTGATACATGAATGGTGTGGAAGAGGCAACGACACACCGGGCTTCCTATTGATGTTGACCACTTATCTTTGGTCAATCAGAAGATAGTGGGGATGAAATTTGTCTTCATTAACGAAGATAGGTTGGAGTCCTCCTTCCGAGACATAGTTCATTATTTCGATTAGGGGGTGCCCTACCCTAAAGGTGACAAAAGGATAAGAATTCAATATGTCGAGTGTGGTCTTCCCCTACGCAAGTGTTTCTTCTTCTGCATGGGGTTAAAGCTCCCTTTTAATGATTTTGAGGACAAGAATATAAATCATAAAGGATTACCCTCTTTGTAGTTATCTCCTAAGATTATAACTTATGTTAAAGTATTTTAACACTAGTTTGAATACAACAATAATGTCCTTAATAACACATTTTTCTTCAACCTTTTTAACATCCAAAGTACTTAGGCAAAGTTGAACTGTGGCAATGGTTTCTCTCATTTAGGCAGGGCAATAAGATGTTTGTAATATATATATATATATATATATATATATATATATATATATATATATATATAATATATAGAATGGAGAAACGTGGTATAAGACGTTTCTTAGATAAAGAGAAAGTCAGAGTCGTTACTTACTCACTTCTCCTTGGAAATAGGGATTCAATTGTCCACTAATTGACTAGGTGAACGACGACCCTTTCCGAGATAACCCTAGGTCTTAGAGACCCTTATAAGTACCCCATCCCTCAAGTGAAAGGATCTCTCTTAAGTCATAAACATTTACTACTACTCATAGAAAACTTTGCTCCTAGTAGCCATAACACATTCAATCTCACTGATCGCCTGCAATCCAGCAACGCCGACCCCCAACAGGGCCCTTCACCTCACGTGAGTCGGACTCTTAAACAGCCTAAAAAACCATTGTCCGGGGCTACTCATCACCTTGAGCTAGCCTTCACCCCGTAATTACGTAATATACCTACTAGTTCCTCTGAGTCTTCATACTCTTGTAGGAGGAACAGACACACACCTGTAGCTTTTGGACAGTAAATTGGCGCCCAACAGGGGGCTTGGTAAAACTAACCTAGGCCACACCTTTCACGCGAACCCTATCACTCTTCTTTTTCTCTCTAGAGATGACTAACAGGGTCCTCCATCACACATCAAGCACTGATGTTAGGGGTATCTCTAGGAGGGGCCTCTTTATGGATTCTCAACGAAGATACGCAAGTCATGTGCTCGCTGTGAATATCATATCTTTTGGTTTTTCCAAGAACATCATAGGAATGGTCGAGGTCAACATCATTTTATCTGAAGAAGATGACCTGGGCATCAACTCATGACAATGATCCCTTTGTGATCACCGTTCAGCATGGCAACTAGGATATCATGCGTGTCCTCATAGACCCAGGTATTTTAGTCGATGTCCTGTTCTGGCACATCTTCCAGAAAGTTACAACTAAATCTTGACAACATACATGGGTTCACAAGATCCCTTATAATATTATCAAGAAAATAGATACAAATACTAAGCTATGTGACCCTAGAAACCACCTGCGGTGAGGAAGATGACGTAAAAAACCATCAGCATTATCCACCTCATGTGTATGCCATTTCTCCTAACAAAATAATCCTATGGAGCCCGACCATCAACACCCTAGGAGCTTCCGTATCCATTAGATATTTAATCTTGAAATATCCGCTCCTAGATGGCATAGTGGGCACCATTCGAGGAGATTAGCAAATAGCTCACGAATGTTATGTGAACAGCCTGGAAATAGACAAAGAAGAACTTTCCCTTGTTGATGCCCAACCTTTTGAATTTCCAAATATTGACTTCGAGGGTTGGAACCCCTGGGGGCGGAGCTGAAACGACTCACAACCATAGAATACTTGAAAGAAGTCCAAATAAGACCTCACGCCTATCATGTCACAAAGATAGACACCTCATTTTCTGCATGGGAGGAATGGGAGCTAGTCGACCGACTTAGAAGAAACATAGACCTATTTGCCTGAGGCACCTCAGGCATAAAAACCAAATTTGTGAGCCATCGTGTTCTAGTCATACATCCGCAAAACCAGTGGCGCAAAGGAAGCGAAAGGTAGGCGAAGAAAAGAGGGTCGCCAATGATGAAGAGGTGGAAAAGCTATCTAGTGCCGAATTAATCAATGAGACAAAATACCCCACTTAGCTTGCCAACATAGTACTTATATGAAAGGCCAACAATAAATGGCTTATGTGCATAGACTTCATGAGTCTTAATGTCGCCTTCCCCAATGACTTGTATCCGTTGCCAGATATTGACTATTTGATCGATGGATCATGTTGAAAGCAGTAAAGCGGCAAGCAACAATAGTTGATACGTCATAAATAGAAATATAAACAATATTTACAACCATTTACGTCGTTAGCTCGACGCCTTTATTGTTTAGGTGTTTGGAAAGTAACTTCCCCGCGGTAAGCCAATGCTTTCGCCTCAAATACAACCTAAAGGAAGCGACTTGCTCAAACACTCAAAAAACGAATCAAAAGCAAAAGTATACACAAGCATGTGTAAAAACACAAATATACATGAAACACAATATTTACAAAATCCTAAATGGCTAAACAAATTGAAAAGTGAAGATTTAGAATTTACGAACTATCTGAGTTCAATTTGTTTAGCCAACTTCACCTTGCTAAATAGCAAAAGTAAAGAGGAACAAAATCAAACATACAAACATGTATAAGTATGAAAATATAAACATGTATCAATATACGAAAATATACAAGTATGAGAATATGCACAAAATATACGATATTCACAAAACTCAAAAATAGAAAAACTATTGCAATGTGAATTCAATAGAAACACCAAACCCCGACAACGACGCCATTTTGTTGAAAGCGGTAAAGAGGCAAGTAAAAAAAGTTGTGGAAATATTTATCCAGGAATTTATTGTGTCCACAAAGATTAGTGCTACTGAATTTCCGTTCGACGGATTCTTAGTTCTTGAGTTTGGGTTAAATGGGTTTTTAGTAAACAAGGAAAATATACTTATGAACATAAAAAGAATTCATTTTTGATAGAGAATAACTTATCTGGTTTGAATCTAAACTACTCCTCACAAAATTAGATTTATCACTCCGCCGTACTCAACATACAATACTCGTCAGAATCACCACATATCCCTCACATCAATGTCCATTTCTGCAACACCGATGAGAATTCAACTATATTGCTCTTTCGACGATGTCTCAACCGATCAAAAACACAGAGGCATTAAACTTATATATTATGTGGATGTTAACCCCACTCCTATCTCTAGAATCTAAAGCTAACAGATATCCCCCTAATCAAGATTTATGATGTCTATTTCTACAAAAACACAAATCCAAAACATTTAGGCAAAAAAATCAAGGAAACACTGATTAAGATTCGTAAAACAAACTTTATACAACTACTAGAAAAAGTAACTAACATCCATGGGTTTAGAGTAATTTACATACAAACTCAACAAAAGAGAAATACAAAGAGAAGAGAACAAAAACCTCTCCCAAAACTATATCTAGAAAATCTATTGACCCCTATTTATACACTTATTTAATATGTGCTGCTTTCTTAACCATACAATACTTATCTTATCTAATGATATCTACAAAACTACTAAAAAGAGTCTTCAAAACGCCACTTAAAAATTGGGCTCCAAAACAAAATTAGTGGCCTAAACACTAAAACAAAATTTGCTGACGCAGCTCAGTTCGCGGCTCAAACTCTATTCGCGGAGCGAACTGAAAGAAATTCCCCACATCAGAATTCACACAAAAACAAGTTGGCTGATAACACTCAGTTCGCGACTCAAATTCTGTTCGCGGCGCGAACTGAGTAAATCTTCACTCCTTTCCTTTCCAAGCTCTCTTCCATATTTTCTCAAGTTCAATTCTTCAAGTACTTCAAAATCTTTCATGATCTATCCTTATTTGCACATGCATCCAAAGCCTCAAGAATACCTACAAAAAGACACAAAAACTAACAAAAGGTATAAAAGTACATAAAAATACAATTATTCATAAAGTATACGTATTTATCCACAAAACGGAGAATTATTCAACAAATATTAACAAAAGTCTCGATAAGTGTCACAAAATATATATACAAAATAAGTACATTTTGGCACTTAACAAATCATTAGGCTACTGTTTCTTGAGCTTCCTAAAGGCCTACTCAAGATACAACCAAATCAATGTGGATCCCCTAGATGCGGCAAAAACTACCTTCATGTCGAACCACGGAAACTACTACAACAACATCATGCCCTTCGTCCTAAAAAACAATGGTGCCACATACCATCGACTCATGGGTGCGGTTTTCGCCTCCAATATTGGGATAAATCTTGAGGTATATGTCGAAGACATGATTATCAAGATGGGAGATGGGCATAGTCACGTCGACGACTTAGAGGATTTCTTTCAGTCAGTACATGCGCCTAAATCCTGCCAAATGTTCATTTAGGGTATATTTGGGGAAATTTTTGGGGTTCATGTTGATGAGGAGAGTGATCGAAGCCAATCCAAACAAGTGTCAGTTCGTCTTGCATTGCAAGTATCCAATCATTTTCTAGGAGAGCTTCGTCGATGGAAGTAGGTTCAATCAGAGATACTAATCTCATAAGAGACTCTTCAGTATTTCTGAAAGAAGATCTTGTTCTGATTGGATCATCTATCTTTCCCAAAATCTTGTCTTCAGAAAGTGCTAAGATACTTTTGGAATGTCTTTTCTGAATGGGTTCTTTAGAAGTTGTTGGAACACTTGTACTGTATTCTTCTATGTATGTTTGAACTTCTGATCTTTCATTTTTAGAGGTTCTGACTTCAATACCTATAATTTTGACTTCTATATCTGCAAGAGATTCACACTGCTTTGACTTTTGAAGGCCAAGCTTATCGTCAAACCTTACATTAATGGATTCTTCCACAATTCATGTTTCAGTGTTAAATACTCCAAAGCCTTTTGAGCGTTCAGATTATCCTAACATAAAACACTTTTGTGCCTTAGAATCAAACTTGTTCATATGATCTTTGGTGTTTAATACGAAGCAGATACATCCAAATGGATGAAAATATGAAATGTTGGGTTTTCTGTTCTTCCACAATTCATAAGGAGTCTTTTCCATAATAGGTCTTATAGATATTCTATTCTGAATATAGCACAATGTGTTAAATGCTTCTGCCCATAAGTGTTTAGCAATGTTTGTATCATTGATCATGATTCTGGCCATTTCTTGTAGAGTTCAGTTCTTGCGTTCTAAAACTCCGCTTTGTTGAGGAGTTATATGACAAGAGAAATCATGAGAAATGCCATTTTCATTGAAGAATTTTTCAAAACATCTATTTTCAAACTCCCCGTCATGATCACTTCTGACTTTTACAATTATAATCTCTTTTTCATTCTGAACTTGGTTGCAGAAAGTAGAGAACACAGAGTGTGACTCATCCTTGTGTCTTAAGAACTCTACGCATGTCCATCTGCTATAGTCATCTATGATCACTAATCCATACTTCTTACCGCTGATTGAGGCAGTTTTCACTGGTCCAAACTGTTAGACGCTGGCCTATAGATCTAGAGGGGGGGTGAATAGATCTCACTAAGTTTTTACAGATTTTTCTACAGACTTGAGCGAAAGCGGTTCTGAATCGACTTGCGTCTATTCTGGACCGCTATTGCAAAGGTCGTATGTGTTTCAAAACCAGATAGTAAGTGGAATTGATGGTGAAGTAATATGATCGCTAACCAATACGTTTAACAACTGAAATCCAATTAACTTCTAGATTGACAACTTTGATTTGCAATGCAGTAAGATTGGATTAAGCAAAAACACAAACACTTGGTGATACGTTCAAATTGATAGTGATTCAAGTTGTGGTGAATTGTGATGTTTGTGCAGAACTTTAATTCACAATTTTAACACTCGAATCGTTGATCAATTTCGCACTTATAACCAATTATGAACAGAAAGTAAAAGAGAAAGTAAAAGCGACAAGAACACGATATTTGTTTAGGCAGTTCGTCGATCGTCCTCGCTACGACTACGTCTGCCCCCAATTCCAAATTGAAATTGGGTAATCTTTCATTAATGTTGAAAGTAGTATATACAAAGAAGATAACAAAGCGATAAACGATAAACCAATTATGTCGATCCTTTGAATCTTCTTCCCCCTTAATCTTGAGCCAGATCAAGGTTATCCAAGAGCTTCACTTTGATTCCCTTCTGCAGTGTCTTGATTCCTTGAACTCCCCGTTCCTCAATCGTTACACTCAGCCGAATCCTCAATGAACGCCTCTTGATAAAAACCCCCAAGAACCACCCGTCGTGGAGGACAAAACCCGCAGATTTTATTCACCAACAAACCCCACGAACCTTCACCCACTAGGAATCTTCAATTCCGTTCCATGGACGTTATCGAACTCATCACTAACCCGCAACGCAAGAATGATTATGTGTAATTGTGTTGGAGATGATGAAGAACGAAGATGAGAAGCGTTTGTGTATCTTTCAGTCGTTGGTGTTGCTGAATAATTAACCCTTGCACAATATATATGATGCATAGCAGTTGGAATCAAGAATAACTGAATTTTGGACTTTCTTGATCAGTTAGGTCGACCACTTGTAGTGCTTAGGTCGACCTAACAGAGCTTGCTGAATTTTGCTCCCAGTTAGGTCGACCTGTTGAAGGAGTAGGTCGACCAGAATCCTCTTCTGGTGCGTTCTGGGAACATTTTCTCAGATTAGGTCGACCTAGTTGCCATGTAGGTCGACCTAACAGACTGATATGAAGATTTCTTCATTTTGAGTCGACCTAAATGGACTGTGAGTCGACCTAGCAGAGGTATATGGATTTTCCTTCATTTTAGGTCGACCTAGGTTGACAGTAGGTCGACCTAACTGCTGATTTACTGCATTTTCCATGTTCAGCTTGTGTTGAGTTGACTTGTATGCATAGTAGATCATCTTGTGCTTTCATGAGTGATCAAATGCTTTACTTTTCTGGTTCCTCCTTGTTGTTTGGATGCTCATTTGAGTTTGCCATAAATCAAAAACATCTTTGAGTGTAATCTTGTATTCACATACTCCCCCTTTTTGATGATGGCAAACCAATAGTCAAGAGAAGCTTTGGTAGTAAGTGATGAAGACTCAACAAGGCTCCCCCGTACATCCAGCATCTATCTCTCAACCAAGAAGTCTCTTCACAAAGCTCCCCCGTACACTCAGCATCTATTGTATTTATCTCCCCCTTTGACAACATCAAAAAGAGAAACAGAAGAATAGAAGAATAACAAGAGCACCATAGATAATAATGCTAGCATGTATAGTGTAGTAGGTAAAAGGTAGTTAATGGTAGAATGAGACACATATGTGAGCAGGTGCAGTTTTTATGCATGAGGTCACTATAAGCATGTTAATTGATAGCATATTATAGTATCAATAATATTTTTGGAAGTGAACAACAATTACGTTACCGCTTTTTCAATATGACGCCTGGCTTGATGATGAACCACCTTTATGCTAAAAAGGATGTTAGCAAGACAAATAGATATATACATAAGGTAAAGAAATAATATTAAGAGAAAACAAACGTAATTAACCCAAATTAGAGATATCGAGTATCCCTAATTCCCTACGAATGTTGAAATATTGCTCCGTTGCTAGCGGTTTGGTGAAGATGTCAGCTAGTTGCTTCTTGCTTTCTACATGTTCAAAAGTAACATCTCCTTTCTCTACATGATCTCGTAGAAAGTGATGCCTTATTTCAATGTGTTTGGTACGTGAGTGTAAGACAGGATTTTTACTCAAGTTTATGGCGCTTGTGTTGTCGCACATGATAGGTATGTGATCAAGCTTAATACCAAAGTCAAGAAGTTGTTGCTTGAGCCATAATATTTGTGCACAGCAGCTTCCAGCAGCTACATATTCTGCCTCAGCAGTGGATAATGCAACCGATACTTGTTTCTTACTATGCCAACTTATTAATGAGTTTGAGAATAGATGACACGTTCCACTAGTGCTTTTTCTATCGGATTTGCAGCCAGCAAAATCTGAATCGGAGAATCCTACCAAATGACACTCATTTCCTTTTGGATACCATAGGCCATATGTAGTAGTTCCACGTAAGTATCTCAGAATTCTTTTGACAGCTTTCAAGTGAGATTCTTTTGGACAAGATTGATATCTTGCACACATACACACACTAAACATGATGTCTGGTCTTGAGGCAGTAAGATACAATAGTGAACCTATCATACCTCGGTATAATTTCACGTCAACCTCTTTACCTTTCTCATCTTTGTCTAGATTTGTATTTGTTGCCATAGGTGTGTCAATTTCCTTTGCTTTACTCATTCCAAATCTTTTGAGCAGCTCCGTACAATATTTAGTTTGATTCACAAACGTTCCATGACTGAGTTGCTTGATTTGTAGGCCAAGGAAGAAATTTAGCTCACCCATGAGACTCATCTCAAATTCACTCTGCATAAGCTTAGAAAAGTCTTTGACAAGTTTTGCATTAGTGGATCCAAATATAATATCATCTACATAAATTTGGACTAAGAGAATATCCTTATCTTTTCTTTTAATAAAGAGAGTAGTATCAACTTTACCTCTAGAGTACCCTTGACTAAGGAGAAATTTGCTCAAACGTTCGTACCAAGCCCGAGGGGCTTGTTTAAGACCGTATAGAGCACGTTTCAGCTTATAAACATGAGTCGGATACATGTAATTCTCAAAGCCGGGTGGCTGAGCAACATAGACTTCTTCATTTATGTAGCCATTTAGAAAGGCACTCTTAACATCCATTTGGAATAGTTTGAAGTCTTTAGAACAAGCATAAGCAAGTAAAAGGCGAATAGCTTCGAGACGTGCTACAGGAGCGTATGTCTCTTCATAATCAATACCTTCCTCTTGATTGTAACCTTGAGCAACTAATCTAGCTTTGTTTCTAGTAATAACACCGTTTTCATCAAGTTTGTTACGAAAAACCCATCTAGTGCCTATTACTTGATGATCTCCCGGATGAGGGACTAAGTCCCAAACATCATTCCGTTTAAATTGGTTTAATTCTTCTTGCATGGCCATTAGCCAATGCTCATCAAGTAATGCGTCCTTAGCGTTTTTCGGCTCAACTTGTGAAACAAAAGCAAAATGATGGCAGAAGTTACTTATCTTTGAGCGTGTTGTAACGCCCCTTGAGATGTCTCCTATTATATTGTCAATTGGATGGTCTTTCACGTTTGTCCAGGCCTTGGGAAGTTCTTCATTGTTTGAGATGCTTTCTTTTTCATTTTCATTGTGAGACTCATCTTTCTCTCTCTCAGCATCTTTCTTTACAATACTCTCATCCTCATCTTCCTTATCCTTGACAATATCTTCAGTGGATGGGCCTGCACCATTAAATGAAAGACCTTTCTCGACATATTTTGCATAAGATTCATCAAAAGAAACGTGTACTGACTCTTCTACTATAAGTAATCTCTTATTATATATTCGATATGCTTTGCTAGATTGTGAGTAACCAAGGAATATGCCCTCATCAGCTTTAGCATCGAATTTGCCAAGATTATCCTTACCATTGTTCAAAACAAAACACTTGCAACCGAATACATGGAGATGAGATACATTTGGTTTTCTATCCTTTAGTAATTCATAGAGAGTTTTGTTCAGTATAGGACGTATTGTTATCCTATTCAAAACATAACATGCTGTACTAATTGCGTCAGCCCAGAAATACTTTGGTAGATTACCCTCATTCAGCATTGTTCTTGCCAGCTCCTCTAGAACACGATTTTTACGTTCAACTACTCCGTTTTGTTGAGGTGTTCTAGGAGCTGAAAAGTTATGCTCAATTCCATGTTTATCACAGTATTTTTCAAAAGAAATGTTTTCAAATTCTCCACCGTGATCACTTCGAATTGCAACTATTTTGTTGTTCATTTTGTTTTGACATAATCTTGCAAATTGTGTAAAGGCTGGAAAAGTTTGATCCTTACTAGGTAAAAAGATTGTCCAACAAAATCTCGAGTAATCATCGACAATGACAAAACCATAGGTGTTTCCACCTATGCTTTTAGTCCTTGAAGGGCCAAAGAGATCCATGTGAAGTAGTTCAAGAGGGCGTGATGTTGAAACCACGTTCTTTGATTTAAAAGAGATTTTTGTTTGCTTTCCCTTTTGACAAGCATCACATAGATGATCTTTTGAAAAATTCATTTTGGGTAAGCCGATTACTAAATCTTTTGAGACAACTTTATTTAGTAAGTCAAAGTTTATGTGGGCGAGACGTCTATGCCAAAGCCATGAGTCATCGCCTAGAGCAACTAGACATTTGGTACTAGACTTAGATACCTCATCCAAGTTTAGCATGTAGATGTTGTTTACTCTTAAGCCCTTAAACATAATGTCTCTTTTCTTAGTATGTTCTATTGTGCATCCGGAATTTGTAAACATTACTTTAAAATCTTTGTCGCACAATTGACTTATACTTAAAAGATTATGTTTAAGACCTTCTACTAGCAGCACATCAGTTATAGTAGTGGTAGAAGGGTTACCAACACTTCCTTTACCAAGTATGGCTCCACGATTGTTATCTCCATAGGTGACATACCCCTTTTTCTTTGCTTGAAACTCAACGAAAAGAGATAGGTCTCCAGTCATGTGTCTTGAACATCCGCTATCAAGGAACCACAACCTTTCGGCAATGTCAAGACACTTTTCCTGCAAGATTAATTTAAAGAGGGAGGTCCCCAATTTTCATTGGGTCCTTGGTAGTGAGTACACAATTTGTTGCACTTAGGCAACCATTGAAATACTCCTTTAGGAACTAAAATTCTCCTAAATTTGCATTTTTCAATGGTATGTCCCTTTTTGCAACAATAATGACAGGTAATATGATGAGAATATGGAGTTTTGCTAGTTGATACTTTTGGTACAAAAGTGTATTTACTATATAAAGGAGTATACGATCTTTTGAACTTGTTTGGATCAACCGCAAAAGTCACTTTTGGTTGTAGAGCCTTGTCTAACTTGGCTTTTAGATCTCTTACTTCTTTTTGCCAAATGTGACATGTCTCACAACCAAACCATGATGTAGGATCTAATTCAACTTTGTCCTTTTGAATGTTTAGCATAGATTGTTTTAAAGCTTCCATATCCCTTTCGGTTTTCTCAACTTTTGATTCAAGGTATGAAAATATTTTCTTATTTGAGGCCAAAAGTTTGAAAGCTTTAATTGCATCTCTATGTAATTCTTCAAAAGCAAGTTTTAGTTGAGAATGAGATACCTTATCTACGAGTTCAGGTTTAAGATGACTTACAGCTTTCTTTTTCTTGTTTTGATGAGCCATGAGACATAGGTTTGCTGATTCTTCTTCATCGCTTGACGAGCTTTCACTAGATGAATCACTTTCCCATGCTATGTAAGCTCTTTTAGATTTGTTATGACCTTTGCTTTGGTTCTTCTCCTTTTCTTTCTTAAGGTATGGACAATCCGGTTTGTAGTGACCGGCTTTCCCACAATTGAAGCAAAGACCTTTGATCTTTCCTTTGTTGTCGTCATCTTGTTTGAACATGTTTGATTGCTTTCTATAGTTGATCAATCCTTTGTCGGAATGTTTTGCTCCATTTTTCTTTAGATATTTGTTGTATCTTCGCACAAACAGTCCCATTTCCTCATCATCGGAGTCTTCGTCATCACTTGTGTCACTATCCTTTGGCTCTCGTTTTGAGGTCTTGGAGCTCGAAGCTTTTAGAGCTATTGACTTCTTCTCTACCTCTTTCTCCATGTTCTTTTCTTTCTTTGTCCTCTTCTCATGCATGTCAAGGCATTTAAGATGCTGTTCATGTTCCTCTAGTTTACCAAAGAGAGTGGTAATGTCTAAAGTGTTGAGATCATTTGCTTCCTTAATTGCTGTAACTTTGGGCTGCCATTCCCTGTTCAAACACCTTAAGATTTTGTTAGTAGCAACTGCATTGGAAACAGGTCTATCAAGAGAATTTAATCGATTTTTCAGGTGAACGAATCTTTTCTGCATGCTTTCGATGGTTTCACCATCTTCCATGTGGAAAAGTTCGAACTCTTGAGTTAACGTATTGATCCTAGCTAGTTTGACATCATCCGTTCCCTCATGGGCAACTTGCAATGTGTCCCACATAGCTTTAGCTGATCTACAATGGGAAACACGATAGTATTCATCAACTCCTAGAGCTGAGATTAGAATATTTCTCGCTTTCCAATCGTATGCATATTTCTTTTCATCTTCAGCATTCCAAGTATCTTCTGGTTTTGGAACAACTGCACCAGCTGCATTTGTCATAGTGATCTGAAATGGACCATTGACAATAGCTGTCCAGATGTTCCTATCAATTGCATTGATATGGACACACATACAATCCTTCCAATAGCCGTAGTTTTCTCCGTTGAAAACTGGAGCTCTATTATGAGCCCCTTTAGGTCCAGAAGCCATCTTTCCAATAAGTGTTTCACAAAGCACGGAATAAACCAGAGCTCTTGATGCCACTTGTTAGACGCTGGCCTATAGATCTAGAGGGGGGGTGAATAGATCTCACTAAGTTTTTACAGATTTTTCTACAGACTTGAGCGAAAGCGGTTCTGAATCGACTTGCGTCTATTCTGGACCGCTATTGCAAAGGTCGTATGTGTTTCAAAACCAGATAGTAAGTGGAATTGATGGTGAAGTAATATGATCGCTAACCAATACGTTTAACAACTGAAATCCAATTAACTTCTAGATTGACAACTTTGATTTGCAATGCAGTAAGATTGGATTAAGCAAAAACACAAACACTTGGTGATACGTTCAAATTGATAGTGATTCAAGTTGTGGTGAATTGTGATGTTTGTGCAGAACTTTAATTCACAATTTTAACACTCGAATCGTTGATCAATTTCGCACTTATAACCAATTATGAACAGAAAGTAAAAGAGAAAGTAAAAGCGACAAGAACACGATATTTGTTTAGGCAGTTCGTCGATCGTCCTCGCTACGACTACGTCTGCCCCCAATTCCAAATTGAAATTGGGTAATCTTTCATTAATGTTGAAAGTAGTATATACAAAGAAGATAACAAAGCGATAAACGATAAACCAATTATGTCGATCCTTTGAATCTTCTTCCCCCTTAATCTTGAGCCAGATCAAGGTTATCCAAGAGCTTCACTTTGATTCCCTTCTGCAGTGTCTTGATTCCTTGAACTCCCCGTTCCTCAATCGTTACACTCAGCCGAATCCTCAATGAACGCCTCTTGATAAAAACCCCCAAGAACCACCCGTCGTGGAGGACAAAACCCGCAGATTTTATTCACCAACAAACCCCACGAACCTTCACCCACTAGGAATCTTCAATTCCGTTCCATGGACGTTATCGAACTCATCACTAACCCGCAACGCAAGAATGATTATGTGTAATTGTGTTGGAGATGATGAAGAACGAAGATGAGAAGCGTTTGTGTATCTTTCAGTCGTTGGTGTTGCTGAATAATTAACCCTTGCACAATATATATGATGCATAGCAGTTGGAATCAAGAATAACTGAATTTTGGACTTTCTTGATCAGTTAGGTCGACCACTTGTAGTGCTTAGGTCGACCTAACAGAGCTTGCTGAATTTTGCTCCCAGTTAGGTCGACCTGTTGAAGGAGTAGGTCGACCAGAATCCTCTTCTGGTGCGTTCTGGGAACATTTTCTCAGATTAGGTCGACCTAGTTGCCATGTAGGTCGACCTAACAGACTGATATGAAGATTTCTTCATTTTGAGTCGACCTAAATGGACTGTGAGTCGACCTAGCAGAGGTATATGGATTTTCCTTCATTTTAGGTCGACCTAGGTTGACAGTAGGTCGACCTAACTGCTGATTTACTGCATTTTCCATGTTCAGCTTGTGTTGAGTTGACTTGTATGCATAGTAGATCATCTTGTGCTTTCATGAGTGATCAAATGCTTTACTTTTCTGGTTCCTCCTTGTTGTTTGGATGCTCATTTGAGTTTGCCATAAATCAAAAACATCTTTGAGTGTAATCTTGTATTCACACAAACAGATCTATATGTAGAATTTCTAATGGTCTAAAGGTAGAAACAACATATTTAGACTTAAAAGAAGGTTTTGCAAACTTGCCTTTATGACATACTTCACAGAGAACATCTGAGCTGAACTTCATATTAGGAAGTCCTCTGACCAGATTGAGTTTCTTAATTTGAGATATTCTTCTCATACTAACATGCCCCAATATTTTGTGCCAAACCCATTGCTCATCATTAACAGACATAAGGCATTTTACATTCTTACTTTTTAGTTCAGAAATTTTTATCTTATAAATGTTGTTCTTTCTCTTACCATTAAAGAGGATAGTTCCATCTTTCTAACTAAATGCTTTACAAGACTTTTAATTAAAGATAATGTCATAACCGTTATCACTTAATTGACTTATGGATAACAAGGTATGCATTAATCCATCTACTAATAGAATATTAGATATAGAAGGAAGTGTACCATTACCAATAGTTTTAGAGCCAATGACTTTTCCTTTCTGATTGCCTTTGAACCCTACGTAACTTCCAGCTTTAAGTTCCAAACTTTGGAACATATGCTTTCTTCCCGTCATGTGTCAGGAGCATCCAGAGTCCATGTACCATGACTGGTGTTTCAACCTTGCTATTAAGGACGTCTCTTACATAGATGATTTTATCCTTAGGTACCCATATCTTTCTGGGTCCTTGTTTGTTAGATTTTAATAAATTCTGATTGAGTTTTGATTTCTCAAGAGTTTGTAGAATAGGAGTTGCTAGTATATTTTATATCATATGTGTGACCATATGTGAAGTGAGAGTTTATAGGTGTGATTTTTATGACCATATCATCAACATGCTTAGGTTGATATGGTTCTTCTCCTCTTGGTTTCACATATCCTATACCTTTTCTAGCATTTCTACTAACTCCATAGATCATTGAAGCCATCTTGCTTCGATCTATGCTTTTAGCTAGAAATTTTTGAAAATTGTGATCATATTGTTTCATGACACTATTAGAACTAGTTGAAACCTCTGAGTCAGAATCTTTCCGAGTTTGTAGTAACTCGTTTTTAATGACCGAGTTTTCATTTTTAAGTTTAAAAAGGTTTTCTTTTAACTCAGAGTTTTCTGCTTTTAGCTTCCTAGATTCTTCAGCATCAGATACAAGACCATGTTTCAGGTTCTTGTATTTGGTTTGAAGTTTCTGATATTTTTCAAGAATTTTTGATAAACTATCTTTTAACTGAGATCTAGAAAAGTTAGAGAATACCTCTTCTTCTTCTTTTTCTGAGTCGGATTCAGATTCATATTATGATGAGCTAGCATCACTTGATATACTGGCCATCAAGGCGATGTTGGCACGTTCATCTTTTGATTCAGATTCTGCTTCAGAAGATTCTGAGTCATCCCATGTAGCCATAAGAATTTTCTTCTTATCTTTTTTGAAACTCTTCTTTGGCTTTTCCCTTTGTAGTTTAAGACAGTCGCTTTTGTAGTGACCATGTTCTTTGCATTCATAACAAATAATCTCTTTGCTTCTAGGCTTTCTGTGTCTAGAAGATGATCGAGAGTAATCGTTTGATCTTCTGGAGTTTTTGAAGTTCTTTTGTCTGTACTTCCATAGTTGTTGGACCCTTCTGGAGAGAATAGATAATTTATCTTCTTCTTATGAGTATCCTCCAGAGCTTTCTTCTTCTACCTGAAAAGCGTTAGTTTTAAATTTATTATTAGATTTAAGCGTTAGTTCATCTTCTTCAAGTTCTATCTCGTGACTTCTCAGGGAGCTGATAAATTCTTCAAGAGATATCTCATTCAGGTTCTTAGTAAGCTTTAAGACTGTGACCACGGGTGTCCATTTCTTTGGAAAGCTTCTGATGATTTTCTTTACATGATCAGCTGTTGAGTATCCTTTGTCCATAACTTTCAACCCAACAACAAGAATTTGAAACCTTGAGAACATTGTCTCAACTTTTTCATCTTCTTCCATTTTGAAAGCTTCATACTTCTGATTGAGTGCAAGGGCTTTGGTCTCTTTGACTTGAGTATTTCCTTCATGCGTTATTCTTAGAGAGTCAAATATATTTTTGGCAGAGTCTCTGTTCGTGTTTTCTCATACTCTGTGTATGAAATAGCACTTAGAAGTATTGCTCTGGCCTTGTGATGATTTTTGAACTTCATCTTCTGTTTATTAGTCATGCTATTTCTTTCGACCTTCTGACCATTTTTGTTCACCGGATGTTTGTAACCATCTGTTACCATATCCTAGAGATCATCATCATGAGCTATAAAGAAACTCTCGATTCTATCTTTCTAGTAATCAAAGTTCTCTCCATCGAACATTGGTGGTCTTCCACTGTCAGACCCCAAATTTGTCCTACCCTATTTATCTGGCTTACAATCCATATACATATATCATTTAGGTCATGACCCAACTCATGCATTCATATCATTAGTACTGTTCAAAAGATGACAAGAAAGAAGCTTCTATGGCAAAGAATTCCTGGTCAAAAGGTGGATCTGAGGTCTAATCGTGTGGCTTTGTCTTCATTGAAGTTCTCTTGGAATTAGGGTTTTCTCATTCTCAACCCAAGGCATTGGTTGGAGTATACAAGCTTGCAATCCATCTGGTCATCCTGAATTAGGGTTTCTTGACCAAAGTCAATACAGTTGACTTTTTGGTCAACATATTGATCTGGAGCTGATTTCATGTTGAGAAAATGCATAATGACTATGTGGAAATATTCATTTGATTGCCATTGGTTTGAAGCTGATTAATCGGGAATTTCATCAAGAATTGAGGAAAAAATAGAAAAGTTGACTTTTTGGTCAAAGTCAAGGTCAACTGCCCAATTTTGAGTGTTGGTGGAAAATTGATCAAGAAAAGTAAGAGAAATAAATAAAATCAAGAAAATGGCAAAAATTACCAAAAATGGAAAGTTAGTTAAAAAGAGAGATTTCCAAAAGTGGAAAGTTGTGAGACTTAGAAATTTTTTGGAAGTTGAGAATTGGTTGGTCACCTGACTTCATGGCTATTTTACACATGTCAAGAGGCTTTATTTCAAGACAAGTTCAACATCGAAGTTGTTTATCTCATGGAGATGAACAACTTTGTAGTTGAAAGGTTTTCCATTTGAAGCATGGTTTGAGAGCTATAAAAGTGCAAAGTTTGAAGGTTCCAAGTTATCCAAGTCATGTTGCTGGGCAGAATTCCGGGTAACGCAAGCGTTTTGTCAAACAGGTGGCATGCCAGATCTAAGGCCAAATTTAGAGAGATACAAGTACCCTACATAACCAAATCCAACACAAATCTCTTTCCTTTCATGTCCCTTATCCAATAGTCAAAGAATCTAGGCATTTGATTAGGCATAGAGTGAGATACGAGGCTGCAAAGTCGTGCATTTGGAGATTGTAGTGTGACAAAGGCCTTGGGCAGGAAATAAGCCATGAGCACGCGCGTCCAGGGCAATAAAGTACCAGCATAAGTCCAGGAGATTTTCTCATGTTTCCAAGTGTTGTTTCAAGATGTGTTCAACACCAAATGTGTTCCATCCCAACCCTTCTTTCAATTGATATCAAAGATGTGATTTTTGGTTGAAGGGTTAACAAGTTATAAGGCTCCAAACTCAGTATTGTGGCCTAAGTTATCGTGACTTGAAATAGGCTATGCATTCACACATCATTACCAGAAGCTACTCATCACCACTTGCCCTATCAAGCCATGTAAAGTCTGCATACAAAAGAAAAATCTGCTACATCCATTACACCATAAGCTGCATGCTATCGCCATATATAAACAACCATTCACACATTCAAAGAGGAGGCTTCACTATTTTCTTTTTTTCAGTTTCATTTCTCACTCTCTTTTCTCTCATCACCTTTCTCTTTCTCTCTTCACTCTCCCTCTTCCAAAAGTTTGTTACATTTTCTAACCACCTCTAACCGAAATTTCAACTATCAACCTTCATCACCAACCATCACCATGAATATTCTCCATCTTCATCAATCACCTTGATCACCATCAACCTCTAACTACATCTAACAAACTCTTCAACCGAATTGTTAACAATCCTCCATAACCATCATCATCCTCGACCTCAATTCCTCCCTGATCTCCATTCTTCATCACCTTCACATCATCGTGTTCAAGAACACACACTCTCAAGGATCTTCACGCGTGCTCCCCTTTCATGGATCGTTCGTAGTGGTTGCATGATTTCGGTGTGGAGTATGGTATAGTGACGTCTTCAGCTTCATTTGTTCAAGCAATCTGCGAGTTTATTTCTCACAGGTCACAGTAGAGGAAAGATCTTTCGTCATTAACAAGACGGTCAAGTCAAGCTGTAGAGTTTTCTTGAGAACCGCTTTCGATTTGATTCACCGGTAAGTTATCTTGATTTAGCTCTGCATATTAGAATTTCTATAAGTAGCTGCATTTTTCGATTAAATTTTGTTTTTCAAATTCAAGTTGTGTGCTGTGATTATTGATGTTACAGTTTTCAATTGCCGAAACTAATCGCATATTCAGAATCCTGAGTTAATTTCGAGTAGAATAGTGTGTTCGTTGAAATTTTCTGGATTTGTTCTTGTAGTTCCGGTGAAGGTTTGATCGGAAGTCATGACCGGAGCCCTAGCTCCGGCGTCCAGGTGGCCATGCATGCTAATTTTCCATTGGTTTTTCGGAAAATACTTAGATGGACACAGATATAACACCTGGATTTACACACAACCAATCACATTTTTTTATTAATTAAATAATTAAATTAAATTTATCTCTCTCCTCTAATTATCACAACCACCCTCCATGTTGGCAATTAAAAACGAAATTATATTTTAAATAAATTTAAATTCTCTCTCTTCTTATTGGTTGTGCCTAAATATATGAATTTAGGTTCGTGTCCATGCAAGAATTGCTTTGGTTTTTCTTCTATTTTATTAAGTTCTCAGTAGAAGAATATTAGGTGTTGTGTTATGATTGGTTTAGGATTTTAATTTTGTTTTATTCAACTTAAGTGAAACTTTGGCCAATTGATACCAATGTGGCATTTATGCGTCACGTTTTATTTTCTGAGATAATGAACAATAATAAATGTAGAATGGAATATACAAATCTGATGCAATTGGATCAAACACAAAACACAATCTTGGGCCACTCCTGGCTGGGCCCTGCGCCCCTTTTGCTATTCATACCATATATTCAATTCACACCCCCGGCCCATTAATTCATGCTAGAACTTAGTTATTTTTACATAGCTTTTTTTCCTATATTTTTTTTTGTGATAAAAAGGACATAAAAAAACAATAAAATTGTGTTAGATTTTTAGGTGATTTTTGAGAGTTTAATTCTTAGTCTTTTAGAAATTTTTCCATAAAATGCAATAAAAAGATATTAGCTTCTTAATTAGTTTTAGTTTAGTTTAATTTTGACTTTTAATTGAATTCCTTCATAAAAAAACAATAAAAATATTAGTTTTAGGATTAATAGATGTTAGTATAATTAGGCTTGAATTAGAACTCCTTTAATACTAAAAACTCATAAAAATAGTAGTATATTTTAGGGTTAATTTTTGAATTGCTTCTTTTATTTCTTTCATACCATTTCCATGTTATTTTTGTATAATTGTTGTGTGATTTTGGCCATATTTTTGGCCTATTTTGTTAGTATCATTTGTATGCTCCTTTTAGAATCTATCCCATTAACATAACTTTAGGCTAGATACCCCTTTGTACATTAAACAATAACTATTAGGTTAGAATAATACTTAGGCTAGTCTCCCCCATTTCATTACTCTTTACAACATTAAAATACCTAACAAATATTCAAACTAACTCCCTCTAAAAAATACCAAGAAAATACAATAAAACATCTAATAAAGGATAAAAATAATAAATAGGGAATGTAAGCTCGAGTCTCCCTTGCTTAAGGGAATCACTTGAGCGGAAGTTCCAAATCTTAAAAAACACCAACCAAAGAGTAACTCGAGTCTCCCTTGCTTAGGGGTCCCACTTAAAACACTCAAACTCTCTCTTCTCTTTTGCCTTCCCAGAATTCTTAAGGGCAATGTTATTTCCGCTCGAACGCATCGTAGGCCCTGCCGCTTATGCAAGAGCACGAATGTTAACTCCGCCCAACTAAAAAACACAAAAACAAACAGAAACTTTTGAGCCGAACTACAGCGCTCTGATTCCTGAAAAGGATACGTAGGCATTAGGTTGCGGGGCCTAAGCAAGCACAATTGTAAATAATTCCTTCTTTTCCCCATATTTCTTTTTGCATTCATTCGCATGTAGGCATAGATATAGTACACACCCTTTAGATAGAAACAGACATAGGTGGATACCATCGAGTACGATGGGCGTGAGGGGTGTTAGTACCTTCCCCTTGCGTAACCGACTCCCGTACCTAGTTCTCTGGTCAAAAGACCTTGTTCTTATTTGTTTTAGGTTTGCTGACATTCCTTTCCTTTTAGGATAGATATGTCAGTGGCGACTCTGTTATTCATTTTTCGCGAGCGTGCGACAGCCACTAATTTTATCTCTATCATCATAGTTATCATTGTTGTTGTTTTTAACTGGTTCCTCCATAGTGTTTTTCTACTAGGATACTTTTCTAACACGGTTAAGTGTTTACACCCAGAACCAGACACTCTGATGCCAATTGAAGTGACGAAAAACACAATAAGGGGGATTGGATTGGGTTCTTTTAAAACTTAAATCAAGAAAAGACACGTTCGGTTATCCTGGTTCGTTTGAACTCAAACTACTCCAGTCCACCCTATTAAGGTGATTTCGCCTCTCTCTTACGAGGTCTTAATCCACTAATCAAATCTTGATTACAATTTACACTTAAAAAACTGTCTAAGTCTTCTCAAGAACAACCACAATCCGGTTTTCTCAAGGTACTATAATTACAACTTATAACTTAAGTGTGTTAACTAATTGCTTCTAAAAAGCTTTATCACAACTCTGATGTGTAGACACTATTTAGCGCAATATACATATAAGAATAATGAAATTTGGAGAGCTATTTCAATTCGTGAATGCGTGAGAGATACTTCCTTTTTCTTAAACGATGTCCTCTTTATGTAGGGTGTGCTTTTTTTGATCCGTTGAGAGACATGTTTCCTTGTTTTGAAATGAGGATGAAATGTTGATGAATGCTATTTCCAAAATTGAAGATTTTGTCTATCGTAATTATGTTCTAACCGTTGCTGATTGATCTTGAATTAAAGAGTTTAACATTATTGATCTTCTAATCATCAGAGTATTCTTTGCAGCTTTTGCTTGTTGGTGCTTGAAGCATTTTCAGTATCAGAGTTTTAAGAACTTCTCATTTATCTTCAGAACTTTTTTTTATTGTAAACTTCCTTCAATCTCTAGAACTTCTTGTTCTTGTAAACTTCTCTCAATGTCTATAACTTCTTATTATTGTAAACTTCCTTCAATCTCTAGAACTTCTTATTCTTGTATACTTCTCTCAATGCAGCCTTCTACTCTTGAGAAAACACTTTCTTAGCTTTGTTCTTCTTCTTAATATGCTTCAGAAATTCTGCAAGTTATATCATACGATTATAATGCATATTTTTTCTTATTGAAAATTATGTGTTTGTTATCATCAAAACTATTTCAAAGATGTAGAACCAAACTATGTTCTAACATCAGGTGTTCTAATTCTCAAGGCACGGGGATAATCTCATTCAGGAAGTCGGCAAAAAAATGGGCCTTTAAATATTTTGTCTTTTCAAAGAATACTTCAAACTAATACATCTTGATGGGCCACTTCGTCAAACGCCCTACCAAATCTAGCCGGTGCAACACCTTTTTTAGAGGTAAATTAGTCCAAACCACTATGGAATGCACGAGGAAATATCATCAGAGCTTGCGCAATGTTGTCACTAATTCCAAGGCCGCCTTATTGATCTTATGGTTGGGTTAACTGAACCCAAGGGGAAACTAGAATGGTATAAGAACATATAAACTCCACTATGTTATAGCCCTCTGCATTAGCTTTCCAACGCATCTGACCGTGTCTCTTTTTGAGTTACAAAACACAATTTTATTCGAAACAAGGGAAGCAATCGATTGTCATATAGGTTCAATCGATTGTCTAAAACTTCCTCAACTCCCTGCCAAGCGTAAAATATGAAAATTTGGACATCAAAAATCGATTGTCACAAGGTCTCAATCGATTTTCCCAAAATTATCACTTCTAAACACTTCTTTTTCAACTTATAATCATTCTAAACGATATTCAATCATAGTCTAACATATCCAAGCATTTCAAACCATGAAATCAACATCACATAAGGATATATATATATATATATATATATATATATATATATGAATATATGTAAACCATTATGCTTTCATCAGTTCTTAACCTAATACAACAACCACAACAACATAACTTCAAACTCAATCAACACAACATATCATCTTGTACACACAATAACGAAGATGCTGAATCTCAATGTATCTTTAGCCTTCAACCATTTGGAAGGTACCATTCCGAACATACTCCCTAAAGTACTCCCATTCATTCAAGATGCTCTAGTGACCTTACGAGCTGAGACACTAGTATACCACCTTGCTTCCGAGCCTTGTGGCATGCGTGCGACAAAACCATTCTTTCTCTTTCACTATATTGAAATACTTGTAATACTTGTTCCGTACCATTAAGTCAATATTGATCTACTAGCAGGCTCACACATTTCTCAAAATTCCAGTGAATTCATCTAATAGAAATCCTTAAATTTCTAACTCCTATAGCACCACAAGATTTATTGAACTATGCGCCACCCTACATTTTCCACATTACCTGAATCACACACTCTTATTACTACCATTGGTGCATCAACTGAAAACATCAGTTCTCTTTACTTCATACACTACTTGACCTTCGAAGCCCTCGTGGTCGCTCAACCATGATCCTACCTACCACGCATATAGGATTATGTTGATCAGGCCCAATACTATATACTATGACATTAAGAATCATGATGGAAAAACACACAAATGAGGAAGGAATTGATTTACTTATGATATTTCAAGGCTAGGTCGAGAATCCACCTACTCTGATACCAATTCTATTACCCGATATAATATACATCTAGAAAATACATTATACACAATACTAATTGGCACTAATACAACATAAAAGCCTATCTACATCGTTATATATACATGTCCAAAAAAATACAACTGTGGCACATGATATACAAGAGTTCCTAATTAGAAACTAAGGTCTATGTAAAATATCCACATTTGTACATAATCCATAGCAAAAGATCACGATAACAAAGTGTTCAAAACATCATCGGACAAGTTTGTTCTTTCCTTTAATCTGCAAAGAATCACATGAAAAATAACAATAATAGTGGGGTGAGATACTAATTTAAATGAGTTTCTTTATATTATGGGTCCACTTGGCTCTACAGGGTTTATAATTGATTCCTCAACTTAAGCTTCACAACATCAATACATGTGTACACATACATAATAGAGAAGGACTTAAGTATTTACAATATTTTTGCATTGTATGGAGACATGTAAATTTGACTTCAATCAACTTAATAAGTCACTATTCAAAAATATAGTCAAACATCTTTCCCCGGCCGATCCTACGTCTAGAAATGTTGACACGAGTCACAAATTTTTGCATCATGATTCGAATTTCTTTATGGATTCAGGTTCTCCATGGGTCTCGAACCCACTTTAAAAATCGTCATTTTTATGGCACTCAAACCTACTTTGAATATGTTTCCTCGTATGGGATTCTAACCCACTTTGAGGTCAACTTTTCTATAGGAGTCTAACCCATTTGGTTGATCTTTCATCATATGGGACTCTAACCCATTTGGTTGGATACGGATTAATAGTTTGTTTATCCTAATTCCACTTTACATAAGCATCACAATTGGGACAGGCACAAATAGGGATTATTTTTGAATACATGACTAGTTTTATCATTCGTAACGTGATTGTACTCATCAACTACTAGGTGATTATATTCACCAATATCATAACATTATCTCATGTTCCATACAATACACATTTGTTCAAGATTAACTATCATTCACCATCCATGCCAATCGACATTCTCATAGATGGAACGATTCATTTCAAGCAACTAATCGTCTATGGTACACACTGATGTACCTTCACGTTCGAGTATCACAATTTAAGTCATTTGTCTCAATCCTAGTTATCATTAATAATTCATTCACATAGTTACAAACCCTAGGTTTAACCTTACTCATCATCATAATATTTTAATCATTTAATACGCACACACAAACACAAGCAAGCAAGCAAATCATAGTAAATCTCATAACATACACATCATAATATTATGCCTGAAGCACACATAGTAGTATATAACCAATAGGACATTTGAAATAAAGGTTCATCACCAAATAAAACTTTTGGAACAAAGGTTCCTCACCAAATAGGATTTATCATATCATGATTCATAAACATGCACACTAGTTCATAACCAATATCCAATTAATAATTAGAACATAAGCATGGTTTTCTCTTCACCAAAAGGTAGATAATTGGACTCACCTTCCAATTTATCAGACTTCACATCAATTGAAGTTATGAATCTTGTTTTATGGTGGAAATAGGGAAACAAGTCTTTGCATAAGTCATAAGAATACACAATAGTATAACATCATCAACCAAGTGATATTTGGCATTCATTTATGTTTTTCCTCCCAACTCCTTCAATTAACTTAATAAATAAGCATCAGGAAAAGCTTCCACGCAACCCGCTTCAACCTAATCTAATCCACTTACACGCCACATAGTAAGCGTACTTTTGACCATCCTATGATGAGGTTAACCAAACCCAATGTAACACTCCATATTTTCATAATTTAATTTAATTAATTTAATTGAATTATGGGGAATTATTTGGAATTATTGAGGATTATGAGGAATTAAGCAATTGGGCTCGAGTTGTGATTAGTAAAGAGGGGGTGCATTGGTAGGCCCTATTACTAATTAAAATAATTTTATATCATTTTTAATAAAATAGAAGGAGTTGTGGAATAGAGAAGGTTACAGCATTTGGAAAAGAGAAACATGTGAAAAGAGAAGAGGAGCAGAGAAGTGCGACAGAGGAAGAGCGAAGAATCAACCTTCAGGTAAGGGGGGACTCTTCCATTTATCTTCTATTATGGGGTTATAGGTAGTGGAATGGAATTGAACATGTTGTTCATGCCAATTGAGTTATGCTTAGGTTGTAGAGATGTTAGGTTTTGGGAGAATTGATTAATAATGTTGTATTGATCATGTGTGGTGTGAATTGGATGATTGAAATGTGTTATAAATGTGTTAATTGTGTTTGTGGTTGCTGTTTTGGTGTTATAATACATTTGGGCGCGAATTGGTATGGATTCGAGTCGATACGGTGTTGAAAAAAATGGTATTTTTCTGGTACAGCAGCGTAGGAACCGGTTCCCAGGTGGGAGGAACCGAGTTCCAGTAGTAGAAACCAGAAGCGAAGGAATTCTGTACAGCAAGAACCGGTTCCTATGTAGGTACAACCCGGTTCCTAGTAGTAAAAATCAGAGAGGAGTTTCTGAAGGATTTCAGGAACCGGTTCCCACGTAGGGAGGAACCAGGTTCAGCGTGACTTTTTCTAAAACTTTCTTAACTTTGAAAACTCCTAACTTTTAAACCGTAAATCCGATTTTGGTGCCGTTTTGAGCATAGTAAAGCTAATCAAATGATTTACATAATAAAATAGTGTTTTGAGTCGTGACTCGAAATTATTTTGAAACACTCGATTTTAATTGGTTGTGGTGGTTTATGCGTACAGGTATATTAATGAATATTTCACCTGTATGATGTTGTGGTTGTAACCGGTGTTTGTTATACATGTATTGTTGGTATAAAATATGTGTTTTACTATGGTTGAGAAATAGCATGATTGTGTGTGGCTATTGATTATTGCAGTTGATGATTATGACATTTGGTTGATTTATGTGGGTGATGAGCATGTTATGGTTGATACATGCATTTCATAATCATTGTGTGGCTGATCCTTGACGATGGTGGATCAGTGGTAGCTAATTCCCATTGTGTGGAATTAGTGAGTGGGTGTTGTCGTATCCTTGACGATGGTGGATCGGTGAGATGGGTTATCCCAGATTTTGGTACCACATGCATGTAGTTGCATTGCATTAGGCTACTTGTGTTATTATAACATGAATGGAAGATTGTCCAATGTTATAATATGTGTTGATTGTGTGTTTGTTGTACTGATTGTGTGGTTGAGAATCTGATCGTAACTGTAATTGGGTGAATAGCATGTGATTGATATTTTATCATCTATATCCTATAACATTGGTTAAATGCGAATGAGACTCACCCTTACTGTTGTTATTTTTCAGATTGAGGAGTAGCTCTTGTACTTGGTGAGGAATAGCTCGTCAAGTAGTTCGTTAGAGTTAGTTGGGTTCGTGTCATGCTCTGGTCGTGTAACACTGGGGACGTTGTTTAAAGTTACTTGTTAAACTCTTTTTATTTTGGTGTTTTATTATGGTGGTGTTTTAAGTCTATGACTTTGGATGTTGCATTGTTCAGATGTTAAAGATATTTCCGCTGTGTTAACATGATGATCTGAATAATTTTGGTTTAACGTTCTTTTATGGCATGACATGAGTATTGGTTTTGATTATATGGAAGTTGTAATGCCCTTTTCATGTTTTACTCTGATTATTGTTTAATATTTATGCGGGGTATTAGAAGGGTGTTACACCCAACAGGAAATTAGAGTGGGATAAAAACATAGAAACTCCACAATGTTATAGCCCACTGCGTTATCTTTAAGCGTGTCTCATTTTAAGATACGAAACTCACTTTATGGTGAAAAGAGGGGAAACAATCAATTATCATGTAAGTACAATAAACTATCTAAAACTTACCCAACTCTCTGCCAAGCGTAAAGTCTAAAAATTTGGGCATGACAATCGATTGTCACAGGGCGCAATCGATTGTCTCTGCAGCTTTCTCCAAAACTTCTAAACACTTCTCCTTCAACCTCTAATTATTCTAATCTATATATAATCATAGTCTAACATATCAAAGAATTTCATACCATGAAATCAACATCATATAAGGATATATATAAATCACTATGGTTTCATCACTTCTTAACCTCATACAACAACCACAAAAACATAACTTCAAACTCAATCAACGTGACATATCATCATGTTACACACAATAACATCATGTATTATCACAATAGCCATGCAACACAATAAGGAATCCATGCATTAAACATTAATTTCAAGCACATAACAAGTTTTCACAAAACCCTAATTCCCTTTTCATGAATTTATTCCCCCCCCCCCCAAAAAAAGCTAAGATATATAGGAATCCACCTTAATCAAGAAAAATACGATGAAATTGGGATGAATTTGGTGATGATAATGGTAATGAGGCTCCCTCTATGAGTTTCTTCTTCTCCATTTCTCTTTTTTCTCTCTTCTTTCTTACTTCTCTTCTTTCTCCCTATTCTTACTAACAATGAAAGAATGAATGAAGAAAATGGGAAATGAAATTGATATGTAGTAAGGTTGTTTGTCATTTAGTGGACAATTGACCATTCTAGTCTTACTAATTCCTTCAAACCTCCAAAGTGCCACTCTTTTCCAAATTACTATAATATCCTCTCTTACTAATTAGTAAAGATTAAGAAAATTGATTACTAATTAGTCTCATATGAGTTCACTAATTACTCTACTAGTCTCAACTAAGAAAGAATAACGTATTTAGGAACTCAATATGTCCCAACTAACAAAAAACAAAACACTTAAGAGGATATTAAATCTCTTTCTGCTTAACATTACGCTAAATTCAGTATTTGAATACGCTACATGAAGATCCTTATTACCATTTTCTTTGATTTTCCTCCCTTCGTCCATGTCGATGCTAATCGTGGTTGACATTTCCTTGTGTCATGATAAGACCTTTAAGTGGACTGGGGATGCCACTGCATCTAGTATCGCTATGAAGGATCTCCCTAGGATGTCTCTGAAGGTACTCAAACACGGTATTACCAAAAAGTTGAACATTATCTTTCTTTTGTGTGCTCCTTCTCCAATTTCCAATATCATATTTGTAGTTCCTTGAAAACGAGTTATCGAAGCGTTAAACCCTAATAGATCCCTTTGCTATATTAATTTAGATCTGCTTGTTGGATACTTAACAGATCCATTGTATCTGTGTAGAGGATACTTACAAGTAAAACTCAACCTAAATAAAAATAAAAATATTATTTATATTCCAAATCCATACACTACACCGTATACACTGTAAATAAATACGTGAACAGTGTTTTCATATTATTTTGACTTCTTAATGTATTTTTTTTCTAAAATTACTTTAGTTAATGAAATATTAAAACTTAGTTAATGCAGTTTAAAGTTTGATTAATATATATTCTAAGATAAAAAAATTAATATATATATATATATATATATATATATATATATATATATATATATATATATATATATATATATATATATATAGTTCAGACTTTGGTTAATATTATCTATAAAGTTGGTTAATACGGTTTATAACTTGGTTAATGAAATCTCAAACATAAGAAAATTTAAATAGTAAAATAAAGTTGGTTAATGGAGTATAAAAGTTGGTTAAAACATTTATAATTTAGTATCAGAACAAGATTAATAGTATGTATTTTAATGGTTAATAAAGTAGTGAAAGTGGTTAATGAATTATAAGTAAAATAATTGATTAATCACATACATTTTATGGTTAATACAATTGTGAAATTGATTAATGACACAATCTTATATTCGTGTTATAAAATAAATTTTAAATATAACTAGTTAAAAAAAAAAATTTTGAAATAATATTATTTCAATATAAAACACAATTCACTTTTTATACAATAACCAATATATATGATATATGTATTTGGTAAAAAAATGTGTAAACATAGCAATCCTGAAATAAAAATTCAGACTTGATAAAGTTACAATTTAGAGAGATTAGTTTAAGATGGGTTTAACTTTTAGTATATGTTAATTATTAAACAGGTAGTTTAGTGGGGTCCATGCGATGGTGAAAATATCGAGGTGACCATGCAATTTTTTGAGAATTTTGAGCTTGATCCTTATAAGATGTTCATCCTCAAGTTTATGAACTAAGCAAACACATAAGGCTTAAAATTGATTATGTTGTATATGTGATTATGAAATAGTTCTTTTTTCATTAGAAAATTTTAGGAATGTTAGTTGCTTTTGTACTTGCATACTGAGAAAAGTTTCTATGAACATAATAAAATTATGAATGTTGCATATTTATTGGCAAAAGTTGATATATGCTGCTTTGAAAATGTCATGAACGAATCTAGAAACTTTCTCATCACATGAGATGTGTCATTTATAGATTATCATGTTTAAGATATTCTTATTTATTAATAATATATGTATTTCAAAGTGTAAATTATGTTTATTTGAACACGGTGAGATTATAGATGTTGCAGATTCATTGGCAAAATTTAAGAAAATTTCTTTACCCACCTCTCTATGGGGGTCATTCAGCGAAAACCCCACTTTACCCCTGCTTCGGAAATTCATTTCCGAAATTTTTTTTTCTAAATTTTTCCAGACTTCGGAAAAGCATTTCCGAAAAAATCCCAAAAATTGAGATTTTGATTAATTCGGAGATGAATTTCCGAAAAAACAAAAAAAAATCTAAAAATTCCAAAAATTAATTTTAGGATATTAATTAATTCATTTATCATAAATTTGATATAATTTATGAGTAATGAATAATAATATTTATATATTTTAATACAATTTATGAGTTATGAATAATAATTATTATATATTTCTATTCTGATTCATATTTTAAAATTTAAAATAATTTTAATTAAAAACACTAAAATAATTTCACTGAGTTATAATTTTTTATTTATATATTTATAATAATTATTATGTATTTACAAAAAAAATTAAAAAATGAGTGTTTTAATTTATATATTTATATATTTATATAATAATTATAATAATTATTATATATTTATATATTTATATAATAATTATTATATATTAATTATAAATATATTTATATATTTATATAATAATTATAAAAATTAAAAAAATGAGTGTTTTAATTTATAATAATTATTATAAATTTATATATTTATATATTAATTATTATATATTTATATATTATATATTTATATATTTCACTTACAAAATTAAGAATTATTATTATATATTTAAATATTTCTATTCTGATTCATAATTAAAAATGAGTTATAATTTTTTATTTAATTTAAAAAAATTGAAAAAAGATTTTGTCTTAATTTTATTTAATGAATATATTTTATATTTAATTCTATATAATTCAAAATTTACTTATGGAATTAAAATGTTTTTGATTTATATAAGTTAGTAAAATAATTTTTAACTTTAAAATTGTTTAGAAAATTTTGATTCACCTTGATTTTATTGATTCACCTTGATTTTATACCTATTAATTGTATTGATTCACCTTGATTTTAATTTTTTAATAATTATTGAATTCTTTCGGAAGTGTATATCCGAAACATTCCAAAACCAATTTTGGTCTTGAAATATTTTGGATATGCATCTCCGAAGACACCCTCTCCCAAAAAAAAATGTGTTTTCGAAAATGCATCTCCGAAAACCCAAAAAAGGGGTGTTTTCGGAAATACATCTCCGAAAACACCTTTTTTTCGTGTTTTCGGAAGTACATTTCCGAAATAAGACAAATTTTAAAAAAAAAAAGCGTTTTGGAAATGCATTTCCGAAGTGAGGGTATTTTAGGTTTTTCACCAGAGGTGACCAAGAAGGTTAGGAGGTGTGTAAAGAAATTTCCAAATTTAATATCTGCTGCGTTGAAAACGGCAAAATTGAATTAGAACATTCTCATCACATGAAATGTGGCATGCTACTGTTCTTTAATAGATTATCATATTTAAGATATTTTTATCTATTAATAATGCAAATATTTAAAAGTGTAAAGTCAGTTGCCAAATGATCTTATTTTAAGAAAATTTCTTTACCCACCTCTTTATGGGGTCATCCCCTACGAAAACCCAATTTTACCCCGTTTCGGAAATGCATTTCCGAAATATTATTTTTTCAAAATTTTTTCAGACTTCGGAAGTGCATTTCCGAAAAAATCCCAAAAATTAGAATTTTGACAAATTCGGAGATGCATCTCCGAAACAACAAAAAAAAATCTAAAAAAATCCCTAAAATTAATTTTATGATATTAATTAATTCATATATCATAAATTTGATATAATTTATGAGTAATAAATAATAATAATTATATATTTTGATATAATTTATGAGTTATGAATAATAATAATTATATATTTCTATTCTGATTCATAATTTTAATTAAAATAATTAAAATAATTTCATTTACAAAATGAGTTATAATTTTTTATTTATATATTTATAATAATTATTATATATTTACAAAAAAAATTAAAAAAATGAGTGTTTTAATTTATATATTTATATATTTATATAATAATTATAATAATTATTATATATTTATAAAAATTATTATATATTTATATATTTATATAATAATTATTATATATTAATTATAAATATATTTATATAATAATTAAAAAAATTAAAAAAATAGTGTTTTAATTTATAATAATTATTATATTATTATATATTTATATAATAATTATTATATATTTATATATTTCACTTATAAAATTAATAATTATTATTATATATTTATATATTTCTATTCTGATTTATAATTAAAAATGAGTTATAAACTTTTATTTAATTTAAAAAAATTAAAAAAAGATTTTGTCTTAATTTTATTTAAAGAATAAGTTTTATATTTAATTCTAAATAATCAAAATTTAATTATGAAATTAAAATGTATTTTATTTATATAAGTTAGTAAAATAATTTTTAACTTTAAAAATGTTTAGGAAATTTTGATTCACCTTGATTTTATTGATTCACCTTCATTTTATTGATTCACCTTGATTTTATACGTATTAATTGTATTGATTCACTTTGATTTTAATTTTTTAATAATTATTGAATTCTTTCGGAAGTGTATATCCGAAACATTCCAAGACCAATTTGGTCTTGGAATATTTCGGATGTGCATCTCCGAACACACCCCCTTTCCCAAAAAGGGGATTTTTCGGAAATGCATCTCCGAAAACTCGAAAAAGGGGTGTTTTCGGAAATGCATCTCCGAAAACACCTTTTTTTCGTGTTTTCGGAAGTGCACTTCCGAAATCACTTTTTTTTTCAGAAAAAAAATGATTTCGGAGATGCATTTCCGAAATATAAGAATTTCGCTAGGGGTGACAAGAAGGTTAGGAGGTCTGTTAAGAAATTTCCTATTTTAGAGTGTGTAGCGCAAAAAAGTATATATGTTCGTGGAATTCAGCAAGTGCATGATCTTGCATTGTTTATACTTCAGTAGATTGCGGGGAATCTTGAACAAAATTTTTGTAAGCTTGTGTACATGTTCTTATATAACCCCTCACAAACCCAAATTAAATAATAATGAGAATAGAAAACCTTGAATTCATACTTAAATAATTTGCATTTGTTATCATTGAAATTTATAAGAGATATTGTCTTAATATTTTCACATATGATTTAGAAGAGTTGACGTTTTGTAGCATTGACATGTAATTTTTGTTAGAGACAAAATATCCCCAAAGCATGTGACTCATTTTTCTTTTGTAGATAACATTAATGTTAGAAGATGTTACACCTACTTCATCTGATGAAGATAATGTTGGGAAATTTTCTTAATTAATTAAGACTTTATGAACCCATACTTAATTCAAGATGAAATAGAAAGCGGAAGCATACCTTTAGGATCTATAGAATTTTAATGAGAAGATGATGATTTTGATTGAGAAATGACGTTCCAATTGTAGATTCCTTAATTTCTTAGTTTCTCTTTTCCAATTGTAGATTTCTTAATTTCTTAGTGTCTAAAATTGGGGACCATAACCACTTATTTATAAAAATCACATGCCCTTTCATGAAGAGTCATGTTTATCCAACTTTAGAATCTCATGCCTTTTCATGAAGGGTCATGATTATTCAAGGTTTCTTATTCCAATTTTACCCATCATAAAAAATAGAAATAAGACTTTTGGTATCTACACAATATTTTTCATGACAATTATATCCTTAGCCATAAACCTTACATTAAATAGATCACTTTAATTTGGCTAATTAAATAATGGTCTTATCACATTAATTTATTACATTTATGACCCCAAAAATTCTAACAATCTCCCACTAGTCATATTTGTATCCTTATAAATGTGTTAAACTAAATTTTCATTATAAACATTGGACATATCTCTATCTCGTCCATTAGTTACATCAATATATAGGACCAAAGCGGTTATCATTATATCAGTCATAATTATATCCATCAATGATCACACTTATAAACACAACTAAATGACATAGATTAATCATGAAATATGTAGCATGAAAATCACATGAAGGTGATCAATACATGTCAATTTTCAACTGTTCCTCCTTACTTTAATGAATTTAATATTATCATACAAAGTGCAATGAACTTAATAACCAAACTTTATTTCTAATCAGAACGTAATAAAATATATGAGTATGTATATATATACTATCAAAACATAGAACATAAATAACAAAAATGACTAACTCCCACTAAACCAAACCCCTCTTTGGATTGATTTATCATTCACATGTGAAGCCTTAAAATTATCACATATTTATCATTACAAATGTGTATATAATTATGTCAAATATCAATTTTTCTTTGGGCCAACTAATACTCACATAGAAACATATGCACACCAATATTTAATATTTCTTATAAGTAATCTCCATAAAAAAATTGTCACTTTGGTGACTAATAATTTTAAATAACTTATTAAAAATATTAAACAAATATATAAAATATAAATCATAGACAAAATTTGAGCATATAAATTCTAAACAAAAATAATAATGAACTTGCGGAAGAATTAAAACTGCAATGGTAATAATTGCCTAAAAGTAAACAAGTGAACCGTGAATAACTTTTCTGCAAAATTATTGTCTTAAGAGGAGTTCTAGCAACACTCTCTTTTGAACACTCTCTCAAATACTTGCTTTTTTATTGGTTGATACAGGTGTGGGCCTCTCACTTTGAAAATAGGTCCCACATAAAGTAGTAGGACCCACACATGTTTCAACCAATAAGAGAGAAAGTGTTTGAGAGAGTGTTTAAAAGAGAGTGTTGCTAGCATTTCTCTTGTCTTAAACTTTATCCATATATGTGTTTGAATATTAGAATCATGCATAAACATAATAATACATTCTTTATCACAACCACAATTAGAATTAATAATTAATTATAATCATGCAAGCATAATAACTAATCACAATTAAAATAAAGTATAAAAAAACTCATTGCAAACTTGCTACGCCTTAAAAAAAACATATTAGGACTAGAATTATGCATGAAATTACAACCTCTATACCAATCTTTCTTTCGTAAAAGTTGATATAAGGGTATGCGACGAAGCTTATCTGAAATTTATTTGCATTCCCACTCAAAGTTGTTTAATTCTATATATAAGATGGATATGATATGGCATGACTCCTTAAACAAAATCATAAATATAGATCATGCTTCGAGTATTCACATAGGAAGAAAAAATGTTTGATAAATTTTATTTTTCAATAACCCAATATTGTAAGCCTTTATTTTAAGAATTAATAAAATTCACACATGAATCAAGTATGGGTGGCTCTGATACCACTTGTTGGGAATTTTCTAATTAATCAAAACTTTATGAACCCATACTCAATTCAAGATGAAATAGAAAGCGGAAACGTACGTTTAGGATCCATGAAATTTTAATGAGAAGATGATGATCTTGATTGAGAAATGACCTTCCAGTTGTAGATTCTTTAATTCGTTAGTTTTTCTTTTAATGGAATAAAGAGAATAAATATTCTATGATATTTTCTAGTAGTGTCTAGGGGTGTGCAAAATATATGGTTGTGTTGCCCAAATCCATAACCAAGCCTAAATCACTTTTAAATATCTGGATATAATTGAATGTTTTTTAACCGGATTAGTTATTAATGGTTTGGTTATCCATTCATATTAATGGTTTAGTTATCCATTCATATAATCCGCATATAATTAAATGGTTATTAACCGGTTAAATTATTTTGGATTCGGTTATAATCTGGTTATTATCCAAATTCAAATATTTTAATTCTCAATATAAAAGTTTTGAAAAAAAAATTTCCCGAAATTTTTTTTTTCAAAACTGGATTTTTAAAAAAAAATTATTATATAATTATAACCAAATTTATAGCAGTTTTGATTAAACTATGGTTATAGTTATAAATCCAAACCATTTAAATGGTTTTAAAATGGTTATGGTTTGATTTTTGAAAATAATCAACCAAGCACATTCTAGTAGTGTCTACAATTGGAGACAATAACCCTTTATTTATAAAAGTTACATGCCCTTTCATGAAGAGTCATGTTTATCCAAGTTTAGAATTTCATGCCCTTTCATAAAGGGTCATGATTATTGAAGGTTTTTTATTCCAATTTTACCCATCACAAAAAATAGAAATAAGACTTTTGGTATCTATAAAATATTTTTCATGACAATTACATTCTTAACCATAAACCTTATATTAAATAGATTACTTTAATTTGGCTAATTAAATAATAGTCCTAACACATTAATTCATTACCCCAAAATTCTAACAAGATAATTGTATCATGATGAGTCTCGTTTTCCTTGCGATGGAGATAATGGAACTTAAGAGAAATGCTAGAGCTTTATCTTATGATTCATTTCAATATTTTAAATGACTTTCTTTCTATCCATACTAGTAAGATACCCGTGCTTCCGCACGGGTAAATTTATTTAATATTGTAGAAAATTTAATTAGATGCGTAAAAATTAAAAATGAATGGTTTAATTATAAATGAAAAATAATTATATAAATTCAATTATATTAAATAATCATATAAAAAAATACTATAAGATGGAGATAATTAAAATGAAATATTAACATTTAAAAATAAAAATTATCTCTCAATTAATAGTAATTGTTGATTAAAATAAAATAGCTACTATGTTGATAATGACCCGTGAAATAAAAAAATTATTTGATGCGATATAAAATAAATTTAAAAACAAATGTAAAATAAACAATAATCATGGAAATTTAATTGTATTAAATAATAATAAATCGTGAGATGGAGAAAAAAATAAAAATAAAGATATTATCTCTCAAATAAAGACAATTATTGATTAAAATAAAATAGACATTATGTTAATAGTGACCCGTGAGATAATAAATAAATAGAGAAAAAAATTAAAATGAAAGTAAGAAAGTGTGAAAAAAAATGTGAGAGAAATTTGAAATTTTAATTAAGATAGAGAAAACGTGTAATGATCGATTAAAAAAATTAAATATTGAGTTGATAGTGACCCGTAAAATAATTAAATATTTTTAGGGATAATAATTAAATGATCGATTATTAATATTTTTTGTGAAAATAGATAAATGTAGAAAAATTAAAATGAAAAAGTAAGAAAGTGTGGGAAAATGAAATGTAAAAGAAATTTGAAATTTTAAGTAAGAGAGAGAAGATGTGTGTTTGGAGAAAAAGTTGAATCATAAACATGCAATTGACACTTGGCAAAAAAGTTGATTTTCATTGGACAATAGAAAAGTGGTTGGGTGATTTTGTTAGTTACTATTTTGTCCAATTTGTAGTGTAATATTTTTTAGTGAGAAGGGTAATTTTGACAGTTTGGTCAATTTCTTAGTAATAGATAGATAGTAGATAGCAAACATGAAAAGATAAAAGTATTTCTAAATTATTTTTATCTTCAAATTTAAATCATCTTTGTAAATTGCAGATATATAATTAGTTATTTTTAAATCTTAAGTGACACTTACTATATCAGATCAAGAGCATCTACAATTAAAAAACCATGACATGTTTCACTATACCATTTGAGGTTGGAGAGTTCGAAATGTTGGCGTTGAATGTCAAGCCGAAAAAGGAACTTTCCAGCTACGATTATTGACCATTGACCAGCTTAGCATATCATAAATAAAATTTAATAATATCAATTCGTGTCAACAAAAAAAACTTAAGATATCAATTATCAACGCTGGCTGAAAGTGACATTTTTATGTTTATTTGATTTTTAATTACTGTATTTTCTTTACTTTATACTAGTAGTCTAGAACATGGAAAGTGCATTTAAATATTATGAAGCAAAATGTAAGGTAGGTGGGTTAATTAGCTCTTATGTATATAGGACATCATTAATAAAATCAAATAATTAAGACAGTTGATAATTCAATCCCTCCTATGTCCATAACCCAAAACCTGCATCAGCCAACTCATCTAGCCATGATTTTATATCTATATAGTGAGTTACAAATTCTTTTAGCATCAAATTAAGAAAACTCCATATTAATAATAAGGTCTCCACAAAAGAATCTAAAACTTTTGTCATACCCCAAAAACATGAATTTTAATCCCTCCTAGAAGAACGTTATTTCTATAATGCAAATAAAGTTCAATATTAGTTTTTTTATATTAATGATGTATCTCAAAAATAATTTTTATAAAAAATTATAGGAAATAAATTTAAAATTAAGTCATTTTTAAAATTTTAAATTTTAACTTTTTTTAATAAAATAACAAAATATTTAAACAAACATTAAGAATAAAAGAAAAAAGAAAATGTACTGATAACGTAAAATATGTTTACATTGTCAACAGATGAGGAACATACATTAAAATAAATCTCAATTTTATTTTTAAAAAATTGAAATGACATGGGAAATATAATAAGCGTGATTTTATTTTTTTCTCTTATAATTTTGGACGGAGGGAGTATATATAGGAAATTTCTTTACCCACCTCCTAACCTTCTTACCCACCTCTGACGAAATTACCAAAATACCCCTTATTTCGGAAATACATTTCCGAAAACGTACTTTTATTGAAAAAAAAAGGTGTTTCGGAAGTGCACTTCCGAAAACACGAAAAAAAGGTGTTTTCGGAGATGCATTTCCGAAAACACCCCTTTTTTGAGTTTTCGGAGATGCATTTTCGAAAACACTCCTTTTTGGGAGAGGGAGGTGTTTTCGGAGATGCATATCCGAAATATTCCAAGACCAAATTGGTCTTGGAATGTTTCGGATATACACTTCCGAAATAATTCAATAATTATTAAAAAATTAAAATCAAGGTGAATCAATACAATTAATAGGTATAAAATGAAAGTGAATCAATAATTTTCTCAAGATTCTTACTTAAAATGATTTTCTCCTATTTTTAGTAATAAATAATTTCCTCTCTAATAAATCATAATTCCCTATTCTCATACATAAAATAGATTTTTCACATTTTTGTATAACTATCTAATTATACTTCATATAAAAAAAATCATAATGCTAAATATTTTTGAATTTTTTTTTAATTTTATTTAAATTTAATCATATTGAATTCACTTAATATAAATAATAAAATTGTTTCATTTTTAAATATAATATATACAAATTCACAAAGTGTCTATAAAAAATATACAAAAACTAAATAATAATTAGCATAATAATTTTATTGTGAAAAAAAATATATAATTGTATTTTAAATAATTGTGAAATTTGTTTCAAATAATGAATACACGTTTTTTTAATTAAAAATCACATTTTTTTCTTAATAAATAATAAAAATAATGTATTATAATTAATAATAATAATAATCACGTAATTTATATTAATTTTTCTTAAAAATACGTGATTTTTAATATTTATTTGTAGAAAATGTTATTTTTTATTAAATAATGATTTATCTCAATTTTAAACAAATGACAATTTTGATAATTAAGAAAAATTATATTCTACAAATTTATTTTAATTTTTAATTTTCAAATTATAAATTTTTTAATATTAATAAATAATAAACGTTATATTGAAATAAAAAAAAATATGACCTTCAATCAGATTTTGTTATTTTTATTTAAATAAACTTATATTATATATACTTTATATACACTATAAAAATTGTTATATTTTTAAATAGTGCGTTAAAATATAAAAACTATATAAACAGTAAATATAAAAACAAACAAGGATTAATGATTAATCCAAAAATATTATATAAAGTGAACAATGAAATTGATAATATTTTGTAATCATTTTTAAACATTTTAAAAATTATTATATATATTTTTTATTTTTACATATTTGTGTGCTTATTATTCATTATTTATGCACATTTTGAGCATTATGTTTTATTCAATTTAAAATTGAAACAATTTTATTATTTACTTTAATTAATTGAATATGATTTTTTTAAAGAAAATAAAAACGTGAGTTTTGTTTTAAAATAAGAATATGTTATTTTTTTATAAAGATTAACAATTATTATAAATATATATAAATAAAAAATTATAACTTATTTTGTAAGTGAAATTATTTTAATTTTTTTAATTAAAATTATTTTAAATTTTAAAATTTGAATTAGGATAGAAATATATAATAACTATTATTCATAACTCATAAATTATATCAAAATATATAATTATTATTATTTATTACTCATAAATTATATCAAATTTATGATATGTGAATTAATTAATATCCTAAAATTAATTTTTGGGATTTTTTAAGATTTTTTTTGTTGTTTCGGAGATGCATCTCCGAATTAGTCAAAATCCCAATTTTTGGGATTTTTTCGGAAATGCACTTCCGAAGTCTGGAAAAATTTTGAAAAAAAAATATTTCGGAAATGCATTTCCGAAGCGGGGTAAAATGAGTTTTTCGCTGGGGGTGACCCCTATAGGGAGGTGGGTAAAGAAATTTTCTATATATAATCCTTTGATTGGACCGTCAAAGGAGATATTTATTGGGATTAGAGCTATTAAACACCAATGTATCATTGTATCTTATGTAATATGCTATTTATTTCATAATTTTAATCCAATACTTTAAGAGGAAAATCATCTAATATGATTATAGAGGATAAGATTCCAAAGGATAAGCTTATTAGTCATCAGAGGATAAGTGCTTGGTCTTATATTAGAGAATCAAATTGTTCACTTTCTTATTATAATGTTTACCATAGGATAACAAAGATAAAATTTCTTTACCCACCTCCCTATAGGGGTCACCCCCAGCGAAATTCCAAAACTACCCCTGCTTCGGAGATGCATAAGTTTTTTTTTTTTTTTGAATTTTTTTTTTACTTCGGAAATGCATCTCCGAAAACACCAAAAAAGTGGTGTTTTCGGAGATGCATTTCCGAAGTAAAAAAAATTCAAAACCGTGAATATTTCGGAAGTTCATTTCCGAAAATATTGCTGCATATATAATTTTTCCTCCTTCACTATTTCATCATTTTTCTCCAAAACTTCTCCAAACCCTCTCCAAAACCCAATCAATCTCCATCCATTTTTGGTCCTAAAATCAAGTTTCAAACCGTTGATCACGTTAAAGGGAGCATAGAAAGCTACAATTTCAGGTAAACATCTCTCATTTCATCCCCTATTTCACTACATTGATTGATGAATTTTATGCTGAACCTGCTATGGTTCAGAAGTTCATTTCCGAAATATATTACCTAACAAATTTCGGAAATGAACTTCCGAAATATGCCCTGGCAGTTAAAAAAAACAGTTTTGGCCAATTTTGATAATTTTTGCATATTTTAGGTATGGTGCATCCGGACAACAATGTGCAAGACAATGACGCAGTAGTTCCGGCAGTTGTCAACGTTAATAACGATCCGGTTATCGACGTTAATCCTATGATCAATGTGGTCGATGTTCGGCAACAATTTACAAATGATCGAAGCTTCGGTAGTCGCGAACAATTGATTGAATGGGTTCGGAACGAAGCTAGTAAACTTGGATTTGGTATTGTTATTTTAAGGTCCGACAATGGAAATAGTAGGCGAAAAGCTTTCGTTGTTTTGAATTGCGAACGGGGTGGGAGTTATGCACAATCAAACCGAGTTGTAAAACACGAAGACACGGGATCAAAAAAGTGTGGGTGTCCGTTTAAGTTGCGCGCGACTCGGAGGGTCGATGATTTGTGGCGTTTAACCGTAATTTGTGGAATTCATAATCATCCCTTGGAGGCCAAGTTACACGGACATCCAATGGCGTGTCGTTTGTCCCGCGAAGAGAAGAATATGATATCGGATTTAAAGATAGTCAAAGTGGCGCCTCGCAACATACTTGCCGATTTGAAGCGTAAAAAACCGGATAGCGTTTCAAATATCAAGCAAGTTTACAATGAACGGCACAATCTCAAAGTTTTGAAACTATTGGGTGATAACAAATATGTGTCAAGCTTCCGAACGTCCGAGGACAAAGTTACGGTGCGTGATATTTTTTGGACTCATCCCGAAAGTATCAAATTATTCAACACATTTCCAACCGTTCTTATCATGGATTTGACGTACAAGGCAAACAAATATAGGCTTCCTCTTCTAGAGATAGTGGGTGTGACCTCAACGGACAAGAATTATTCGGTCGGGTTTGCTTTTTTGGAGTGTGAAAAAGAAGAAAACTTTACATAGGCTTTAGGCATATGCAAGTCTTTGTTAGTTGATCAAAAGTGTATGCCAAACGTCATTGTCACCGACCGGGACAATGCTTTGATGAATGCGGTCGATACCGTCTTCCCGACATCGACCGCGTTACTTTGCCGGTATCACATAACTTGCAACGTGAGAAGTAAGTTGAAACCCGCGGTTGGGACAAAAGATAGGCCGGATGAAAATGGTAAAGTAATCATAGCCGGTGTTGTGGTTGATAGGATAATGGCGGTGTTCTGGACTGGGCCGAGCAGGCCCAGCTCTCCTTACTAGCCGAGCAGGCCCAAGTCATTTGGGCCCATTTACTGGATAACCGTCAAGAGTGATCCACGCGCGAAGACCACGCGTCACGCATCGGAGGATTCGGTCAACCATCTCCGAACCCTACGCTATGTTCATCCAGAACGTGAGTCTCCTGCTGACTCAGCCCTAGCATGGGACGTTCTGGCAGTTCCCTAGCACGTGGGCCTCCAGTTGGATTTGGCCCAATTAGGGAACCTTGGCCCAGCGCTGGGGGCTATAAATACCCTCTTTCACTAGAGGGTCAGGTATTCCATTCTTCACTCTCAACCCTCATTCTCTGATAGCTACTAACTTAAGCATCGGAGAACCTTGCAGGTACCCCCCCCCATCTTGCTCTCCAAGCCAGATTCCGCTGCCTTGACGATTCTTCTGATCAGGTACGATTAGTGGCGCCGTCTGTGGGAATCTTGCTCCCCCTTCTTTAACAAAGATCAAAGCATTACCTTTCACGATCGTCATGGCTAACAATAACAACATCCCAAACCCCGATCCCTTCCTCTTGGAACAGCTGATCGAAGATTCCACCCGCGAGGCGACGAATCATCGTCAGCAGGAAGAACAACAACATGCTCTTGCCGGACAGAGAAGGCCGAGACATGAGACCTCGCAACCTAGGAGGCAGCGGATCCAGAGCATCCAGCAGCTGCAGGGCCTCCAACAGGTTCAGAATGTCGAACAAGCCCCTCCCGAGGGACACGTTCAGAACGGGGAAGACGAGCAGGCCCGAACCCACAATGGGCCAGAACGTCCCCAAAATGAGAATGAGACTGACGCCAGAGACGGGCACGCTGCTTCCTCATTCACCCACACCTCCGACAGGCGGAGAGCCCGTCATGAAGAAGAGGAAGAGCCGCTCAAGATCCCCGAGGATGCTGACCCCATCACCGTCCGTCTGCTCAAAGAACTGCAAAAGACGAACAGCCTCCTCCGACTTCAGGACGACCGTATCCACGAGCTGGAAAGGAAGCGACGACACCGCTCCCCTCCGCGGAGACACTATCGGTCGCTCTCCTACTCCTCCTCGCGCTTACCACCGAGGAGACACCGTCGGCGTTCCCCATCTTCTTCACGATCTCCACCTAGAAGACATCGCCGCCGGAGATCATATTCCCGCTCTCCACCAAGAAAGAGCAGGAAGAATCAGAGACCAGATGTCACTGAAGCAAGAAGCCTTTCCCCTGAGCAGGATCATCGGGGCCCTTCCAAGGCTGTGCTGAAACCCCGCGAGCGTCCTCCTCCTCGGGACAATCGCGTCAGTCTCGACAATGACCAGGGAAGACCCCGGCGAGGCAGACATTCAACTTCACCAGGACCGATCGACGAAGAGGACTTCCGCAGCCCTTTGTTCGAGAACATCCGAAGAGCCCGCCTCCCTCGAGGGATGGAAAAACCCCCAGTGTTGGACCAATACGATGGAACCACTGACCCCGACGACCATATTTGGAGCATCGAAGCGATCATGGACTGCCACGTCGTCAAGGGCTCTATCAAGTGCCGCATCTTCCCGACCACCCTCAGGAAGGGAGCAATGACTTGGTACAGAAACCTCCGTCCCAACTCCATCCATTCCTGGACCGACCTCAAGGAACTCTTCTTGAGCCACTTCTCAGCCTCCCGACGACAACCGAAATCAGAGGCCAATCTCGAGGCCGTGATACAAGGACCCAACGAACCTCTTCGGGATTACCTCGACAGGTTCAACAAGGAGGCCGTCCAAGTACAGACGGCCGACTACATGAAGAGATACCTCTTAGAACGAGGACTTCTCCCCGGCAGTGACTTTAAGAAGGCCATCAAGATTGAGGAGGTCCACTCCATGAACGCCCTCCTTCGCAAAGCTCAAGCTTTCATCGCATCCGAGGAAGGAGAGGCTGCTGCCATCAAAGCCTCGCGAGGTAATGACGCCGCTCGCAGTTTAAACTATGAGCACTCAGGCTCGAAGCGAGGGCATGAAAAAAGGAAAGACGACAGGTCTCTCGACATCAAAGAGCGCCGAGGACCATCAGGTCGCTTCAACGACTACACCCCTCTGAACACCTCACGGGAGAGGATCCTAGCCGAATGCCAAAACACCGACTTCAAGAAATCGAACATCAGACCCCCGAAGTCGAACCCCGCAAGGCCAGGAACCGACAAGTCAAAGTACTGCAAATACCATAAGAGTCACGGCCATCTGACCGAGGAATGCATCCATCACAAGGATGCCATTGAAACACTGATTAAGGAGGGTCGCCTTTCGAGATACACAAAGAAAGGGGAACCTTCTCGAAGGGACGACCAAAGAAACTCTGACGAAGGGAACTCGCCAGATAACAGGCCCCTGCAAGTAGCACTGTCCGTCACCCGACCAGAGGACTTCATGCCATCGGTCGGGATCCCTACCGCACTCAGCAAATGGGAAAGATTCCCATTCACCATGGTCGTCTCCAACGGCGGGGATCCAGGCTCCCTCACCATCAGTTCAGTGAAGAGAAAGTTCGATGAATTGCTCAGCGCCAGCGCAGACCTCGGCCCTACGCTGCGAAAGTTCCGGGGAAAGTCAGAACCAATCACCTTCTACCTGGAAGAACTGCCCGGTGTAACGCCCGTATAATTTTAATATTAATTTAATTTTATTATTGAATTAATAATTAGAATTATTAAAGAAATGGTGGAAATAATAAATAAATGAGGTTTTGGCTTTTGGGCCATATGTGGAAATAGTGGAAGAAGGGGGGGGGGGGTGATTCTGTAAAACCTTTTTCTAATTTTATTATTTCATAAACATTGGATTTGGGAACCAAGAAAGAGCGTGAAAGAAAGAAGTCTGAAGAACGAGGAACGCGAAGGAGAACGATAGAGGGAGAGTTTCGGATCAATTGAGTCATATAATAGGTTTAGGGATTGTGTCAATTGTGTGATATTTGACCCTGTGTTTTGAATCTATGATGTATGCGTTGTTATAATCTCAATTGATGAATATTTGGTGCATTATGAGACGTAAATTGTGTTGTTTGTGCATTATAATTCTCCATGTTCGCACTGGTATGTGTTGGGGTGTTTGGGATACATGGAATGCTGTTTTTCTGCAGATTGGGGTCTCTAGAATCGCGGTTCGCGCCGCGTACAGAGTGGAGGCGCCGCGAACCTGAAGGCAAAAGGTCAGGAAGTTTTGTTGCGTTCAGTACGCGCCGCGAACGGGTGACCGCGCCGCGAAGGCGTTGTTCCAAATCGTTCCGCGCCGCGAACATGTGTACGCGCCGCGAAGGCGTTGTTTCGATTCGTACCGCGCCGCGAATGTTTGATGGCGCCGCGTGCTGTTGATGTTTTGTGATATTTTAAGAAAGTTCAAAGAGGCGTAACTTTCTAACCGTTGGTTCATTTGATGCGCCGTTTTGGGCTAAATGAACTTTACTAAACGATCTATGTGATGATGATTTGACTGGTTTTAGAATGATGATAATATATGTTGCTATTTCTTGATGATAACGATGATTGTAGCAAATATGTACGTGTTTCGACATGATGATGATAGAATTGTGGTTGAATGATGTTAATATATATGAACATACTTGAATGATGATGATGATGATTGAGGATGATGTTGATAATGATATAAGTATGTTATATATGTTGCATTCATTCATGTGCATTGTTGATACTGTATCCATAAGGGATGTGTTGGATCAGTGAAGGGCATGATTCCCATTGTGTGGAATCTGTGCTGGCAGGGCCGTATCTGGATGATGATAGATCGGTCATGGGTTATTCCCATTGGATGACGTTGGTACCACATGCATAGTGTCAGTTCATTCATATGCATGATTTATGACATGATTTGGAGGTATTCCAGTGTTGTAAATGCTGATGATGTGTTGGTTGTTATTTGTTTTGTTTTGATTGTCTGTTTATGAAACAATTGGGTGAATGATGCAACTGTGACGTGTTATTGCTTTATAACCTTATAACATTTGTTAATTATGACGAGACTCACCCTTACATGTTGTCATTTTCAGATTGAGGATAGCGGCTGATCGACTCGATGAGGATTAGCTCATGAGTCAGTGTTTTTAGTTAGCGTCAGGTGTCATGCTCTGGTAGTTGTAACACTGGGAACGTTTGTTTGTAGTTTGTTTGTAACTCTATATTTATCTGTTTTGGTTGAAGTCTGATACATTTAGTAATAATGTAGACTTGATGATGTATTTTTCCGCTGCGTAGAACATGGTTTGGATAATGAGTTATGATTTTCAGGTGTTCCAATGATGCATGACTTATGTGACGTGTGCTTTTGTTATTTATGAAGTGTGATACCTCTCTACATGTTACTCTGATTTAAATAATTTGTTTAATTGCCGCGGGTTATTTAGAGGGGTGTTACAATAGTGGTATCAGAGCATAGTCGGTCGTTGTGACCAGAGTCTTAGTGTCAGTGTCAGTTTTCCTGTGTATACGACTAATACGAGTTATTGTCGATACTTGTTCTGACTGGATTGTTGTATTTAAGCAGAACAAATGGCTGGAAGAGGAGGAAGAAACGATGATGCTCTTGCTGAGGCTCTGGGCATGATTGCTGGTGTGCTTGGAGGAGGGACTGTAGGAACAGGGATTGGAGCTGATAGGCAACTGGGGAATTTTCAGAGGAACAATCCTCCATTGTTCAAAGGCACGCACGATCCTGAGGGTGCTCAGAAATGGCTCAAAGAGATCGAGAGGATTTTCCGAGTCATAGATTGTGCTGAGAATCTCAAGGTGAGGTTTGGTACCCACATGTTGTCTGAGGAGGCTGATGACTGGTGGTTGACAACAAAAGCTGAACTGGATGCCGGCGGTACAGCGGTTACTTGGGCTATATTCAAAAGGGAGTTTCTGAGGAGGTATTTTCCTGAGGATGTCAGGGGCAGAAAAGAAGTGGAATTTTTGGAGTTGGTTCAAGGTAACATGACTGTACCAGAGTATGCTGCCAAGTTTGTGGAACTGGCAAAGTACTATGTGCACTACAACAACGACGAAGCCAGTGAATTCTCGAAATGTGTCAAGTTTGAGAATGGCCTCCGTGACGAGATCAAACAGGGTATCAGGTACCAGAGGATCCGGAGATTTGTTGATCTGGTGGATTGTAGCAGGATTTTTGAGGAAGATAGCATCAAGCTGAAGTCATCTCACTCTCGCGAGTTGGTTGACAGAAAGGGGAAGAAGCCTATGGACAGAGGTAAACCATATGGTAGAGGTAAACCTGTTGATTGGAAGAAACCCAGTGGGGGAGATTCCAGTGCTCGTATCAGATGCTACAATTGTGGTGAGATGGGACATCGTAGGAATGAGTGTAAGCTGAACCAGAAGAAGTGCTTCAAGTGTGAGGAAGTGGGTCATGTCGCGGCTGATTGTAAGAAGAGAGTTGTGACTTGTTACAACTGTGGTGAAGAGGGTCACATCAGTCCTAATTGTCCTAAGCCAAAGAAGAACCAATCGGGAGGAAAAGTTTTTGCTTTGACCGGGTCAGAGACTACTCCAGAGGACAGATTGATTAAAGGTACGTGTTTCATTCATGGCACACCTTTAGTTGCGATTATTGATACTGGAGCAACTCATTCTTTTATTTCTTTGGACTGTGCTACGAGGTTAAATCTTGAGATATCTGACATAAATGGAAGTATGATTATTGACACTCCTGCGTCGGGTTCAGTAACTACTTCGTCTGCATGCTTGAATTGTCCGGTTGACATTTTTGGTAGAGAATTCGGAATGGACTTAGTGTGCCTTCCGTTGAAAGAACTTGATGTAATCCTGGGAATGAACTGGTTGGAGTTCAACCGTGTTCATATCAACTGTTTTGAGAAGACGGTAACTTCTCCTGAAGAGGGTTGTGCTGATAATCTGGAAATGACAGCTAGGCAGGTGAATGAGGCTATCGGAGATGGTGCAACGGTATTTATGTTGTTCGCAATGATGAATGTGAAAGAAAAGGTGGCTAGTAGCGAATTACCTGTGGTGTGTGAATTTCCAGAAGTTTTTCCTGAAGATGTAAATGAATTACCACCGGAAAGAGAAGTGGAGTTTTCTATTGAATTGATTCCGGGAACCAGTCCAGTGTCGATGGCACCGTACCGTATGTCGCCGTCTGAGCTAGCCGAACTGAAGAAGCAGTTAGAAGAATTACTGGAGAAGAAATTTATTCGTCCTAGTGTTTCTCCATGGGGTGCGCCTGTGCTGCTAGTAAAGAAGAAAGAGGGTTCGATGAGGCTGTGCGTAGATTACAGACAATTGAACAAGGTTACTATCAAGAATCGGTATCCATTGCCGAGGATTGATGATTTGATGGATCAGTTGGTTGGAGCACGAGTATTTAGTAAAATTGATTTGAGGTCTGGGTATCACCAGATACGTGTGAAAGATGATGATATTCAGAAGACTGCTTTTAGAACGAGGTATGGACATTACGAGTATTCGGTAATGCCGTTTGGAGTTACTAATGCACCTGGTGTTTTTATGGAGTATATGAACAGAATATTTCATCCTTATCTCGACAAGTTTGTGGTGGTATTTATCGACGATATTCTGATATATTCTAAGAATGAGGAAGAACATGCCGAACACCTCAGAACTGTGCTAGAACTGTTGAAGGAGAAGCAACTTTTTGCCAAACTGTCGAAGTGTGAATTCTGGTTAGAAGAAGTTAGTTTTCTTGGACATGTGATTTCTAAGAATGGTATTGCTGTTGATCCTACAAAGATAGAGGCCGTGTCTCGGTGGGAAGCTCCGAAGTCAGTATCAGAGATTCGTAGTTTTCTTGGCCTTGCAGGTTATTACAGGAAGTTTATTGAAGGATTTGCAAAGTTAGCGTTACCGTTAACTAAACTAACCAGGAAGGGACAAGCTTTTATTTGGGATGCAAAGTGTGAAGAGGGATTCCAAGAGCTGAAGAGAAGGTTGACTAGTGCTCCTATCTTGATTTTGCCGAATCCGACAGAATCATTTGTGATTTACTGTGATGCGTCACTAATGGGTTTAGGTGGCGTGTTAATGCAAAATCAGCAAGTAGTTGCTTATGCGTCGAGACAACTTAAAGTACATGAGAGGAATTATCCGACTCATGATTTGGAGTTGGCAGCTGTAGTGTTCGTTTTGAAGTTGTGGCGACACTATTTGTATGGTTCGAGATTTGAGGTATTCAGTGATCATAAGAGCCTGAAGTATCTCTTTGACCAGAAAGAGTTGAATATGAGGCAGAGAAGATGGTTAGAATTCCTGAAAGATTATGATTTTGGTTTGAATTACCATCCGGGTAAGGCAAACGTTGTTGCTGATGCATTGAGTAGGAAAACCTTGCATATGTCTATGCTAATGATGAAGGAATTGGATTTGATTGAACAATTCAGAGACTTGAGCTTGGTATGTGAAGGTACTCTTACTAGTGTCAAATTGGGTATGTTGAAGTTGACTAGTGGCATTCTTGAAGAGATCAGAGGGGGTCAGAAAGATGATGTTGAGTTAATAGATAAGTTGACTTTGATTAATCAAGGCAAGGGTGGTGAATTCAGAATTGATGAAAATGGTATACTGAGGTTTGGTGATCGAGTGTGTATCCCTGATATTGTTGAACTCCGGAAACGTATTTTAGAAGAAGGACACCGTAGTGGGTTGAGTATTCATCCTGGTGCTACCAAGATGTATCATGATTTGAAAAAGTTGTTTTGGTGGCCGAGAATGAAGAAAGAAATTGCCGAGTTTGTGTACTCTTGTTTAATTTGCCAGAAGTCAAAGATTGAGCATCAGAAACCGTCTGGGTTTATGCAACCGATGTTTATTCCTGAGTGGAAGTGGGATAGCATATCAATGGATTTTGTGTCGGGTTTGCCGAGGACTGGCAAGAATTGTGAAGCTATCTGGGTCGTGGTAGACAGGTTGACGAAATCTGCACATTTTATACCGGTGAGGATGGATTATCCGATGGAGAAGCTAGCCCAGTTGTATATCGAGAAGATAGTTAGTCTTCACGGTATTCCTTCAAGTATCGTGTCAGACAGAGATCCGAGGTTTACGTCTAAGTTCTGGGAAGGTTTGCAGAAGGCTTTGGGTACTAAACTGAGGTTGAGTTCTGCTTATCATCCGCAGACGGATGGACAGACGGAGAGGACAATACAGTCGTTAGAAGATTTGTTACGTGCTTGTGTGCTGGAAAAAGGAGGTACTTGGGATAGTTATCTGCCTTTGATCGAGTTTACTTACAACAATAGTTATCATTCGAGTATTGGTATGGCTCCGTTTGAGGCTTTGTATGGTAGGAGATGTAGGACGCCGTTGTGTTGGTATGAATCTGGTGAGAGTGCCGTGATTGGGCCGGAAATTGTACAACAGACTACGGAGAAGATTAAGATGATTCAGGAGAAGATGAGAGCTTCTCAGAGTCGTCAGAAGAGTTACTATGATAAAAGAAGGAAGACACTTGAGTTTCAAGAGGGAGATCATGTGTTTATGAGAGTTACTCCTATGACAGGAATTGGTCGGGCATTGAAGTCAAGGAAGTTGACTCCGCGTTTTATTGGACCGTTCCAAATTTCTGAAAAAGTGGGAGAATTGGCATATCGTGTCGCTTTGCCGCCGATGCTTGCAAACTTGCACGACGTGTTTCATGTGTCTCAATTGAGGAAGTACATTCCAGATCCGTCCCATGTGATCCAAGTAGACGATGTACAGGTAAAAGACAACTTAACGGTTGAAACGTTGCCTGTAAGGATTGAAGATAGAAGACTGAAGCAATTGCGTGGCAAGGAAATAGCTTTAGTCAGAGTAGCTTGGGGAGGACCAGCTGAAGGAAATGTTACCTGGGAGCTAGAGAGCCAGATGAAAGATTCCTATCCGGAACTCTTTGCTTGAGGTATGTTTTCGAGGACGAAAACTCTTTTAGTGGGGGAGGGTTGTAACGCCCGTATAATTTTAATATTAATTTAATTTTATTATTGAATTAATAATTAGAATTATTAAAGAAATGGTGGAAATAATAAATAAATGAGGTTTTGGCTTTTGGGCCATATGTGGAAATAGTGGAAGAAGGGGGGGTGATTCTGTAAAACCTTTTTCTAATTTTATTATTTCATAAACATTGGATTTGGGAACCAAGAAAGAGCGTGAAAGAAAGAAGTCTGAAGAACGAGGAACGCGAAGGAGAACGATAGAGGGAGAGACCAAGAATCCAGAATTATCTAAGGTAAGGGGGGACTTGTCTTGATTACCATCTATTATCGGGTTAGGGGTTGATAATGCTGAATAGATGTAAAAATTCGGATCAATTGAGTCATATAATAGGTTTAGGGATTGTGTCAATTGTGTGATATTTGACCCTGTGTTTTGAATCTATGATGTATGCGTTGTTATAATCTCAATTGATGAATATTTGGTGCATTATGAGACGTAAATTGTGTTGTTTGTGCATTATAATTCTCCATGTTCGCACTGGTATGTGTTGGGGTGTTTGGGATACATGGAATGCTGTTTTTCTGCAGATTGGGGTCTCCAGAATCGCGGTTCGCGCCGCGTACAGAGTGGAGGCGCCGCGAACCTGAAGGCAAAAGGTCAGGAAGTTTTGTTGCGTTCAGTACGCGCCGCGAACGGGTGACCGCGCCGCGAAGGCGTTGTTCCAAATCGTTCCGCGCCGCGAACATGTGTACGCGCCACGAAGGCGTTGTTTCGATTCGTACCGCGCCGCGAATGTTTGATGGCGCCGCGTGCTGTTGATGTTTTGTGATATTTTAAGAAAGTTCAAAGAGGCGTAACTTTCTAACCGTTGGTTCATTTGATGCGCCGTTTTGGGCTAAATGAACTTTACTAAACGATCTATGTGATGATGATTTGACTGGTTTTAGAATGATGATAATATATGTTGCTATTTCTTGATGATAACGATGATTGTAGCAAATATGTACGTGTTTCGACATGATGATGATAGAATTGTGGTTGAATGATGTTAATATATATGAACATACTTGAATGATGATGATGATGATTGAGGATGATATTGATAATGATATAAGTATGTTATATATGTTGCATTCATTCATGTGCATTGTTGATACTGTATCCATAAGGGATGTGTTGGATCAGTGAAGGGCATGATTCCCATTGTGTGGAATCTGTGCTGGCAGGGCCGTATCTGGATGATGATAGATCGGTCATGGGTTATTCCCATTGGATGACGTTGGTACCACATGCATAGTGTCAGTTCATTCATATGCATGATTTATGACATGATTTGGAGGTATTCCAGTGTTGTAAATGCTGATGATGTGTTGGTTGTTATTTGTTTTGTTTTGATTGTCTGTTTATGAAACAATTGGGTGAATGATGCAACTGTGACGTGTTATTGCTTTATAACCTTATAACATTTGTTAATTATGACGAGACTCACCCTTACATGTTGTCATTTTCAGATTGAGGATAGCGGCTGATCGACTCGATGAGGATTAGCTCATGAGTCAGTGTTTTTAGTTAGCGTCAGGTGTCATGCTCTGGTAGTTGTAACACTGGGAACGTTTGTTTGTAGTTTGTTTGTAACTCTATATTTATCTGTTTTGGTTGAAGTCTGATACATTTAGTAATAATGTAGACTTGATGATGTATTTTTCCGCTGCGTAGAACATGGTTTGGATAATGAGTTATGATTTTCAGGTGTTCCAATGATGCATGACTTATGTGACGTGTGCTTTTGTTATTTATGAAGTGTGATACCTCTCTACATGTTACTCTGATTTAAATAATTTGTTTAATTGCCGCGGGTTATTTAGAGGGGTGTTACACCCGGCGGAGCTCCAAACGCCACAATTCCCCTGCTCGTCCGAGCTAGAATGGCGAATTTCGACGTCCGACGGGTCCTGGTCGACGAAGGCAGCTCGGTCGACATCATGTATTCCCACCTCTTCCAGACACTCCAGCTGGACGACTCACACCTCACTCCCTATGTGGGTTCGGATCTCCAAGGTTTCAACGGAGCTACCACCAAACCATGGGGTTACGTCGAGCTGATTGTCACCTTCGGAGAAGGGGAAGCCTCCAGGCAAGTCAAAACCAGATTCTTGGTGATCGACTGCAAAACCCTGTACAATTGCATTATCGGACGCCCCACTCTAGCCGAGCTAACCGCCGTACCTTCCACTGTCCACCTAAAGATGAAGTTTTACACGAGGACAGGACGAGTGGCCACCATCAACGCCGATATTGAAGCTGCCAGGAGAATCTTCGACGCCTCCGTCAAGGGACTAGAACTAATCGCCCCTCCAACCAGCTCCAACAGAAAGCCAAGGGCCGAAGACAAACATCCTCGAGAAGACCAGCCTCAGACAACCAACGTCAGTTCAGTCGACCTTGACGCACGGTTCACAGAAGAAGAACTGAAGATCGGGGAAGAGACGCGATCAAAGGCACCTCATCCCGTCCGACCTATCCCAGACGGAGATTTCGAGTTGGTCCCCTTGGGCGACAACCCCGACAAAGCGGTAAAGATCGGCAAGGGCATCCCAGATCTACCAAGGAAGCAGCTCGTGGCCTGCCTTCGAGCCAATGCAGACTTGTTCGCCTGGAGCGCCGCAGAAATGCCCGGACTCGACCCCGAGGTCGCCTGCCACCACCTCTCCATCGATCCAGCCGCGAAGGCCATAGTTCAACGTAGGCGTCGGTAGTCCCCCGAGAAAGCGGAGGCTGCCGAGAAAGCTGTAAAAGACCTCCTAGAGGCAAATTTTATTTCCGAGGCCAAGTATTCAACTTGGCTCTCAAACGTTGTACTTGTTAAGAAATCTAATGGAAAATGGAGAATGTGTGTTGATTACACTGATGTTAACCGGGCATGTCCAAAAGACGCCTATCCTTTACCTAACATTGATAGACTGGTCGACAATTCGGCCGACTATAAACTATTATCTTTTATGGATGCTTATTCAGGTTACAACCAGATCCCCATGGCGAGGAGCGACAAGCAGTGCACAGCGTTTATGACAGAGTCGGGCAACTATTACTACAACGTAATGCCCTTCGGCCTCAAAAACGCTGGCTCCACGTATCAACGGATGATGAACAAAGTGTTCCGAGGAGAGATCGGCGGCACCCTCGAGGTATATATGGACGATATGATCGTCAAATCTCGAGAAGACACCGACCACACCTCCCATCTCGAGCGGGTGTTCGAGCGGGCCAGGTCCTGCAAGATGCGCTTCAACCCGAAGAAGTGCACCTTCGGCGTCCGAGCAGGCAAATTCCTCGGTTTCTATTTGACCGAACGGGGAATAGAGGCCAACCCGAATAAGTGCCGAGCATTCTCTGAACTACCTACTCCTAACAATAAAAAATCCATCCAAGTCTTAAACGGGATGCTCACCGCACTATCACGTTTCGTCGCGAAATCCGCCCAACACGCACTCCCTTTCTTTAAACTGCTACGCAAAGAAGCGGCCTTTAAATGGTCCGAAGAATGCGAGCAAGCACTTTCACACCTCAAGAAAGTGCTCTCCAAACCGCCCGTCCTTTCTCGACCCGATGACAACGAGCCTCTGTATCTTTACTTAGCCGTTTCAAACGAGGCAGTCAGCGCGGCGTTAATCCGAGAAACCGAAGACGGGCAAAAACCCGTATATTTCACCAGCAAAGCCCTACAAGGACCCGAGGTGCGATACCAACAGATCGAGAAAGTCGCCATGGCCCTAGTAATAGCGGCCAGAAGGCTGCGATACTATTTCCTCGCCCACACCATCTTCGTTCGAACAGATCAACCCATCAAGAAACTCCTCATCCGACCAGACATGGCCGGCAGAATGTTGAGATGGTCCCTCGAGCTTTCGGAGTTCGACGTACAGTACGAAAGCAGGAGGGCATTGAAAGCTCAGGCGTTAGTAGACTTTGTAGCAGAGATGACCTCGATCACCGACTCCCCAGACCCGACCAAGAACAAATGGACCATCTACGTAGATGGCGCCTCAAGCAGTTCGGGAAGCGGGGCAGGCATTATCTTTGAAAACGACGAAGGACTCATCATCGAAGTATCGTTAATCCTATCTTTCAACACGTCGAACAACCAGGCCGAGTACGAAGCCCTCCTTGCAGGCCTGAGACTTGCCGAGGACGTGGGCGCACGGGAGGTCAAGATCTACACAGACTCCCAACTCGTCGCGTCCCACATCAGCGGCGATTACCAAGCCAAAAACGACGTACTCGCCGAGTACCTCACGCTCGTCAAGGATAAGATGAAAAAATTCATCAAAGCAGAAGTCGAGCATATCCCCCGAGAACACAATTCGCGTGCCGACATATTATCCAAACTTGCGAGCACAAGAAAGAAAGGGGGAAACAAGTCGGTCATCCAGGAAATCCTACCCAGACCAAGCATAGGCGAAAACGCGCGAGCTCTACAAATATTCGCTATCGGGGACGACCATTGCTGGATGACCCCAGTATATAACTTCCTCACGAAAGACGAACTTCCCGCTGACGCGAAGGAAGCTTCAGCGATTAAAAGACGAGCCTATTCGTATACTATCATCGAAAACAAACTACACCGACGAGGCTTCTCCATCCCTCTCCTTAAATGCATCGACGGCTCGCAAGCACTTTAGGTACTCCAAGAGCTTCAGAAGGAATCAACGGCCAACACCTCGGCGGACGATCACTGGCGAGGAAAGCCCTCAGAGCCGGCTACTACTGGCCGACCATGCAGCAAGATGCCAAAGAATACGTCCAGAAATGCGACAAATGTCAGCGTCATGCCGACATGCACCTGGCTCCCCCGAACGAGCTCAAATCTCTCTCCTCGCCTTGTCCTTTCTCCACCTAGGGAATGGACCTCCTCGGACCTTTCCCGGTCAGGTCTTACCAGAATAAATACCTAGTAGTCGCTGTGGATTACTTCACGAAATGGATAGAAGCTGAAGCGCTCGCTAAAATCACATCCCAAAACGTACTCCGCTTTTATAAGCGGAACATACTCGCTCGGTTCGGGGTGCCACAGGCGATCATAACCGATAACGGCACCCAGTTCATGGACAGAAAATTCCAGGAGTTTGTAACCAAACTCGAGACGAAACAACACTTCACTTCGGTCGAACACCCTCAAACGAACGGACAAGCTGAAGCCGCCAACCGGGTCATTCTCCGTGGACTAAAGAGAAGGTTGGGCGAGGCGAAAAAGGCTTGGGTCGAAGAGCTACACAGCGTCCTTTGGGCATACAGGACGACCCCACATTCGAGCACAAGCGAAACACCGTTCAAGTTAACCTATGGCACCGAAGCCGTGATCCCCGTGGAGATCCGAGAACCCTCTCGTCGGACTGAGTCACCTCTCGAGGAGGAACTCAATGACGAAGCTATGAGAGAAGAGCTCGACATGGTCGAGGAAATCCGAACAGGATCTTCCCTCCGAGAAGCGAAATTGAAACAACAGATAGCCTTGCGCCATAGCACTAAAGTCATCAAACGCGGATTCGAAATCGGAGACTTGGTTCTCCGCAGAAACATGAAAGATTCGCGCGAGGGCAAACTAGCCCCGAACTGGGAAGGCCCGTATCGAGTTTACGATAAAACCGAAAACGGGGCGTATTACCTCGAGAACCTTCTCGGCGAAAAACTTGCTCGACCTTGGAACGCTGAAAAACTCAGACGCTATTACAGTTAGAAACAACCTAACGCTACCCGGCCGCTCGTAGCGAACACGAGGAAAGGCTGGGAAAGGACTCGCGCCATGGTACAAGCGCGTATGCTCCATGACAGCTTCGGTCGGATAACCCCTATCAGGAGGCAAAGCCGACTAATCGGTGGGCCTTACACACAAACCCTCCGCGGAAGTACCTGTGTCGCACGCTCGCGAAAAATGAACAGAGTCGCCACCAATATATTTATCCCATAAGGGAAAGGAATATCAGATAACCTAACAAAGGAAGGAACAGGGTCTCACGACCAGAGAATCAAGGTACGAGAGTCGGTTACGCAAGGGGAAGGTATTAGCATCCCTCGCGCCCATCGTACTCGATGGTATCCACCTATGTTTGTTTCTATCTAAAGGGTGTGTACTATGTCTATGTCTATATGCGAATGAATGCAAAAGAAATACGGGGAAAAGAAGGAATTATTTACAAATGTGCTCGTTCAAGCCCCGCGACTTGATGCCTACGTATCCCTTTCAGGAATCAGAGCGCCGTAGTTCGGCTCCATAGTTTCTGTTTGTTTTTGTGTTTTTTAGTTGGGCGGAGTTAACGCTCGCGCTCTTGCATAAGGGATCGCCTAGGATGCAATGGAGCGGAGATAACAATGCCCTTAAGAAAGGAGAGAAAGAGAGGGAGTTTGAGTGTTTCGAGGAAATCCCTTAAGCAAGGGAAACTCGAATTACTCTTTGGTTTGTATTTTTTAGAGGTTGGGAACTTACGCCTGAATGGAACCCTTAAGCAAGGGAGCTCCAAGCACTCGAACATCCCTTAAGCAAGGGAAGTTACAAGCTTCCATTCCCTTTTTATTAGTCAAAGTATTTATTAGTCATTTTTTATGAGTTTTCTTGGTGTTTTTTATGGGAAATTTATTCAAGTATTTTTAGAGTGTGTTATGGTTGAAAAGGAAAAAGAAACTAGCCTAAGTATGAAGGGGATTTCTATCTAATGTTATCATGGTTTCTACCTAAGGTTAGGATTTAAAAGAAGCATGAAAAATAAAGCGGTAAGGTAGAATATTGAAAATGGCATGAAAAGAACAATTCAAAATGTAGCACAAGAAATGAATTAACAAAATGATTATTATTTATGGTTTTTATAAAGGAATTTAAATGTCAAAATTAACCTAGAAATCTACTTATTTTTATGGTGATTATTTTTATATGTCAAAAATTGCATTTAAAAGTCTAAAATGTAAGAGAAAAATTAGCAATTTTATTGCCTAAGAATAATGGAAAATGGCTAAGTAAAAAAACTAAATTTCACTAATTAAAATAAAATGGAATCCGAGGGTGCATATTGAAAATGTGGGTGTGAAGAGTAACCTGGGCGCAGGGTCCAATAATTGGCCCAGAAGGGTTTTTGGAGTAACAGTTTTTTTATAGCAAAAAATGATATGGGTCCAGAGTGGTGTATGATTAACATGATGGTGTAATAAGCAGAATGGGCGTAGGGCCTAACAGAATTCGGCCCAGTGGCATTTTTGTTTACAGATTTTTCTTATGTAAAAAGAAACATGGGCCGTTGGAGGGTGAGGATAGTAGCAATTCATGTATGGGCCCATGGACATTGATCCAACTATCAGTTTTGTTTAATTTTTAATAAAAGAAAAAGAAAGAAATTAACTAAAACAAAATAGGAAAATTAGGGTCAAACGTTGTGACTATTCGCCTCTCAGACTCTCTTCTTCCTCTCGTCCACTCTCGCACCGAAGCGATTACCGGCGGCGTCGCCACCTCCATCGACTCCTATTCTGTCCTAATCTCACACAAAATTGACTCAAAATCATCCTCCGATCTCAAAACTTCTATCGATTTCACCCAAAGCGTTCACAATCTCATGGATTCGGGGAGCCGAAATGAAAACAAGATTAAGTTCTAAAGGAAAACGAAGGATTCGGAGAAGACGGAACCTGAATCAGTACGAAGATGATGATGCTCAGTCTCAGAAAGCCGGAGATGAGCCACGCGGAGAAAGGCGAAATAAACGCTGCGGAGCAAAGCGAAATAAGCGCTGTAGAGAAGTTTTGGAGATCTTTGACTCAGGTACACCCAATTTCTCGTGTTCACAACTGCTTCTTCTCCCTCTTCTTCTATTTTCTTTCTGGATTTCTGTGTGTGGTTTCTGTGCTTGAGAGCGATAGACGATCGTGGTAGTGTGCGATGTGGTTTAGCTCATCTGTTAGAGCTTCAGATGTTGAAACTCTAACAGTTATGGTGTGAGAGCTCTTGGTGAGAGGGTGAGGGAAATGAGGTTGCAGGGAGTGAGAATGTTTGAACTGGGGTTTCACGATCCTTCCTTCAAAGTCTGCAAGCGAGACAATGATGGTGATAGTGCTTAGGTCTTTTCTAGGTGTGTGAAGTTGATTTTATAGGGCAATGATTGGGCAATCAGTATGAGCTCTTAGATGTGGGACTCAGGATCACAGCTCATGATGTGTTTTTTCCTTTCTTGAATGTGGGACTAAGTTTGCAGCACATTTTTTTTTAGTTCTTTGGGTGTGGGACTAACATGAACTTTGGCTCTGCAGTTTTCTTGGTGGTGAGGAATGATGCCAATGCGGCGCTGCTTGAAGGTGATGCGAAGGTGCTGGTTGTGAACTATTTTTGTTATAGATTTTGATGAATGTATGGCTGCTGGCTGTGGGGTTGTATATGAATGATGTTTTTTTTCTGAATTACTACCTTTATTTTGATTTTCCTTGTATGCCTTTTATTCATAGATAAAGTTTGGCATTGTGCTGTAACAGTTGGAGAGCCTTGAGAACCATTGGAGAATAAAGCTGACACCATCTCTGACTTCCTAGAAGAATCCCCTTTTCTCAACAAAATCTCTTGTTCCTCTCAGAATGCATATTTGTAAGTATCTTCGATAAACTTGTCAAGAGATAACTACTGGTCTGATCATCATTTGTAGGACTTCCATTAGGAACAACTTCATGATTTGTCTTTGAATTAGCTTGAGCTGTTTCGGTTTGGTCTTGTTTGAAGCGCTGTTTGGTAACTGCTAGGCCAATACTATGTGATTTAGAAAAAATTGGATAGGTGTGTATATGGCGGTTTTGTGTTGGTTTGTACATGGTCTGTTTGGTTGGTTAATTGCTGTTAGGAGGTTTATGTCTGGATAGTGTGAAATGCTGTCAGAGTAATTGTCAATGATTGTTGAATGTTGATGAATGGCTTAAGGTTTGAATTTGTAATTGCGTGGGGACTGTTTTCTGGTTTATTTGACTGAGTTTATGAACTGTGTTGTATTGAATGCAAATTGGTTTCATTGATGTGGTAGCAGTAGGTTTAAACAAGCAGGGCTGCAACTAGAAGTTATTTGAATGCTGTTTTGGAATGGTTATGGGGCTGCTTGTTATTTGAAACCGTTACGGATTGTTGGTGGGGTTATGCAAGTTTATATGATTGGATACTGATGTGTGATTGTTATGCAGGTTTTGTGGTGAAGTGCAGTGGCTAGTTTGCGCGGCAGCTTGTTGCATTTACATGGGCTGAGTTTGGATGGTGCAGGGACTGTTTTTTTGGCTTTATGGATGACATGGGAAAGACTTTGGGATGAATAACTCAAGATGGAATCATGGAGACCCTTTTTAGTAAAGCAAAAGGCAGAGTCAATGTGATGCTGAATGAAGACATAGAAAACTAGAGGGAATAGATTCTCCTGTAGATTTATTGTATTATTTTTGTAATGGAGTTTGACTGATAATGGACCCAGCTTTTTATCCAAATTTGGTTTTGATAGACTTTGGTAGTAAGTGTAATGTTTTTTTTTGGATTTTGTAATGAACATGTAATCTTTGACAATGGAATTTTGTAGTTGACTTGCAATTGACTTTTTTCAAGTGATGAAACAGTTTCCCTCCTTATCTGGATTTAAATTTTCTGGTTTCTTGAATGACTATCATGAATGAATTTTTCAATATGACCTTTCATCTAGTCTTGAATGAAAATGGCAATCTTACCATCTCCAATGAAATTTTGACTTCAATCCAACCTTTTCCAAACCACATACTTTGCAAATTAATCTTCGACTCCTCTTTTGTCTTGACAAAGTTTCTCATTGAAGGTAATATTGGAAGCATAGAGGAAAGCCTTGCCCCGAAGTACACAATAACCATGAATCCAAACCCCGCTTTCACGGTCCAATGCTTCAAGGATCAATGTTATTTGATATGTACACCTCAAAGTTGTCATGACACTTTACCAATTCCAGATACTTGATCCCAATGCCAAATTTATTGATTAATGATGCATGAGTCATGTTAATGTCCTAATGGAGATATGCACACGAATGAAAAGCCTAAGCCAGTTAGAAGTTAAAGGGTAGGACAAATTTGGGGTATGACAGCTGCCCCTATTTAATCGTCTTATACTCGAAAGTGAGATTGGCGCTAGCCTTTCGAACATTCGAGGTAGAAGAAGATTAAATACCAGAGTACCAGAAATTTGTCTTAAAGAGAGGATGGCGTAAGTGTTATCCTTATTTCTTGTTTTTGTTTTGATATCTGCTGGGGAAAGAGAATTTTGTTTTTCTGATGGAAATATTTACAGTGAGTAACTGGATGGTGATAACTTGTAACGTAGCCAAGGTGCCAATACTAGGTTGTCAAAGGGATTGATATTTACATGGAAATGATTGGGAGAGAAGTAGGTTTGACAGAAAGATAAGGTGACATAGACAATTGTTTTGAGGGAGATACAGACGAGCATCAGAAGGAGATACAGACGAGTATCGAAAGAATGACACATACGAGCATCAGAAGGAGATACAGACGAGTATCGAAAGAATGACACAGACGAGCATCAAAAGGAGATACAGACGAGTATCGAAAGAATGACACATACGAGCATCAAAAGGAGATACAGACGAGTATCGAAAGAATGACACATACGAGCATCAAAAGGGGATACAGACGAGTATCGAAAGAATGACACATACGAGCATCAAAAGGAGATATAGACGAGTATCGAAAGAATGACACATACGAGCATCAAAAGGGGATACAGACGAGTATCGAAAGAGTGACACATACGAGCATCAAAAGGAGATACAGACGAGTATCGAAAGAATGACACAGACGAGCATCAAAAGGAGATACAGACGAGTATCGAAGGAATGACACAGACGAGCGTTCGAGGAGTTTGGTAGATTGACTTACTGGGGATTGGGATACCAGGTATCGGCACCACGGCTGGAAGAGATTTGTGATGGAGTAGCAGATATCAAGTGAAGTTTATACGGATGACAACTTCTGTGAGGATGCACCATCAGCTTGATTGAGTGATGATTTGTACTATCTGGCTTATGCTTTGTATGCATGCTTGAATTTTCCTATGGTGTAATGCTCCATTTTGATGGATATGCTACGCTTTTGAAGGTGCAATGTTATATGAAATGAATTCTATATGCAAAGTGCCAAATAAAGGCATTAGTGACAGCGGAGCAAGATCATTGGGGTCCGCTGCTTGTTGTCTTGAGACACCATTGCGGATGGGCGCTGGAAACCTCATAGTGCCACAGATTATCGGCAACTGTGTGGAGGGTTAGAACATAGCTCTGCTGGGGAGGAAGTGACTTTGCTCGACTTTCCTTACATCCTATACTGCTTGGGGAATCATGAATTCTTTGGGGGACCATTCTTTGTCTGCCATGTTGAAGAGGGACATGGACCTTCTCAGGTGCCCTATGCTTACCAGTGCTGATGAACCATACTCTTGAACTTTCATGCGGGATGACGATGACCTTTGTGACATATCCTGAGCCAAGCTGATGGCTAGAACCTGCAACCTGCACAGAAAACAACGTTTGGATGCAAATGGTGCCCCTTCGAGCACTTTTATGTTTACGTAACATCATGTTTCGTTTTGGTTTTGTGATTATTGCCCCCATGCTTTCAATGTTTAATAATGAATTAAATCACACCTCGCATGCGAAAAAATGAAAAGCAGGAAAGAACACTTCTTATCAAAAGATCATTTTATTGATGGAATGCCTATGAATAGGCCTCTGTACAAGGAAGCAACTCCTAAATGAGGTAGTTGCGAAAAAGAAAATAAAATGCGAAGAGCAAAATGGCAAAGAAAAGTGCTCGGATTTCCATTAAAACTGATATTGCTACAGTTCTCATATCCTCGATCCTCTCAATGCTTTGCTTCAGAAGGGTAATGGTTGGATTGATCCGTCTGTTCTGCCAAGGGCGTATAGTGGTCTTTGTGAAGGATATTCAGACTGCAGCCTTTCGCTTTTGATCCCTAACTTTTGCCTGGGTCGCCCTTTCGGGTTTTCAATCCAGCGGGATGCCCCCTTTTGCCTAAGTCGCCCTTTCGGGTTTTCAACTTAGCGGGTTATTCTCTTTTTTTGTTTTATCCCTAATTTTTGCCCAAACCCTTTTGGTTTGCCGGGATGCCCTTATTTTTGCCTAGGTACGTCGACCTAGCGGGTCTTTTATGCGTAGTATTTTTTGACTGAGTCTGAATTGACTGGAAGCGGAACGTCTTCCCCATCCATCTTGGTCAGGATTAAAGCACCACCTGAAAATGCTTTCTTCACAATGTATGGTCCCTCATAGTTGGGAGTCCATTTGCCCCTTGGATCGGTGTGAATTGGCAAGATCTTCCTTACAACTAGGTCACCTGTGTGGAATTCTCGAGGCCGAATTTTCTTGTCATACGCTTTCTTGATCCTCTTTTGGTACAACTGGCCATGGCAGATAGCAGATAAGCGTTTCTCCTCAATTAGATTGAGATGATCAAGCCTCGTTTGAACCCATTCTGTTTCATCGAGTTTGGCGTCCATCAAGACTCTCAACGAAGGAATTTCCACTTCGACAGGTAGTACGGCCTCCATACCGTAGACGAGAGAGAAGGGAGTTGCCCCAGTTGAAGTACGAACCGAAGTTCTATAGCCATGCAAAGCAAATGGCAACATCTCATGCCAATCTTTATACGTTCTAACCATTTTCTGGACAATCTTCTTTATATTCTTGTTAGCAGCTTCGACTGCGCCATTCATCTTTGGCCGATAGGGTGATGAATTATGATGTTCAATCTTGAACTCTTCACACAACTCTGCCATCATCTTGTTATTAAGGTTGGACCCATTATCAGTGATGATCTTGTTTGGAACCCCATATCGGCATATGATCTCTTTCTTGATGAAGCGAGTAACAACTTGCTTGGTCACGTTCTTGTAAGAAGCGGCTTCAACCCATTTGGTGAAGTAGTCGATAGCAACAAGAATAAATCTGTGTCCATTCGAAGCTTGCGGCTCTATCCGTCCGATCATGTCTATGCCCCACATAGCAAAGGGCCAAGGCGACGTCAGGACATTCAGAGGAGTTTGGGGGACATGAATTCTGTCAGCATACACTTGACATTTGTGACATTTCTTCACATACACATAACAATCACTTTCAATCGTCATCCAATAATACCCCGCTCGCAAGATCTTTTTGGCCATAGAATGTCCACTGGAATGAGTTCCAAAAGATCCTTCATGAATTTCCCGCATGATCAATTCTGCTTCGTGTCTATCCACGCATTTGAGCAAAACTGAATCATAGTTTCTTTTGTACAGGACGTCTCCTGACAAGAAGAATTTGGATGCTAATCTTCGAAGCGTTCGCTTATCACCAATCGTAGCATCTTCGGGATACTCTTGCTTCTCAACATACCTCTTGATGTCGTAATACCATGGCTTTTCATCATACACTTCTTCAGTAGTGAGACAATGAGCAGGGAATACATGGGCAGGTTCCTTGTAACGGAGGATTGTTATGTCTGGCACTTCTTTAGGGGAGCTAACTCTGAACATAGCCGCCAAAGTAGCCAAAGCATTTGCCAGTTGATTTTCCTCTCGGGGGATGTGATTGAAAGTGATTTCCTCGAAAGCGGGCAGCAACTCCAAGATATAGTCCTTATAAGGAACTAAATTGGGGTGTCGTGTCTCCCAATCACCTCTCACTTGATGTATAACCAAGGCAGAATCCCCATAGACCTCAAGGATCTTGATTCTCATATCAATGGCTGCTTCGAGACCCATTATGCAAGCTTCGTATTCTGCGACATTGTTCGTGCAATCAAAGCATATTCTAGCTGTGAAAGGGATGTGAGTTTGACGAGGAGAAGTCAAAACTGCCCCAATACCATGGCCCATAGCATTTGATGCACCATCGAACGTGAGAGTCCATCGCTCCCCTGGTTCGGGTCCTTCATTATCATCTAGTTTCATGATATCTTCATCAGGAAAGTCAAACTTCATTGACTGATACTCTTCTAATGGCTGATGAGCAAGATGATCTGCAAGGACACTTCCTTTGATGGCCTTCTGTGTGACATACTGGATGTCGTATTCTGATAAAAGCATTTGCCATCGGGCTAGTCTTCCCGTAAGAGCCGGCTTTTCAAAGATGTACTTTATCGGGTCCATTTTGGAGATCAATAGAGTGGTATGAGTCAACATATACTGCCTCAGTCGGCGAGCAGCCCATACCAAAGCACAGCAAGTTTTCTCGAGTAGTGAGTAGCGGGATTCACAATCGGTAAAATTTTTGCTCAGGTAATAAATGGCGCACTCTTTTCGACCAGACTCGTCATGTTGGCCCAACACACACCCCATAGATCCTTCAAGCACAGTTAAGTACATAAGAAGCGGCCTCCCAGGAACCGGAGGCATGAGAATTGGTGGCTCTTGGAGATATTGCTTGATCTTTTCGAAGGCTTCCTGACAATGATCATCCCAACGGATATCTTGATTTTTGCGCAGCAGTCTGAAGATGGGTTCACAGGTGTCGGTGAGATGAGAAATGAACCTGGCTATGTAATTCAATCTCCCAAGGAAACCTCGAACTTCTTTTTCATTCTTCGGTGCTGGCATGTTCTGTATTGCTCTTACTTTATCAGGGTCGACCTCAATCCCTCGTTGGCTCACAATGAATCCAAGTAATTTTCCAGATCGCACTCCAAAAGTGCACTTGTTTGGATTAAGCCTCAACTTGAATTTACGCAACCGAGCAAACAGTTTCTCAAGATATACCAAGTGTTCCTCCTCAGTTTGGGATTTTGCAATCATATCATCGACGTACACCTCAATCTCTTTATGGATCATGTCATGGAAAAGAGTCACCATTGCTCGTTGATATGTTGCACCAGCATTCTTAAGACCAAAAGGCATCACCTTATAACAATATGTACCCCACGGAGTGGTAAAAGTGGTCTTGGTCATGTCTTCAGGAGCCATCTTTATTTGATTATAGCCCGAAAAACCATCCATGAAGGAGAACACCGAATACTGAGCAGTGTTGTCGACTAGCACATCAATATGAGGCAGAGGGAAATCATCCTTCGGACTTGCCCTATTCAAATCTCGGTAGTCAACACACATGCGTACCTTTCCGTCCTTCTTAGGAACAGGGACGATGTTTGCAATCCAAGGAGGATACTCACACACAGATAGGAAACCTGCCTTCAACTGTTTTTCAACTTCTTCCTTGATTTTCAAAGCCATATCAGGTCGAGTTCTTCGTGGTTTTTGCTTTACAGGCGGACATTCTGGTTTGAGCGGTAACCTGTGCATAACTATGTCCGTGTCTAAACCAGGCATGTCTTCGTATGACCAGGCGAAGATGTCAACATACTCTCGAAGCAGCTCAATCAACCTTCTCTTCACATCATTTTGCAAAGCGGCCCCTATCTTGACTTCTCTCTTTGCTTCTTCTGAACCGAGGTTGATGATTTCTATGGCTTCCTGATGCGGCTGAATAGATTTCTCCTCTTGTCTCAAAAGTCTTGCCAATTCCTCAGGGACTTCACAATCTTCCCCACTATCCTCATCAGCTTGGTCAATTGGATTCTCAAGGATATTAAGACGTGGAACTGTAACATTATCATTTTTGATGGAATTCGAGCCGGATCTGCACGATGGATGATTTATGCCTTAGAATGCAACACATAAAGAAGAAAAAAGGAAAAAAAACTTTGCCATTTTTGAAAAAAGTTTTTTAAAGTAAAAACAAAAATGAAAGAAATGGAACAGTAATTGCATGCGAAGATATGATTTTCATTCAATATTAAACAAATTGAAACAACATGGGGGCCCTTCTTTGTACAAATGGTCAAAATGCTTAGGGCGAAGCATATGACTTATCGAAATAAGAAAATTACATCTCCATAAAAGTGACTCTGGGGATGTCCAAGATAGTCCAATTGTTGAGCTCCTGTCCAGGCGCAGCATGGCAAATGAATCTGGAGAGATCTTCTTCATCATCATCATCCACGGCGAGAACCTGACTTCCAGAACTGGTGCTTGCACTGACGAACACTTGAGAAATGGGGGGAATCACCTTCTTTCCAGGAATTATGCTGAGCTGAGTAGAGGAAGATGGCTGATACCCAAGGCCATACTTGTCTCGCTTCTCATGAACATCAATCAGCTTGCCCCAGGCACTATGGGGAGTACCAGCTTCTAAGAAGGCCTTAGCATCATTCAGAGACGAGAGGGGCGCTCCGAGTTCCTTCTTATTCTCAACCACAGGGAGTTTATCAACCGACACAATCTCTAATGCCTGAAAAGGTGTCTCTTGTATCTCTCCTTCCACTTCAACATAACGATATGACGCCAGATTATTGACTATCAAATCCTCTTCACCAGTGATCACAACAATCTTGTCATTCACAACAAATTTCAAACACTGATGAAGGGTAGATGTCACAGCCCCAGCAGCATGGATCCAAGGACGACCCAAGAGGCAAGTGTATGAAGGACGTATATCCATAACATAGAAGGCAATATAGAACATGTGAGGACCAATCAAGACAGGCAGATCAATTTCCCCTTCTACGGACCTTCTAGAACCATCAAACGCTCTGACACTCATAGTGCACGGTCTCATCATAACCCCATCCATACTCAGCTTAAACAAAGTAGTCTTGGGCATCACATTAAGAGAAGAACCTGTATCAATCAGAACTCGAGACAACACAGCATCCAGACACTTGACGGAGATATGCAACGCTTTGTTGTGTGCTCTACCCTCAGGTGGAAGTTCATCATCGGAAAAACCCAAACAATTACCAGCAACAATGTTGGTCACAACCCCTTCAAACTGAGGCACGGTAATGTCTTGAGTTACGTGAGCGGAAGCCAGAACTTTTATCAGAGCATCACGATGGGCTTCAGAATGCACTAAGAGAGACAAGATGGAGATCCTGGCTTGGGTCTGATCAAGTTGGTCAATCACTTTGTAATCACTTTTCTTAATGATCTTCAAGAGTTGCTCGGCATCTTGTGCATTACGTGTTACAGGAGGATCACCAACAACTTGCTTTCCTTTTGCTTGTGTACTAGCCTCTTTATTGGTTTCTTTAGGAGGCTGAGGAGGGGCAGCAAAGATTCGACCACTACGGGTAATACCACTAGTGCCAGTAACATTAGTGATGCTAGAATTACCCACCGGAGGACAATCATATTTCTTTCCTCGAATATACACAGCATTATAACTCCAAGGAACAGCCTTGGAATTGCTCACAGGAAAGGGAACGAGAGATGAGGTTGAAGGGGTCAAAGAGGCTTCTGGCACCTGAATGACCAACGGAGTTCTCGGAGCTTGAATAACCAAAGGAGTACTCGGAGCATGAATGACCAAAGAAGTGTCCTGAGTCCTCGATACTTCAGCAGGGTAGTAAGGGATCTCTAAAGTGGCCACATCTTCACTAGAAACAACCCTTTCCACCCTAAGAACGCCTTCATCCATCAGCTTTTGGATTTCCTCTCTTAATCTAGCACATTCCTCCGGATTGGAAGAACATTGCAAACAGTAGTCATGTAGCTCACACAAAACCTTTCGTTGCATAAGATGTTCTCTGACAACTGCTAGCGGCATCTTAACCTCATTAACATCATTTACCAGGACCTGATCATCACATAACTCAATAGCATTGGTCGTACCAGCATGCGGAGGCATAGGGTTATTCTGCACATTGGGACCAGTAGGAGCAAAGGAGATCAACTTACCATCCAGCAAATCCTGAACCTTCCACTTGAATGCCCTACACTTCTCAATTGTGTGGCCTGGAGCCCCAGAATGGAATTCACAATGAGCATTCGCATCATACCCAGGGGGAAGAGGGCTAGGTGGAGGACCTAGTTCACGCAATTGTACCAATTGACCAGCAAGCAACTGAGGGAGAAGCTGAGCGTACGGCATCGGAATGGGATCTATACGCCTGTCTTGGTACCTTGGCCTTTGTGGGCCCCTTTGACCTTGAGGCCTAGGGTTCTACTGACGATTCTGAGGAGCAGCGGCTTGTTGTTGTGGTACAAAAGGCTGTTGGGGTGCCATCCATGGTTGTGGAAGGGCAGCAGCATACGCCTGAGGGACATATGGACCAGGAACAGCATAAGGCATCGGATAATAAGGAGGTGGAACAGCAGAATATGCAGGGGCTCGGCTTTGGTCAACAGAGGCAGTGCTAGTCTCACCTTCCTTCTTCCTCACAAACCCAGAATACGGCTTCTTACCATTACCACTTGAGGTGCTAGGACTAGTAACACCCTGAATGGTACCCGCTTTGACACAGTTCTCAACTCTTTCACCAATGATAACCACATCCGAAAAGGAGGGAGAAGTATTACTAACCATGTGCTGAAGATACGGCCCTTTCAGAGTTCCCATAAACAGATCAATCAACTCGCGGTCCAAGAGAGGAGGTTGGACACGGGCAGCAAGTTCACGCCACCTCTGGGCGTATTCTTTAAAAGACTCCTCAGATTTCTGTGACATATTTTGCAGCTGTGCGCGGCTAGGAGCCATAGCAGTATTGTAGTGGTATTGTTTCAAGAAGGCATCAACAAGTTCTCCCCAAGTACTAACATTAGACCTCTCGAGCTTCATATACCACTCTAATGGGGCTCCAGTGAGACTATCCTGGAAGAAATGCATAAGCAGAGGTTCGTTCTCAGCGTGAGCGGCCATTTTACGGCAGTAAGAACGAATGTGAGTCTCTGGGCAGGTAACTCCCTTGTACTTATCAAAATCTGGCACTTTGAACTTCGGGGGAATAACAATCCCAGGTACCAAGCACATAGCAGCAGTGTCGAAACTCGAAGTTTTAGCAACCTCAACGGCCTTAAGGCGTTCTTCGAGAGCTTGGTACATCTTAGCAGTCTCAGTCAACTCAGCAGTAAGATCATGTTCAAGGTCAATAACCTCGTGGTGGTCATCCACTACCTTCGGTATCCCCTCAGCAGGAATCTCCTTAGTTTTCACCCCTCCATCAGCAGAATTGGTAGGAGTGTCTTTGATCAACCCAGCAACGCTCTTTCTGAGCTCTTCTTGCCCTTGGACAACGACATGAAGAGTCTCCATAAGTTGGGTCATTCTTTCCCCCATAACATCCATATCCCTACGGAGGGCAGCTTGACTCTGTTCAAATTGATCCATGATTCTCTCGTTGCTCCTGGTGCGGTAAGGATGTAAGAAAGTCAGCTTCGTCGTTGGAAAAGAAATCTGTTGTTGGAAGGGACCCCAATTAGAATCTGATAAAAAAAACCTGAAAATGCAGTATGATATGAGTGCATGGGTGCATGTGTGCATGTTATATTATTTTCAAGAATTTTTGGCTTTGTCTCGAACCAACACTACAAGATAATGGGAAATAACGAAGCGCAACCAAGATAAACAACCATAAAATCCATTAATTCCACAACCACGTTTGAAGTACAAAATATTCTGCTCTCATGAGCCAACAATACAGAAAATGGAAATAAGAACCCCATCCAACAAGACTGGTGGTGATTCTATAACAAAAACCAATACTAAGCAGGATCTCCCATGTCCAAATGACGAAGTGGGCTATCTCCAATGTTCTTATAGCTCCAAGCCTTCATTTCTTCAAACAGCTTTTTGGTCTCAGCATGGGTTGGTCTTTTAACAACTTCTTGAATCAATAGGTCCTTTCTGAAATGCATGGTCTCCAAGTAACGGCTTCTCAATTCCCAACCTCTGGCTTCCTCTTGAGCTTGAGTATCACTTTGCCCCTTTTCCTCCACTCGACCCTTCAACTTGCGAATCTCTTCATAACACCCCTCAATCCTTGCCTGACGTTCCAGAAGGAGCTTGTCTGCTTTCTTTCGACGGGCTTTCTCTGATTTGGCTATATCAGTTTGGACTTGGAGCCTCTTTGTCAATTCCGCCAACTGATCCTCATAATGCTCTTTGATCTTCCTCTCTTGAATTTTAGTGGACTTGGGATCGACAACCACTCTCGGCCTCTTCTGAGAAGTGCTTCCCTTGGCATACAACTCTTCAAGCTCTATTTCTCTCATTTTCAACTTATGAAGGGCAGAAAGCTTCTCTTGCCTATCAGTATTCATCTTAACTTGCATCGTCTCCATTTGTTCAGTCAATTTTCGATTCTGCTCAACAGTCTGATTATAACGAGGCATGGAGACGATGTTGGGTTGTGCGCCAACAGGAGGGTACAAAGGATCCTTAATAGGGAAAGGCATCCCTTGGGTATTAGCCACAGTTTCGACCCACTTAGTATAGTTTTCATAAGTCGCACAGTCCCTTTGACCAAAATGCTTCTTGTCTCTCCAACAAATGTTCTTCCAGGCTTGCACAGCTTCTGCCATCTGCCCAGTGTTGGTGGCTACATGATAAAAAAGGTTTTCAGCAATCTCAGATTGCTCAGGAGGATTGACGAAAGCATATCCATAAGTTCTCCTAGCCAAGACGGGATTATAATTGATCCCACCTCTAACACCCATGAGGGGCACATTATTGAACTTTCCACAACTCATGATAACCTCCTTGTCTTCCAAAGATCTGTTATACCATACAATGTCTTTGGCTCTAAGTCCCATAATCCTTTCAGCCCATTTAGAGGTGTGCCTACTATCAACGAAAGCTCCACGTTCAGGCAAATGTGATCTGAACCAACGGTATAGCAAAGGAGCAAAACATCTGACCAAACCCTTCTTTTGACGATTCTTTTGATGAACTGAATGATAAACATCCCCCAAGAGTGTAGGAACAGGATTCTGTAGAATGAACAAATGGATTGCACTCATATCAACAAAATCAGGCACGTTCGGGAACATTAGGACACCATAGATACTTAGAGCCAGGATAGCCCTAAAAGTGTCCCATTCTTTCGCTTCAGCAGCATCACACCCTCTTTTGACCAGGAACTCCATATGAAAACCATGATATCTTCCTCTCTCGGAAAGATTTGCATCAACAACTGACTTGCTCAAATAAAGATCCTTGGAGATTTCAATAGAAGTGGGAGCCTCCATGGTGCCATAGTACGGAACTTCTCCCTTCTTGATCGGAACACCGAGGAAAAGAGAATATTCTTCCAATGTGGGAACCAAAAGGTAGTCAGGGAACATGAAGCAACGGAGAGAAGGGTTGTAGAACTGAAGCAAGGTATGAACTCCTTCTTGTTCGTATTTGGTGAACGGCATCTTGAGAAGACTCAGAATATACCCATACTTTTCACGGAACTTGGTTGTTTCATCCGGCGTGATCTTCTTAACCAAACACTCGGGAGAATCCAGATTCGGATTTAGAAATGTGTAGGAGATGTTGCGACTACCAGTCTTCAATGGAGGAGCCATGAGTTGGTCGGAGACAAAGCCAAATGTTCCTGAAAATAAATAAACATGCATGTTAAATGATATGGCGGAATGCATTTCATCGGGAGAATCCTAAAGTCCATTCGTAATTGCATATTTTCTTTTCTTTTCTTTTTGTGAAGTAAAATATTCTCTTTTTCTTTTCATTTTCTTTTTCTTTTCTTCTTATTTTTGAAGTGGACTTTAGAATTCTCCTCAAATGAAGTGAGGTGGATGCAGTAACATGATGTGTCATGGTGCAATGTGGTGAGAGACTGAGTGCCTCTCGCAATTCTGAATATCTGAGTAACACTGGGTATGACAAGTTCAAAGTTTCGGCTTCAGATTGCAATGTGAAAATCCGGGTATGATGAAGGCTAGTATCCCGTCCCTCCCCAAACTCACGGGTATGAATTCTAGACACGGACAGGTGGTCCCTAATGGTCACTAGGGTCTACAGTTCCCATGGGGTACAAAGTGTTTGAGGCAACAAGCGTGCCAGACACAGTGTTCCATGAAAGAACCTCGCCCAGCTGTGGTACCCCATATTGAACTCATCCATAGCAAGCGCTACGGTAGTCAACATGAGCATCCACGCTAATCCTATGTGTCACTGGCCTGGGTAGTGGGCCTTTTACCTCACACAAACCCCCCACCTGCAAAACAGAACAGAAGACCCCAAGGAACACAAAATATAATCCATATGCATGATGTGCAAGCAGAAATAAACATGATATGCAAGCAGAAAATAAAACATGCAAACATATATACAAGATATAGACATAAAAAACAAATAAACACCCAATAAAAGAAACAAACAAAGGCTAGGATCGACTTGCTTAGGATATCCCCAGCAGAGTCGCCAGCTGTCGCACGCTCGCGAAAAATGAACAGAGTCGCCACCAATATATTTATCCCATAAGGGAAAGGAATATCAGATAACCTAACAAAGGAAGGAACAGGGTCTCACGACCAGAGAATCAAGGTACGGGAGTCGGTTACGCAAGGGGAAGGTATTAGCATCCCTCGCGCCCATCGTACTCGATGGTATCCACCTATGTTTGTTTCTATCTAAAGGGTGTGTACTATGTCTATGTCTATATGCGAATGAATGCAAAAGAAATACGGGGAAAAGAAGGAATTATTTACAAATGTGCTCGTTCAAGCCCCGCGACTTGATGCCTACGTATCCCTTTCAGGAATCAGAGCGCCGTAGTTCGGCTCCATAGTTTCTGTTTGTTTTTGTGTTTTTTAGTTGGGCGGAGTTAACGCTCGCGCTCTTGCATAAGGGATCGCCTAGGATGCAATGGAGCGGAGATAACAATGCCCTTAAGAAAGGAGAGAAAGAGAGGGAGTTTGAGTGTTTCGAGGAAATCCCTTAAGCAAGGGAAACTCGAATTACTCTTTGGTTTGTATTTTTTAGAGGTTGGGAACTTACGCCTGAATGGAACCCTTAAGCAAGGGAGCTCCAAGCACTCGAACATCCCTTAAGCAAGGGAAGTTACAAGCTTCCATTCCCTTTTTATTAGTCAAAGTATTTATTAGTCATTTTTTATGAGTTTTCTTGGTGTTTTTTATGGGAAATTTATTCAAGTATTTTTAGAGTGTTTTATGGTTGAAAAGGAAAAAGAAACTAGCCTAAGTATGAAGGGGATTTCTACCTAATGTTATCATGGTTTCTACCTAAGGTTAGGATTTAAAAGAAGCATGAAAAATAAAGCGGTAAGGTAGAATATTGAAAATGGCATGAAAAGAACAATTCAAAATGTAGCACAAGAAATGAATTAACAACATGATTATTATTTATGGTTTTTATGAAGGAATTTAAATGTCAAAATTAACCTAGAAATCTACTTATTTTTATGGTGATTATTTTTATATGTCAAAAATTGCATTTAAAAGTCTAAAATGTAAGAGAAAAATTAGCAATTTTATTGCCTAAGAATAATGGAAAATGGCTAAGTAAAAAAACTGGGTAAGGGGGTAGGTTATACAAAGGGAAGGTGTTAGCACCCTTTGTATCCATGGTTATCCATGGGCTCTTTAATTTGCTTAGCTCATTTGTTTTCAATTGCTCTGAAATGCTCGTATGTGGTTTTGAAATACCTTTGTAAATTGAATTTGTAATGATCCTTGTGCGGATGTATACAAAGTGTTTTTATCTTTCAAAAGATGTTTTTGAAAAAAGAACGTTAACTTCGTAATGATCCTTGTTTGGATATATACAAAGTATTGTCTTTTTTGAAAGTTTTATTTTGAAAAACAATGATATATGAGAGATTTGTTTGTTTTGATTTGAGCAAGCAAATTAGGAGGTCTACCCTGTGTTATAAGGTCTTTATCCTATTTCCTTTAAAAATCTATCCTTTCACCGGATATAAACAAAGGTTCGATTTTGTACTCGAAACAGTAGAATTTGATTTTTTGATTTTTTTGAAAAGAATGAGAAAGGGATTACCTTAAGAGGTGCAAATGTGATTGTGTTTTGATTCAGGTATTTTATCTTTGAAGTTAGTGATCTAACGATTCAATTTTATCTTTGGCATACACGCAGTTTTATATGTGCTGGAATTTAAATGCGGAAATGTAAAATGCGGAAAGTAAATCTACGCTATTACATCGATTTTGCGGGAAATGTAAACTACGCTATTTACATGAATTTGACAACCTATACATTTATCTAGGAATTTAAATTGCAAGAAAATAAAAGAAGAAAGAAATGCATGTTTTTGGTTTTTTATGATTGTTTTTAATTATAATTAATGCATGATTAATTAAATTAAAATGAGGAAAAAAGATGAAAATAAATTTCAAACCTAAAAATTAAGTTCAAAATATATTCAAAATGCTTGTTCATTAATTTTAAAACAAAACTAATTTTTTTGGGATTTTTTGAAATTGATTTGAAATTTATTAAGTTAATTAATACATAATTATACAAATAATTATACAAATAATTAAAACTTAAAGAGAAAATTATTCTAATATGTACAAAATTAGCCTATAATATATAAACAATTTTTGATATAAAGAACAATTTTTTTTTATGATTTTTTGATTGATTAAAATAATTAAAAAGCGAATATATAAATATAATCTAATTAATTATGCAAAACATTTAAGTTATGAAGAAAAATAAAATATTATTTTAGAAGCCTTAAAATATTTTTTGTGTATTTTTTTGGATTTTTAAAACTATTTAAAATAATTTTGCAAAGAAAATAAAATAAAATAGAAAATATAAAGACAATAATCAGATGTGGAAATTAAATGAAGTCCATGGTATGGGGCTTCATTCAGATGCGTTGGATGAGCTGGCAAGTGGATCTGATGGTGACCAGAGTGAGACACATGGCAAAAGCGTAGACTGCAAAGCACAGGATCACATGTTAATTTAAAAAAAACACGCGCGCGCTCTGGCCAATAGGGAGAGGCCACGTCTTCATCTTCTTCATCAGAACACTTTTTACAGCGCTCATTTGCAGGTGTTGTAAAAAGCTTCAACCTATTACACTTGTTAAAATAACGAATGCAAGCAAAACGTAAAATAAATTTGGCGCGATGCCACCAATCAACTCGTCTTGTTCATACGAGTTCACTGATACCAATTAAAGCTTGTAATTTTGCATGGATCGTAAAGCCCTAATTTTGAAAGTAAGAACCCTAAAATGGTGGTTCCTCGTACAGGTGTCCAAACCTCAATTAAGTTTCCAGAAATGATCTACACATCAAACTAAACTCAAATATATGTCTACATCTTGTTAAACATGCATGAATGACCAGATACGAGTTGATTTAGATTTGAACAAATCGTGACCTGTGTAGCTCGATTTAGTGAGTTTCAAGGCTTGCAATTGATTGGGATATGTTCAATGATACTTGAGGATTGTATGTGAGTGTTTAGTTTGAACTGAAACAAGTTAGAAATTAAAATTCGAATTTTGAATTTCTTTGAAAAGTTTCAAGTGATTACAAGTATGTTACAAGCAAAGCTTTGTTTCTGAATTCGTCCCCCTTTTGTGTGAAGTACTCTAAGCTATTTATAAGCTATGTTGTGCTTAGAATTGAAGCCAAGAAGCCTTTGGTTGCCTTTGTTGAATTCTTGATTTTTTTTATATTAAAACCTTTGAATTGTTGACCAAGTCTTGCTTCTCTTCAATGCTATTGCCTTGTACCTCAATCTTCTGCAGAAAATTAAAGATTCTTGGATGACTCATGCTTAGAAACTAAGCTATCCATTATCCTTCCATTTTCCATTTTCATTTAATCTTAAACTAGGATAAAATTAAACCAAAAATGGATAAAAATGGTGTGGGCTTTGTCTTGGTCGTGGGAGGCCCATAATATCATGGTAAACATGTTTGGATCATGAAAACTTGGCCCCATTTGGAAAAAATACATTTTTGAGCAATGTTGGTTTCATGCATTTTCCCAAAATTTATCCAACTTCAACAAGGTGTAAATCCCTCAATTTTTGTCATATGAAGGAGTTCTTGCACTTTTTGGAAACCTCAAAGAGTCCTCTAACCAATGTCTTTAGTCTCAAGTCAAAATGATTTTTGATGCTCCTTATGTATCCTTTTGAAAAAAGTGTCTTTTTGTTGACTTTGAAAATGACCTGTAATGTCTTGGTTCATATTTTTCAAATGGTGAACCTAGTGACCATGGGACCAATTTCATTTGAAAGATAATTGAATTTCCTTCAAGATGAGCTTTGTTTTGAATTTTTTGGATGAAGGATGAGAGAGTTATGACCAGTCAAAGTTCAGTTGACTTTTTAGGAGAAAACCCTAATTTTGAATCTTAGGGTTTTGTTGATTTTTGATCTTTCCTTGATGAATTATGATCATCCAATGATCAAATGATGAATCCTTTGACAAAATATGGATGTTGACAAAAAATTTCATTTTTGACTGTCTGTTGAATTTTTTGGTCAAACAGGTCGTCTGTTGACTGTTTGAGCTGCTGACGGTGCGTCTGAGTGAATTGAAGTTTGAAAATTTGTATGATGGTACTTTGAGATGTATGTTGGTCCATGAAATCCATTTGAGGTCTCAAAAACTTGTTTCTCCTGAAAAAACAATAAACCCTAATCAGGGACTGTTTGTGTAGGAGACAGTTAAGCGTACCTGATTTTTGTGCAGTGCTGAGTCTCAGCTAATCATGTGATATTCAGAAGACTTCTAGGACAAAAATCTTGGAATTTTTGAAATGCAAAAGTTTGATGTGATTGATGGTACAAAACACGGAGAATTGTACTGTCAGCAGTTTGACTGTCAACTGACTGTTCAGGCATTAATGGTTAGAGTGAAAAATCAACAGTCAAAGTTAATTTTCTTTTTGTTGTTTTTGTTTTATGTGAAAGATGAAAGTTTATTTACATGAATTGTTAAAAAACACAGACATAATAAATAATTAATATTTACTGTATGCGAGCAAAATTACCGATAATAACCCTGAAAATCATTTAATGCACAGAAAAATAAATATTTGACTGGCAGAAAACACACAAAATATTATCTGAATAATTAAGCAACAATATGACAAATAGTACAACATTTAATACTGACAGTACAAATATTACATACTATAATGAACAGTACGACGAATAAATGGTACATTTAAGAAAATAAGAGATACGGCAAACTTTAAGAATGACGATTAATAACCCATGCTATGTCCAACAGAAAATAGATGATCGGGAGTGTAACCATCGCAGGTCCACATTTTTCAGGACTATGTAGACAGAAAAAGGACATGATCACCACCACAACGGTGATGACCATAAGAAAACACGTTTCCCACCGCTTCGCCATTTTGTCGGGGAAGAAGAAAAAATGGATATGAAGTAGAAATTTGAGAGGTGATTTAGAATTTGATGTGAGATTTTATGGAAAAAATGAGAGGTATTTATAGAATGAAAAGAAGGATAGAGTCGTTGGGGAATGAAGTGATTCCGTACAAAAGGAAAATTTGAATGGAAGTAAGATTTGAAAGAAAGTGTATGATAGTGTTGGGAAAAAGAGAGATGTGTAGAATAAAGTTAAGATTTGATTTTTGAAAAAGAGATTTGAAAAGAGACCCTGAAAATAATGGAATATAGTACAAAAGTTAGTGGGAAACAAAAATTAATAATAATTTACTTGTTTACCAGTACAGTCTGAATCCTGGTCTCTGCGCCTGCAAAAGATTTAACTCTGTACCAATTGCGTCAGTACTACTTATCTGTAAATAAATATCAAATAAATAGCGTGTGTGAAGTAATAAACAGTACCTGGCATTTGCGTAAGAATAAATTCAACAGCAAGCCAAAATACTGTATAAGAAAAAATTCTAAAAATCAAGTATTCATAAATCAGGATGTGAAAATCCAAGATTATATGAAACTCTTAATTTTTAGATTGAAGTTTTCTTGAAAAAAGATGCGGGCAAATTTTGGGGTATAACACTATCTAAACCAATATTGCATAGTCGAATTGGCAAATGGGCGTTGGCCCTTACTGAGTACTCTCTAATCTTTCAACCTCTTAAGGCAATGAAAGGACAAGTTGTATCAGATTTCATTGTTGATCATGCAGTGGTTGAAAACCCTCAGCAATATGTAGAGTTGAAGCCTTGGAAGTTATACTTCGATGGTTCAACACATAAAGAGGGAAGTGGCGTTGGGATACTAATAATTTCTCCTGATGGAATTCAAACAAAGCTCAAGTACAAGATTGAAGGCCCCTTATGCTCTAACAACGAAGCTGAGTATGAAGTACTGATTGCTGGACTTGAAGCTTTGTTAGAATTGGGGGTAACCAGAGTCAAAATTAAAGGAGACTCAGAATTAGTGATTAAGCAGCTGACGAAGGAATATAAATGTATCAAAGAGAATTTGATCATGTATTTCGTCATAGCGAATAGACTGCTTAAAAAATTCGAGTATGTGGAGTTAAAGCACGTCTCAAGGATAAATAATCGGGAAGCAAATGACTTGGCACAGCTAGCCTCAGGGTACAAAGTATCAAAAGAAAAATTAGAAGAATTGATCGAAGTAAGAGGCAAAGCAATGGCCACAAAGCTATCTCCAAGTGATCTGAAGGACTCACAATTAGGCTTCGCTAACAAAGAGGAATTTGAAGTTCTTAATATAGACTCCTTAGCAGATACAGACTGGAGGAGTCCAATTTTAAACTACTTGAGAGATCCTTCGACAGATACAGATAGAAAGATAAAGTATAGAGCTTTGTCATACTTCTTGATGGGAAATGAATTGTTTAAGAAAACTCCTGAAGGTGTTTTACTAAAGTGCCTGGGCGAAGCTGAAGCATACTTGGCTCTCTCGAACGTACACAGTGGGGCATGTGGTGCTCACCAAGCGGGGCACAAAATGAAATGGCTTTTGTTCCGTTATGGAATGTATTGGCCCACCATGTTAAAAGATTGCATAGAGTTTGCAAAAGGGTGTCAAGAATGTCAAGAACACGCAAGTATTCAACATGCACCTGCAAACGAATTAAGTTTGATAATAAAACCATGGCCTTTCAGAGGTTGGGCATTAGATTTAATTGGTGAAATTCGTCCCACATCTTCCAAAGGTCAAAGATATATTTTAGTAGAAATAGACTACTTCACAAAATGGGTCGAAGCGATACCATTGGCAAATGTGGATCAGGAGGCCGTGATTAAGTTTATCCAAAGACACATTATATACAGTTTTGGAATCCCAGAAAGTATAACCACTGATCAAGGATCAGTGTTTACTGGACGAAAGATGCAAGAGTTCGCCAAAGAAGTGGGGTTCAAGTTGTTTACCTCTACACCTTATTATGCCCAAGCAAATGGACAAGTCGAAGCAGCTAGTAAGGTAATAATTGGTCTCATAAAGAAACATGTAGGGAAAAAACCTAAGAATTGGCATAAAACTTTGGACCAAGCACTTTAGGCTTGTCGAACGTCACCAAAAAAAGCTACAAACACTACACCTTTCCAGTTGACGTTCGGACATGACGCAGTACTCCCAGTTGAGATATACTTGCAATCAGTCCAGATCCAAAGACAAGCAGAAATTCCCCCAAAGATGTATTGGGAAATGATGATGAACGAACTAGTTGATCTGGACGAAGACAGGATTCGAGCGTTGGAAATGATAAAAAGATAAAAGGAAAGGGTGTCAAGAGCATACAACAAAAAGTTGAAAGGTAAAACATTTATTAATAATGACTTAGTTTGGAAAGTTATTTTGCCTATAGATCGAAAGAACCAAGCTTTAGGCAAATGGTCCCCACACTGGGAAGGACCTTTTCGGATCTTAAAAGTGTTCTCAAATAACGCTTATGAGATAGAAGAGTTGGCAGAAGATCGTAGGATTTTGAGAGTAAATGGGAAGTACCTGAAAAGATACAAGCCGCTCATGCATGAAGTAAAAATTGCAAAAACCTGGACATTAAAGGTGTGCGTTGTAGGCCAAAATGGTAAACAAGCACCAAAATGGCTTCGTATCTAAGAGAGGTATCCATAAACTAAAAGACAGAATAAGGTCAAAATATATTCCATTATAATTGAAAGAGTACATTAGATAGAGAAGATTATGCTTGCATGCATAACCAAAGTTACAAAATAGAGGCACACTAGAAATTGTCAAAGAAGCATTCAAAAGTGTAGACAATAAAACTAAAGCCTACAACGCCTCCAACAAAGCCTCGAACAATGCACCCCTTAGTCAATCCTCTGCTCCAAGCCTTCCAAGGATAGCACAGGCAAGCTTTCTGCTTCGAAAAGATCTAGAGATCCTTCCATGCGCATCCTTCTCACTAGGCCCAGTTTAATAAACATATAGGACAGCAACCTTCCATAAGGAAGGCATGTTGCTATGCCTTGACGAGAGGCAGCAATAGAAACAGCTTCGACAAGCTGTTTGAAGATCATTAATGGGAAGTTGATTTTTCGTCCTCAGAGGGCACAAAGTATGAACTCCAGATCTTCCACCATTATGCTTTCTTGATCCTCGTTTCGTGGGAGAAAGTTACCCACTAAAAGCTGATGCAAAATCCTGATGATTTTGGCACTAAAAGGATCATTAGCCATGAGGGCCCTCAAGACATCAGAGGTAGTCATGCTGATAGTGTTATCATCAAACACTTCTCCGAAGTTATCGCATCTTAACAGTTCAGAGATAGTCGAGGGGGTGATGGTGATACGGGCTCTCCGAACCTGAGACACAATGGTGGTTCTTCCTTCTGGATCTATGCGGAGAGACGCAAACATCCAGAAGTCTGCTAACATGTTTGGATAAACGGATCCCTCCAGGATTCCCTGGTAAACCCGTAGTCGTTGGTTGGCAAAGAGTGTGTCAACATTGATTTCGTGATCATCAAACTCTTCCACAGAAAGTTTGAATTCCTTCTTGATAGAAGACCTGATGGTATTGTAAGTCAAAGGTGTCATTGTGAACAAGGGGGTACAAAAACAAACTCTTCAAACTCTGTATTCAAAGAAGCGCAAGAAGAGGAGAGAAAACTCTGAGGAAAATATGGAAAGAGGATGAAGAAATGAGCATAATTCTAAGGCTTATATAGGGGACGTTGGCCATAAAAGAGTGGTTACTCTTTAAACTTTGATTAGACTGCATTTGGTATCCCCAGGAGAAGTTATGGCCTCCGCCGTTTCCTACCTTGGAAGTTGTAGTGTAATCATTTTAGAAACTGATACACGCACGTCTCAAATAGACGTTTTGAAAAAGTGATGTCATCGTTTAATGATGGTTGCAGCTAGAGAAGTGGAAACGTCAAATCTAGGCTTGAGAGGATGCGAAGAGCAATCATGTCACGTGGATACACTATTTAAGTCATTATGATAGTGGGAAATAAATTTTGACAATTTGAGGAATTGTTAAAATGCTACTTGTGACAATCACATAATATAATGTATGGAGAATTGGAAGATAAATTGCATATATATTCCTTGGATAGTTTGATTACAAAATAGAGACTAAGTACGAAATGCAAAAAATGGTACAAGTTTCAAATTATTTAATCAAAGTCCTTAGGAAGATTATTTTTCATCTTGGAATATTGGGATTCCCATAGAGACAAACGGCGTTCAATTAATGCCTGTTGTTTCTTCAACTCTTTGATTTCTGGCACTAATTTTTGTGCCGTTTCGAGGTGTCGAATCCCCAATTGTGCCACTTCAATCAATTCTTTCTGTTGGGATTGTTTGATTGTTTCCTGGCGAGACCTGGCATTCTTTATCTTCTCTTCGAGGCGTTTGATTTCCTGTTCCCAGGATGCGATATCCGCCTCACAAGTCTCGTATTCCTCTTGGTTTTCGTACGCTCAAGCTCAAGGGCATTAGCCTTGTTTGTTGCGTCACTGGCAGCTTTCCACGAAGAACCGTGAGAGGTCACTTTTTCTTTGAGTTGTTCGTCAACATTTCGCTTGCGAAGAATATCAGATTGAAGTTGATCGATCAGAGGACTCAGCGAAACAATCACTTGTGAAACTTCCTTTGAAACCAAGAGTAAATCCACCTTCTTCAAAAGATTGTTTAAACTAAAACAGCTGGTGGAATCCTGGCTCAGGACTTCGATGAGGTTGGTTTCGAAGAACTTTTCCTTTATTTGACGAAGGAGGTTAGGAATATCATCCTTCTTACCACTCTCCGCCAATACATTAGAAGAAGTTTCAAGCCTGATGGGCGAAACTTTATCAGCACTCATCATAGTCTTGAGGAAGCTTACAGGGTCATTATTCTTAAGTTGCTCTAGTTCAGCAGGAGTAAGCACTGTAGGGATCTGCTTCGAAGAAGCCACATGAGTGACGATAGTCCCAAAAGTTGAAGTTTCATTATTACCAGGTGTAGGCAAATTGGAAGTTTCATCCGCAGCCTCATGTTCAGAGATAGTGTCTTCGCTTCCAGCTGACTGTTCGACTATATTGTCACTGTTGGAACATTGAGGATTTTCTCCCATGTTTTCATCTTGACGAGTAGGTGGAGAATCGTCATTCGAATGACTTTCTTCAGCATGCACAATTGGAACAATAGTTGCAAGAGGTTGGGCGTCTTCGACAACCGGAGAAAGCACAGGAGATTTGTTAGTCTTTACATTTTTGTCTATTTAATTCTTATATCGAAGACCAAATAATCAACCAATATGAACCAATTCATCACAAATAACAACCTTTTTGACTATGTCCTAGGATCAATCTTGTCGATCCTGCGAGTAACCAAAGTATATTTTATAGTTTGGAAGACTAGCGGTTGTTTACCGGAAATCACCGTAAACAACCGCACATTTAAAAAAGTCAGTTCTCCCACCGTATTACAATTATAAATTCAATTAAATTAATAAATCAGAATTTATGGGGTGTTACAGTTACACTGGGTTAAAAGGGAAAAATTGCAAAACTTCAGAAATTCATAACTTTCGCCTCGGGTATCGGAATTGCGCAAAGTTTATATTGTTAGAAAGCTAGTTAGATGAACTATCTAATAAAATTGGTCCCAAAACCAGAATGTTTGATTTAATAATATTGGAACCCCTCTTAGTGAGCCTTGTCGGGTGAAGTTTTATGTTACTATTTCCCCCGAGAGCAATTTCGTTCCGTATAGGGAACCGAATGCTTGCTTAGTTGTGTGAGACTTGTTTATATTGTGTTTCAACATGTTATGTTATATATGATCATGGATGTTCTATTTCTCAATATGTGGAATATTGATGGCTGCTGTTGCACCCCAAAATTTGCCCATCTAATTATTCTTAATTGGCTTACATATCTCATTCATTTACATCTTAGGTCATTGATAAAATCACGCATCATTAAGCAACCATCGGCAATGGAATCAGAGATCTTAAATTATTAAAGTTTCACTGTTTTTATATTTCAAGACTAATTCTTCTTCAAGAATTTCTTCAAAGTATTTTAGTGGTGGTAGATTGAAATATGAGTGCTACAATATTGAGGATTGACTTCTTCATTCATTTTAATACAATTCTTGGTTTTTATCATATATTTGTTACTTCAAAGGAGAGTTAATTTGGGATTCATTGAGAAGTGAGGACCAATTGAGACAATATTATGGAGAAGCATTTCATTCAAAACAAGGTCAAAATTCAAGTGGAAATCAAATAAGTTTATTTCTTCCTCAGCTATTTCATCCATGGATTTTGAGATTTATTCATTATTACACCAAGAGTTTTCTACAAAGATTCAGTTCAAGATTTTCAAACAGAAGGAGCTTCATAATCATTCAAATCCAATAGTGTTTCAAGTACATTCATCATTCAAGTTCAAATTCAAAAACACAAATAAAACTCACTATTTACAAACCATGCCTATCTTTTGTTACATGTACAAAGACCTACACATACAAACCTTCAATAACCTATCCTAAAGCATGCACTCAAACAGCCACAGAACTTGACTCAAATTAATCCCATTCGCCATGTTCCAATAACTCCTTGGCCACAGTAGGAACCCGTACAAAGTGCTATGCCATTCGCTTGCTTTTACTTGCATCCGAATCCATCCATATCAGTTCAGCCCCATGGCATCCTTGCATCATTCAAACCGCAGACCTAACCACAAAAGAAAAAAACCAGTTTGACATTAGTTCATCACCTATCAATAACCACATTCATGACAATCTCAACTAATGCAATTAAATTCCTATAATCACTAACATTCATGCTAACACCTTACAAAAAATGCATACAACACAAACACACTGGCAGTTTTCAAACAAACCAGCCCCGACATTCTACCACCTAACAGAGTCATAACAGTTCAGATACTTACATACAAAACATTCACTATTTCATAACCATCATAACAGAACTCATTAACTAACTTTCAGAACCTATCCTAACAACTAACAAAATCAGTTAGCTTATCATAACAGAACCAACCAATTGCATAACAGAAAAAACCAATTGCACCAAAGGATGACTGCCACCTCCATCAAAGCCATAAAGGATCCTCATCCATCACAACCTTCCTGAAAGGCGAATACTCGTGTCAAATTAACTGAACGTAGGACTGGAAAACATCACGAAGAGGGGTGGGTTAAGTAGAATTTGAGCCTTTATCCTTTGTTTCTTAAACCGTGAACCCGGCCATGTTACAACCCTCAAAAGTCCTAATTGAAGCAGGGTTCGTTCCGAAAGCATACAAACTGTAAAATCATGACAAAACTGACTCCTAATGTTGCTTGTCCTTGTGTCAGTATCAGTACAACATCACGACAAATAAAAACTTTTTCTTTGAGATTAACATGTGCATTGCATTCTCATTATCCTTGTCAAAACAGAATTGTCTCTAATCAGAGAGTAAGTACTTGATACCAAGGAAAGTTCAACATTGAAATTCCATCGAGCAATCTTACAAAAAGGTTGGTCACCCACTGAGCAAATACCTGAAGCATCCATTTGGTGGAATAGTTCCTCTCAATCTGGGGCATTCATTCCATGATCAACACTGGGGCATACCATTGCAAATCTCCATGATTCAAGTATTATCAAAGTTCTACCTCGAGAGATCATACAAGCTGGGGCAAGCTAGCCACAATTCATCTCTTCATCTTCGATCAAGTGTCAGATATCGAGATAGGTGTTGAGTAGTCAAGCCAAACACCTCACCTCCACAAATTCTATCCTTCAAGCTATAACCTTTTCGCAAGGGCATCCCTCATCCATTCCTTGTATCTCGGAAACAATCATTCCATTCATAGTCATACATGAATCATACATATCATTGCATTCTCATTGGCATTTCTCCCTTAATAATCCAATCATCAATAATCCAGGGGCATCCACCCTACCTTGATTCTCAAACAGAGTGTCAGAACTCCATCTAATCTATTCCCCACATAAAGCAGAAACCCTGACCAACCAATCAGTACATTGCATATAGAACTCATTACATTGCATCTCCAGAAGTACAATAAATCAAACATTTGCATAAGCCAAGTTATTCATCAGATGAGGTCCCTACAAGCGTTCAATTAACAATCCACCTGGATCACTCAGAGTTACCATTGTGGTGTCATCTCTCATAGTCAATCATGTTCGTCTTTCTTCAACCCAGAGTTGATGTTTTTGTGTTCAACCCAGAGTTGATTTTCCTTTCATCTTTTAACCCCGAGTTAATTATCTTTTCCCTCTCAACCCACAGTTGACGGTTATCTTCTTTCTTCCCCACTCAACCCAGAGTTGACGGTTATCTTTTCTTTTATTCAACCCAGAGTTGATCCTTGTCTTTCTTTTCCCACTCAACCCAGAGTTGACGGTTACCCCTTCTTCAACCCAGAGTTGATGTTTTTTGTGTTCAACCCAGAGTTGACGGTTATCTTTTACTCAATCCAGAATTGATTCCTTTTCCCACTCAACCCAGAGTTGATGGCTATTTCTCTCTCAACCCAGAGTTGACGGTTATCCTTTGTCTTTTCCCACTCAACCCAGAGTTGACGGTTATCTTTTATTCAACCCAGAGTTGATCTCTTTCCCACTCAACCCAGAGTTGACGGTTATTCTTTTTCAATCCAGAGTTGATCTTTTACTTCTCAACCCAGAGTTGACAGTCATCTTTCATTCAATCCAGAATTGATTCCTTTTCCCACTCAACCCAGAGTTGACGGTTATCTGTTGTCCCTTCCCACTTAACCCAGAGTTGACGGTCATCCTTTCTTATTTCCCTCTCAACCCAGAGTTAACGATTATCTCCTGTCTTTCCCACTCGACCCAGAGTTGACGGTTATTTCTGATTGTTCATCTTTCCTTTTTCAACCCAGAGTTGATGTTCTTACTTTCTTTCTCAACCCAGAGTTGGTACCTATATCTTGTCCCATTAATACTGATTTCCCTTTCCGTTCTCAACCCAGAGTTGATGTTTACCTCTTATCAAACCCAGAGTTGACTTCCCTCTATTCTTCGACCCAGAGTTGATCTACTTTTTCTCCTCGACCCAGGGTCGATGTTTATTTCGTCCCTAACCCAGAGTTAATTTGTTCAACCCAGAGTTGATACAATCTTCCTCAGTGGATTTGACACCATTTCCTCCCCAATGGATCACATCTCTCATCAGGCAAATTTTCAGGTTCTTTTGGTATTTAATCTTCTTCCACCTTGAACATTCGAAAGGCTAACGCCAATCTCACCATCAGGTTATAGATGATTAAATAGGGGCAGCAGTTGCACCCCAAAATTTGCCCATCTAATTATTCTTAATTGGCTTACATATCTCATTCATTTACATCTTAGGTCATCGATAAAATCACGCATCATTAAGCAACCATCGGCATTGGAATCAGAGATCTTAAATTATTAAAGTTTCACTGTTTTTATACTTCGAGACTAATTCTTCTTCAAGGATTTCTTCAAAGTATTTTAGTGGTGGTAGATTGAAATATGAGTGCTACAATATTGAGGATTGACTTCTTCATTCATTTTAATACAATTCTTGGTTTTTATCATATATTTGTTACTTCAAAGGAGAGTTAATTTGGGATTCATTGAGAAGTGAGGACCAATTGAGACAATATTATGGAGAAGCATTTCATTCAAAACAAGGTCAAAATTCAAGTGGAAATCAAATAAGTTTATTTCTTCCTCAGCTATTTCATCCATGGATTTTGAGATTTATTCATTATTACACCAAGAGTTTTCTACAAAGATTCAGTTCAAGATTTTCAAACAGAAGGAGCTTCATAATCATTCAAATCCAATAGTGTTTCAAGTACATTCATCATTCAAGTTCAAATTCAAAAACACAAATAAAACTCACTATTTACAAACCATGCCTATCTTTTGTTACATGTACAAAGACCTACACATACAAACCTTCAATAACCTATCCTAAAGCATGCACTCAAACAGCCACAGAACTTGACTCAAATTAATCCCATTCGCCATGTTCCAATAACTCCTTGGCCACAGTAGGAACCCGTACAAAGTGCTATGCCATTCGCTTGCTTTTACTTGCATCCGAATCCATCCATATCAGTTCAGCCCCATGGCATCCTTGCATCATTCAAACCGCAGACCTAACCACAAAAGAAAAAAACCAGTTTGACATTAGTTCATCACCTATCAATAACCACATTCATGACAATCTCAACTAATGCAATTAAATTCCTATAATCACTAACATTCATGCTAACACCTTACAAAAAATGCATACAACACAAACACACTGGCAGTTTTCAAACAAACCAGCCCCGACATTCTACCACCTAACAGAGTCATAACAGTTCAGATACTTACATACAAAACATTCACTATTTCATAACCATCATAACAGAACTCATTAACTAACTTTCAGAACCTATCCTAACAACTAACAAAATCAGTTAGCTTATCATAACAGAACCAACCAATTGCATAACAGAAAAAACCAATTGCACCAAAGGATGACTGCCACCTCCATCAAAGCCATAAAGGATCCTCATCCATCACAACCTTCCTGAAAGGCGAATACTCGTGTCAAATTAACTGAACGTAGGACTGGAAAACATCACGAAGAGGGGTGGGTTAAGTAGAATTTGAGCCTTTATCCTTTGTTTCTTAAACCGTGAACCCGGCCATGTTACAACCCTCAAAAGTCCTAATTGAAGCAGGGTTCGTTCCGAAAGCATACAAACTGTAAAATCATGACAAAACTGACTCCTAATGTTGCTTGTCACTTGTGTCAGTATCAGTACAACATCACGACAAATAAAAACTTTTTCTTTGAGATTAACATGTGCATTGCATTCTCATTATCCTTGTCAAAACAGAATTGTCTCTAATCAGAGAGTAAGTACTTGATACCAAGGAAAGTTCAACATTGAAATTCCATCGAGCAATCTTACAAAAAGGTTGGTCACCCACTGAGCAAATACCTGAAGCATCCATTTGGTGGAATAGTTCCTCTCAATCTGGGGCATTCATTCCATGATCAACACTGGGGCATACCATTGCAAATCTCCATGATTCAAGCATTATCAAAGTTCTACCTCGAGAGATCATACAAGCTGGGGCAAGCTAGCCACAATTCATCTCTTCATCTTCGATCAAGTGTCAGATATCGAGATAGGTGTTGAGTAGTCAAGCCAAACACCTCACCTCCACAAATTCTATCCTTCAAGCTATAACCTTTTCGCAAGGGCATCCCTCATCCATTCCTTGTATCCGGAAACAATCATTCCATTCATAGTCATACATGAATCATACATATCATTGCATTCTCATTGGCATTTCTCCCTTAATAATCCAATCATCAATAATCCAGGGGCATCCACCCTACCTTGATTCTCAAACAGAGTGTCAGAACTCCATCTAATCTATTCCCCACATAAAGCAGAAACCCTGACCAACCAATCAGTACACTGCATATAGAACTCATTACATTGCATCTCCAGAAGTACAATAAATCAAACATTTGCATAAGCCAAGTTATTCATCAGATGAGGTCCCTACAAGCGTTCAATTAACAATCCACCTGGATCACTCAGAGTTACCATTGTGGTGTCATCTCTCATAGTCAATCATGTTCGTCTTTCTTCAACCCAGAGTTGATGTTTTTGTGTTCAACCCAGAGTTGATTTTCCTTTCATCTTTTAACCCCGAGTTAATTATCTTTTCCCTCTCAACCCACAGTTGACGGTTATCTTCTTTCTTCCCCACTCAACCCAGAGTTGACGGTTATCTTTTCTTTTATTCAACCCAGAGTTGATCCTTGTCTTTCTTTTCCCACTCAACCCAGAGTTGACGGTTACCCCTTCTTCAACCCAGAGTTGATGTTTTTTGTGTTCAACCCAGAGTTGACGGTTATCTTTTACTCAATCCAGAATTGATTCCTTTTCCCACTCAACCCAGAGTTGATGGCTATTTCTCTCTCAACCCAGAGTTGACGGTTATCCTTTGTCTTTTCCCACTCAACCCAGAGTTGACGGTTATCTTTTATTCAACCCAGAGTTGATCTCTTTCCCACTCAACCCAGAGTTGACGGTTATTCTTTTTCAATCCAGAGTTGATCTTTTACTTCTCAACCCAGAGTTGACAGTCATCTTTCATTCAATCCAGAATTGATTCCTTTTCCCACTCAACCCAGAGTTGACGGTTATCTGTTGTCCCTTCCCACTTAACCCAGAGTTGACGGTCATCCTTTCTTATTTCCCTCTCAACCCAGAGTTAACGATTATCTCCTGTCTTTCCCACTCGACCCAGAGTTGACGGTTATTTCTGATTGTTCATCTTTCCTTTTTCAACCCAGAGTTGATGTTCTTACTTTCTTTCTCAACCCAGAGTTGGTACCTATATCTTGTCCCATTAATACTGATTTCCCTTTCCGTTCTCAACCCAGAGTTGATGTTTACCTCTTATCAAACCCAGAGTTGACTTCCCTCTATTCTTCGACCCAGAGTTGATCTACTTTTTCTCCTCGACCCAGGGTCGATGTTTATTTCGTCCCTAACCCAGAGTTAATTTGTTCAACCCAGAGTTGATACAATCTTCCTCAGTGGATTTGACACCATTTCCTCCCCAATGGATCACATCTCTCATCAGGAAAATTTTCAGGTTCTTTTGGTATTTAATCTTCTTCCACCTTGAACATTCGAAAGGCTAACGCCAATCTCACCATCAGGTTACAGATGATTAAATAGGGGCAGCTGTTGCACCCCAAAATTTGCCCATCTAATTATTCTTAATTGGCTTACATATCTCATTCATTTACATCTTAGGTCATCGATAAAATCACGCATCATTAAGCAACCATCGGCATTGGAATCAGAGATCTTAAATTATTAAAGTTTCACTGTTTTTATACTTCGAGACTAATTCTTCTTCAAGGATTTCTTCAAAGTATTTTAGTGGTGGTAGATTGAAATATGAGTGCTACAATATTGAGGATTGACTTCTTCATTCATTTTAATACAATTCTTGGTTTTTATCATATATTTGTTACTTCAAAGGAGAGTTAATTTGGGATTCATTGAGAAGTGAGGACCAATTGAGACAATATTATGGAGAAGCATTTCATTCAAAACAAGGTCAAAATTCAAGTGGAAATCAAATAAGTTTATTTCTTCCTCAGCTATTTCATCCATGGATTTTGAGATTTATTCATTATTACACCAAGAGTTTTCTACAAAGATTCAGTTCAAGATTTTCAAACAGAAGGAGCTTCATAATCATTCAAATCCAATAGTGTTTCAAGTACATTCATCATTCAAGTTCAAATTCAAAAACACAAATAAAACTCACTATTTACAAACCATGCCTATCTTTTGTTACATGTACAAAGACCTACACATACAAACCTTCAATAACCTATCCTAAAGCATGCACTCAAACAGCCACAGAACTTGACTCAAATTAATCCCATTCGCCATGTTCCAATAACTCCTTGGCCACAGTAGGAACCCGTACAAAGTGCTATGCCATTCGCTTGCTTTTACTTGCATCCGAATCCATCCATATCAGTTCAGCCCCATGGCATCCTTGCATCATTCAAACCGCAGACCTAACCACAAAAGAAAAAAACCAGTTTGACATTAGTTCATCACCTATCAATAACCACATTCATGACAATCTCAACTAATGCAATTAAATTCCTATAATCACTAACATTCATGCTAACACCTTACAAAAAATGCATACAACACAAACACACTGGCAGTTTTCAAACAAACCAGCCCCGGCATTCTACCACCTAACAGAGTCATAACAGTTCAGATACTTACATACAAAACATTCACTATTTCATAACCATCATAACAGAACTCATTAACTAACTTTCAGAACCTATCCTAACAACTAACAAAATCAGTTAGCTTATCATAACAGAACCAACCAATTGCATAACAGAAAAAACCAATTGCACCAAAGGATGACTGCCACCTCCATCAAAGCCATAAAGGATCCTCATCCATCACAACCTTCCTGAAAGGCGAATACTCGTGTCAAACTAACTGAACGTAGGACTGGAGAACATCACGAAGAGGGGTGGGTTAAGTAGAATTTGAGCCTTTATCCTTTGTTTCTTAAACCGTGAACCCGGCCACGTTACAACCCTCAAAAGTCCTAATTGAAGCAGGGTTCGTTCCGAAAGCATACAAACTGTAAAATCATGACAAAACTGACTCCTAATGTTGCTTGTCACTTGTGTCAGTATCAGTACAACATCACGACAAATAAAAACTTTTTCTTTGAGATTAACATGTGCATTGCATTCTCATTATCCTTGTCAAAACAGAATTGTCTCTAATCAGAGAGTAAGTACTTGATACCAAGGAAAGTTCAACATTGAAATTCCATCGAGCAATCTTACAAAAAGGTTGGTCACCCACTGAGCAAATACCTGAAGCATCCATTTGGTGGAATAGTTCCTCTCAATCTGGGGCATTCATTCCATGATCAACACTGGGGCATACCATTGCAAATCTCCATGATTCAAGCATTATCAAAGTTCTACCTCGAGAGATCATACAAGCTGGGGCAAGCTAGCCACAATTCATCTCTTCATCTTCGATCAAGTGTCAGATATCGAGATAGGTGTTGAGTAGTCAAGCCAAACACCTCACCTCCACAAATTCTATCCTTCAAGCTATAACCTTTTCGCAAGGGCATCCCTCATCCATTCCTTGTATCCTAGAAACAATCATTCCATTCATAGTCATACATGAATCATACATATCATTGCATTCTCATTGGCATTTCTCCCTTAATAATCCAATCATCAATAATCCAGGGGCATCCACCCTACCTTGATTCTCAAACAGAGTGTCAGAACTCCATCTAATCTATTCCCCACATAAAGCAGAAACCCTGACCAACCAATCAGTACACTGCATATAGAACTCATTACATTGCATCTCCAGAAGTACAATAAATCAAACATTTGCATAAGCCAAGTTATTCATCAGATGAGGTCCCTACAAGCGTTCAATTAACAATCCACCTGGATCACTCAGAGTTACCATTGTGGTGTCATCTCTCATAGTCAATCATGTTCATCTTTCTTCAACCCAGAGTTGATGTTTTTGTGTTCAGCCCAGAGTTGATTTTCCTTTCATCTTTTAACCCCGAGGTAATTATCTTTTCCCTCTCAACCCACAGTTGACGGTTATCTTCTTTCTTCCCCACTCAACCCAGAGTTGACGGTTATCTTTTCTTTTATTCAACCCAGAGTTGATCCTTGTCTTTCTTTTCCCACTCAACCCAGAGTTGACGGTTACCCCTTCTTCAACCCAGAGTTGATGTTTTTTGTGTTCAACCCAGAGTTGACGGTTAACTTTTACTCAATCCAGAATTGATTCCTTTTCCCACTCAACCAAGAGTTGATGGTTATTTCTCTCTCAACCTAGAGTTGACGGTTATCCTTTGTCTTTTCCCACTCAACCCGGAGTTGACGGTTATCTTTTATTCAACCCAGAGTTGATCTCTTTCCCACTCAACCCAGAGTTGACGGTTATTCTTTTTCAATCCAGAGTTGATCTTTTACTTCTCAACCCAGAGTTGACAGTCATCTTTCATTCAATCCAGAATTGATTCCTTTTCCCACTCAACCCAGAGTTGACGGTTATCTGTTGTCCCTTCCCACTCAACCCAGAGTTGACGGTCATCCTTTCTTATTTCCCTCTCAACCCAGAGTTAACGATTATCTCCTGTCTTTCCCACTCGACCCAGAGTTGACGGTTATTTCTGATTGTTCATCTTTCCTTTTTCAACCCAGAGTTGATGTTCTTACTTTCTTTCTCAACCCAGAGTTGGTACCTATATCTTGTCCCATTAATACTGATTTCCCTTTCCGTTCTCAACCCAGAGTTGATGTTTACCTCTTATCAAACCCAGAGTTGACTTCCCTCTATTCTTCGACCCAGAGTTGATCTACTTTTTCTCCTCGACCCAGGGTCGATGTTTATTTCGTCCCTAACCCAGAGTTAATTTGTTCAACCCAGAGTTGATACAATCTTCCTCAGTGGATTTGACACCATTTCCTCCCCAATGGATCACATCTCTCATCAGGAAAATTTTCAGGTTCTTTTGGTATTTAATCTTCTTCCACCTTGAACATTCGAAAGGCTAACACCAATCTCACCATCAGGTTACAGATGATTAAATAGGGGCAGCTGTTGCACCCCAAAATTTGCCCATCTAATTATTCTTAATTGGCTTACATATCTCATTCATTTACATCTTAGGTCATCGATAAAATCACGCATCATTAAGCAACCATCGGCATTGGAATCAGAGATCTTAAATTATTAAAGTTTCACTGTTTTTATACTTCGAGACTAATTCTTCTTCAAGGATTTCTTCAAAGTATTTTAGTGGTGGTAGATTGAAATATGAGTGCTACAATATTGAGGATTGACTTCTTCATTCATTTTAATACAATTCTTGGTTTTTATCATATATTTGTTACTTCAAAGGAGAGTTAATTTGGGATTCATTGAGAAGTGAGGACCAATTGAGACAATATTATGGAGAAGCATTTCATTCAAAACAAGGTCAAAATTCAAGTGGAAATCAAATAAGTTTATTTCTTCCTCAGCTATTTCATCCATGGATTTTGAGATTTATTCATTATTACACCAAGAGTTTTCTACAAAGATTCAGTTCAAGATTTTCAAACAGAAGGAGCTTCATAATCATTCAAATCCAATAGTGTTTCAAGTACATTCATCATTCAAGTTCAAATTCAAAAACACAAATAAAACTCACTATTTACAAACCATGCCTATCTTTTGTTACATGTACAGAGACCTACACATACAAACCTTCAATAACCTATCCTAAAGCATGCACTCAAACAGCCACAGAACTTGACTCAAATTAATCCCATTCGCCATGTTCCAATAACTCCTTGGCCACAGTAGGAACCCGTACAAAGTGCTATGCCATTCGCTTGCTTTTACTTGCATCCGAATCCATATATATCAGTTCAGCCCCATGGCATCCTTGCATCATTCAAACCACAGACCTAACCATAAAAGAAAAAAACCAGTTTGACATTAGTTCATTACCTATCAATAACCACATTCATGACAATCTCAACTAATGCAATTAAATTCCTATAATCACTAACATTCATGATAACACCTTACAAAAAAAGCATACAACACAAACACACTGGCAGTTTTCAAACAAACCAGCCCCGGCATTCTACCACCTAACAGAGTCATAACAGTTCAGATACTTACATACAAAACATTCACTATTTCATAACCATCATAACAGAACTCATTAACTAACTTTCAGAACCTATCCTAACAACTAACAAAATCAGTTAGCTTATCATAACAGAACCAACCAATTGCATAACAGAAAAAACCAATTGCACCAAAGGATGACTGCCACCTCCATCAAAGCCATAAAGGATCCTCATCCATCACAACCTTCCTGAAAGGCGAATACTCGTGTCAAACTAACTGAACGTAGGACTGGAGAACATCACGAAGAGGGGTGGGTTAAGTAGAATTTGAGCCTTTATCCTTTAGTTCTTAAACCGTGAACCCGGCCAAGTTACAACCCTCAAAAGTCCTAATTGAAGCAGGGTTCGTTCCGAAAGCATACAAACTGTAAAATCATGACAAAACTGACTCCTAATGTTGCTTGTCACTTGTGTCAGTATCAGTACAACATCACGACAAATAAAAACTTTTTCTTTGAGATTAACATGTGCATTGCATTCTCATTATCCTTGTCAAAACAGAATTGTCTCTAATCAGAGAGTAAGTACTTGATACCAAGGAAAGTTCAACATTGAAATTCCATCGAGCAATCTTACAAAAAGGTTGGTCACCCACTGAGCAAATACCTGAAGCATCCATTTGGTGGAATAGTTCCTCTCAATCTGGGGCATTCATTCCATGATCAACACTGGGGCATACCATTGCAAATCTCCATGATTCAAGCATTATCAAAGTTCTACCTCGAGAGATCATACAAGCTGGGGCAAGCTAGCCACAATTCATCTCTTCATCTTCGATCAAGTGTCAGATATCGAGATAGGTGTTGAGTAGTCAAGCCAAACACCTCACCACCACAAATTCTATCCTTCAAGCTATAACCTTTTCGCAAGGGCATCCCTCATCCATTCCTTGTATCCCAGAAACAATCATTCCATTCATAGTCTTACATGAATCATACATATCATTGCATTTGCATTGGCATTTCTCCCTTAATAATCCAATCATCAATAATCCAGGGGCATCCACCCTACCTTGATTCTCAAACAGAGTGTCAGAACTCCATCTAATCTATTCCCCACATAAAGCAGAAACCCTGACCAACCAATCAGTACACTGCATATAGAACTCATTACATTGCATCTCCAGAAGTACAATAAATCAAACATTTGCATAAGCCAAGTTATTCATCAGATGAGGTCCCTACAAGCGTTCAATTAACAATCCACCTGGATCACTCAGAGTTACCATTGTGGTGTCATCTCTCATAGTCAATCATGTTCGTCTTTCTTCAACCCAGAGTTGACGGTTATCTTTTACTCAATCCAGAATTGATTCCTTTTCCCACTCAACCCAGAGTTGATGGCTATTTCTCTCTCAACCCAGAGTTGACGGTTATCCTTTGTCTTTTCCCACTCAACCCAGAGTTGACGGTTATCTTTTATTCAACCCAGAGTTGATCTCTTTCCCACTCAACCCAGAGTTGACGGTTATTCTTTTTCAATCCAGAGTTGATCTTTTACTTCTCAACCCAGAGTTGACAGTCATCTTTCATTCAATCCAGAATTGATTCCTTTTCCCACTCAACCCAGAGTTGACGGTTATCTGTTGTCCCTTCCCACTTAACCCAGAGTTGACGGTCATCCTTTCTTATTTCCCTCTCAACCCAGAGTTAACGATTATCTCCTGTCTTTCCCACTCGACCCAGAGTTGACGGTTATTTCTGATTGTTCATCTTTCCTTTTTCAACCCAGAGTTGATGTTCTTACTTTCTTTCTCAACCCAGAGTTGGTACCTATATCTTGTCCCATTAATACTGATTTCCCTTTCCGTTCTCAACCCAGAGTTGATGTTTACCTCTTATCAAACCCAGAGTTGACTTCCCTCTATTCTTCGACCCAGAGTTGATCTACTTTTTCTCCTCGACCCAGGGTCGATGTTTATTTCGTCCCTAACCCAGAGTTAATTTGTTCAACCCAGAGTTGATACAATCTTCCTCAGTGGATTTGACACCATTTCCTCCCCAATGGATCACATCTCTCATCAGGCAAATTTTCAGGTTCTTTTGGTATTTAATCTTCTTCCACCTTGAACATTCGAAAGGCTAACGCCAATCTCACCATCAGGTTACAGATGATTAAATAGGGGCAGCTGTTGCACCCCAAAATTTGCCCATCTAATTATTCTTAATTGGCTTACATATCTCATTCATTTACATCTTAGGTCATCGATAAAATCACGCATCATTAAGCAACCATCGGCATTGGAATCAGAGATCTTAAATTATTAAAGTTTCACTGTTTTTATACTTCGAGACTAATTCTTCTTCAAGGATTTCTTCAAAGTATTTTAGTGGTGGTAGATTGAAATATGAGTGCTACAATATTGAGGATTGACTTCTTCATTCATTTTAATACAATTCTTGGTTTTTATCATATATTTGTTACTTCAAAGGAGAGTTAATTTGGGATTCATTGAGAAGTGAGGACCAATTGAGACAATATTATGGAGAAGCATTTCATTCAAAACAAGGTCAAAATTCAAGTGGAAATCAAATAAGTTTATTTCTTCCTCAGCTATTTCATCCATGGATTTTGAGATTTATTCATTATTACACCAAGAGTTTTCTACAAAGATTCAGTTCAAGATTTTCAAACAGAAGGAGCTTCATAATCATTCAAATCCAATAGTGTTTCAAGTACATTCATCATTCAAGTTCAAATTCAAAAACACAAATAAAACTCACTATTTACAAACCATGCCTATCTTTTGTTACATGTACAAAGACCTACACATACAAACCTTCAATAACCTATCCTAAAGCATGCACTCAAACAGCCACAGAACTTGACTCAAATTAATCCCATTCGCCATGTTCCAATAACTCCTTGGCCACAGTAGGAACCCGTACAAAGTGCTATGCCATTCGCTTGGTTTTACTTGCATCCGAATCCATCCATATCAGTTCAGCCCCATGGCATCCTTGCATCATTCAAACCGCAGACCTAACCACAAAAGAAAAAAACCAGTTTGACATTAGTTCATCACCTATCAATAACCACATTCATGACAATCTCAACTAATGCAATTAAATTCCTATAATCACTAACATTCATGCTAACACCTTACAAAAAATGCATACAACACAAACACACTGGCAGTTTTCAAACAAACCAGCCCCGACATTCTACCACCTAACAGAGTCATAACAGTTCAGATACTTACATACAAAACATTCACTATTTCATAACCATCATAACAGAACTCATTAACTAACTTTCAGAACCTATCCTAACAACTAACAAAATCAGTTAGCTTATCATAACAGAACCAACCAATTGCATAACAGAAAAAACCAATTGCACCAAAGGATGACTGCCACCTCCATCAAAGCCATAAAGGATCCTCATCCATCACAACCTTCCTGAAAGGCGAATACTCGTGTCAAACTAACTGAACGTAGGACTGGAGAACATCACGAAGAGGGGTGGGTTAAGTAGAATTTGAGCCTTTATCCTTTAGTTCTTAAACCGTGAACCCGGCCAAGTTACAACCCTCAAAAGTCCTAATTGAAGCAGGGTTCATTCCGAAAGCATACAAACTGTAAAATCATGACAAAACTGACTCCTAATGTTGCTTGTCACTTGTGTCAGTATCAGTACAACATCACGACAAATAAAAACTTTTTCTTTGAGATTAACATGTGCATTGCATTCTCATTATCCTTGTCAAAACAGAATTGTCTCTAATCAGAGAGTAAGTACTTGATACCAAGGAAAGTTCAACATTGAAATTCCATCGAGCAATCTTACAAAAAGGTTGGTCACCCACTGAGCAAATACCTGAAGCATCCATTTGGTGGAATAGTTCCTCTCAATCTGGGGCATTCATTCCATGATCAACACTGGGGCATACCATTGCAAATCTCCATGATTCAAGCATTATCAAAGTTCTACCTCGAGAGATCATACAAGCTGGGGCAAGCTAGCCACAATTCATCTCTTCATCTTCGATCAAGTGTCAGATATCGAGATAGGTGTTGAGTAGTCAAGCCAAACACCTCACCACCACAAATTCTATCCTTCAAGCTATAACCTTTTCGCAAGGGCATCCCTCATCCATTCCTTGTATCCCAGAAACAATCATTCCATTCATAGTCTTACATGAATCATACATATCATTGCATTCGCATTGGCATTTCTCCCTTAATAATCCAATCATCAATAATCCAGGGGCATCCACCCTACCTTGATTCTCAAACAGAGTGTCAGAACTCCATCTAATCTATTCCCCACATAAAGCAGAAACCCTGACCAACCAATCAGTACACTGCATATAGAACTCATTACATTGCATCTCCAGAAGTACAATAAATCAAACATTTGCATAAGCCAAGTTATTCATCAGATGAGGTCCCTACAAGCGTTCAATTAACAATCCACCTGGATCACTCAGAGTTACCATTGTGGTGTCATCTCTCATAGTCAATCATGTTCGTCTTTCTTCAACCCAGAGTTGATGTTTTTGTGTTCAACCCAGAGTTGATTTTCCTTTCATCTTTTAACCCCGAGTTAATTATCTTTTCCCTCTCAACCCACAGTTGACGGTTATCTTCTTTCTTCCCCACTCAACCCAGAGTTGACGGTTATCTTTTCTTTTATTCAACCCAGAGTTGATCCTTGTCTTTCTTTTCCCACTCAACCCAGAGTTGACGGTTACCCCTTCTTCAACCTAGAGTTGATGTTTTTTGTGTTCAACCCAGAGTTGATGGTTATCTTTTACTCAATCCAGAATTGATTCCTTTTCCCACTCAACCCAGAGTTGATGGTTATTTCTCTCTCAACCCAGAGTTGACGGTTATCCTTTGTCTTTTCCCACTCAACCCAGAGTTGACGGTTATCTTTTATTCAACCCAGAGTTGATCTCTTTCCCACTCAACCCAGAGTTGACGGTTATTCTTTTTCAATCCAGAGTTGATCTTTTACTTCTCAACCCAGAGTTGACAGTCATCTTTCATTCAATCCAGAATTGATTCCTTTTCCCACTCAACCCAGAGTTGACGGTTATCTGTTGTCCCTTCCCACTCAACCCAGAGTTGACGGTCATCCTTTCTTATTTCCCTCTCAACCCAGAGTTAACGATTATCTCCTGTCTTTCCCACTCGACCCAGAGTTGACGGTTATTTCTGATTGTTCATCTTTCCTTTTTCAACCCAGAGTTGATGTTCTTACTTTCTTTCTCAACCCAGAGTTGGTACCTATATCTTGTCCCATTAATACTGATTTCCCTTTCCGTTCTCAACCCAGAGTTGATGTTTACCTCTTATCAAACCCAGAGTTGACTTCCCTCTATTCTTCGACCCAGAGTTGATCTACTTTTTCTCCTCGACCCAGGGTCGATGTTTATTTCGTCCCTAACCCAGAGTTAATTTGTTCAACCCAGAGTTGATACAATCTTCCTCAGTGGATTTGACACCATTTCCTCCCCAATGGATCACATCTCTCATCAGGCAAATTTTCAAGTTCTTTTGGTATTTAATCTTCTTCCACCTTGAACATTCGAAAGGCTAACGCCAATCTCACCATCAGGTTACAGATGATTAAATAGGGGCAGCTGTTGCACCCCAAAATTTGCCCATCTAATTATTCTTAATTGGCTTACATATCTCATTCATTTACATCTTAGGTCATCGATAAAATCACGCATCGTTAAGCAACCATCGGCATTGGAATCAGAGATCTTAAATTATTAAAGTTTCACTGTTTTTATACTTCGAGACTAATTCTTCTTCAAGGATTTCTTCAAAGTATTTTAGTGGTGGTAGATTGAAATATGAGTGCTACAATATTGAGGAATGACTTCTTCATTCATTTTAATACAATTCTTGGTTTTTATCATATATTTGTTACTTCAAAGGAGAGTTAATTTGGGATTCATTGAGAAGTGAGGACCAATTGAGACAATATTATGGAGAAGCATTTCATTCAAAACAAGGTCAAAATTCAAGTGGAAATCAAATAAGTTTATTTCTTCCTCAGCTATTTCATCCATGGATTTTGAGATTTATTCATTATTACACCAAGAGTTTTCTACAAAGATTCAGTTCAAGATTTTCAAACAGAAGGAGCTTCATAATCATTCAAATCCAATAGTGTTTCAAGTACATTCATCATTCAAGTTCAAATTCAAAAACACAAATAAAACTCACTATTTACAAACCATGCCTATCTTTTGTTACATGTACAAAGACCTACACATACAAACCTTCAATAACCTATCCTAAAGCATGCACTCAAACAGCCACAGAACTTGACTCAAATTAATCCCATTCGCCATGTTCCAATAACTCCTTGGCCACAGTAGGAACCCGTACAAAGTGCTATGCCATTCGCTTGCTTTTACTTGCATCCGAATCCATCCATATCAGTTCAGCCCCATGGCATCCTTGCATCATTCAAACCGCAGACCTAACCACAAAAGAAAAAAACCAGTTTGACATTAGTTCATCACCTATCAATAACCACATTCATGACAATCTCAACTAATGCAATTAAATTCCTATAATCACTAACATTCATGCTAACACCTTACAAAAAATGCATACAACACAAACACACTGGCAGTTTTCAAACAAACCAGCCCCGGCATTCTACCACCTAACAGAGTCATAACAGTTCAGATACTTACATACAAAACATTCACTATTTTATAAGCATCATAACAGAACTCATTAACTAACTTTCAGAACCTATCCTAACAACTAACAAAATCAGTTAGCTTATCATAACAGAACCAACCAATTGCATAACAGAAAAAACCAATTGCACCAAAGGATGACTGCCACCTCCATCAAAGCCATAAAGGATCCTCATCCATCACAACCTTCCTGAAAGGCGAATACTCGTGTCAAACTAACTGAACGTAGGACTGGAGAACATCACGAAGAGGGGTGGGTTAAGTAGAATTTGAGCCTTTATCCTTTGTTTCTTAAACCGTGAACCCGGCCACGTTACAACCCTCAAAAGTCCTAATTGAAGCAGGGTTCGCTCCGAAAGCATACAAACTGTAAAATCATGACAAAACTGACTCCTAATGTTGCTTGTCACTTGTGTCAGTATCAGTACAACATCACGACAAATAAAAACTTTTTCTTTGAGATTAACATGTGCATTGCATTCTCATTATCCTTGTCAAAACAGAATTGTCTCTAATCAGAGAGTAAGTACTTGATACCAAGGAAAGTTCAACATTGAAATTCCATCGAGCAATCTTACAAAAAGGTTGGTCACCCACTGAGCAAATACCTGAAGCATCCATTTGGTGGAATAGTTCCTCTCAATCTGGGGCATTCATTCCATGATCAACACTGGGGCATACCATTGCAAATCTCCATGATTCAAGCATTATCAAAGTTCTACCTCGAGAGATCATACAAGCTGGAGCAAGCTAGCCACAATTCATCTCTTCATCTTCGATCAAGTGTCAGATATCGAGATAGGTGTTGAGTAGTCAAGCCAAACACCTCACCTCCACAAATTCTATCCTTCAAGCTATAACCTTTTCGCAAGGGCATCCCTCATCCATTCCTTGTATCCCGGAAATAATCATTCCATTCATAGTCATACATGAATCATACATATCATTGCATTCTCATTGGCATTTCTCCCTTAATAATCCAATCATCAATAATCCAGGGGCATCCACCCTACCTTGATTCTCAAACAGAGTGTCAGAACTCCATCTAATCTATTCCCCACATAAAGCAGAAACCCTGACCAACCAATCAGTACATTGCATATAGAACTCATTACATTGCATCTCCAGAAGTACAATAAATCAAACATTTGCATAAGCCAAGTTATTCATCAGATGAGGTCCCTACAAGCGTTCAATTAACAATCCACCTGGATCACTCAGAGTTACCATTGTGGTGTCATCTCTCATAGTCAATCATGTTCATCTTTCTTCAACCCAGAGTTGATGTTTTTGTGTTCAACCCAGAGTTGATTTTCCTTTCATCTTTTAACCCCGAGTTAATTATCTTTTCCCTCCCAACCCACAGTTGACGGTTATCTTCTTTCTTCCCCACTCAACCCAGAGTTGACGGTTATCTTTTCTTTTATTCACCCCAGAGTTGATCATTGTCTTTCTTTTCCCACTCAACCCAGAGTTGACGGTTACCCCTTCTTCAACCCAGAGTTGATGTTTTTTGTGTTCAACCCAGAGTTGACGGTTATCTTTTACTCAATCCAGAATTGATTCCTTTTCCCACTCAACCCAGAGTTGATGGTTATTTCTCTCTCAACCCAGAGTTGACGGTTATCCTTTGTCTTTTCCCACTCAACCCAGAGTTGACGGTTATCTTTTATTCAACCCAGAGTTGATCTCTTTCCCACTCAACCCAGAGTTGACGGTTATTCTTTTTCAATCCAGAGTTGATATTTTACTTCTCAACCCAGAGTTGACAATCATCTTTCATTCAATCCAGAATTGATTCCTTTTCCCACTCAACCCAGAGTTGACGGTTATCTGTTGTCCCTTCCCACTCAACCCAGAGTTGACGGTCATCCTTTCTTATTTCCCTCTCAACCCAGAGTTAACGATTATCTCCTGTCTTTCCCACTCGACCCAGAGTTGACGGTTATTTCTGATTGTTCATCTTTCCTTATTCAACCCAGAGTTGATGTTCTTACTTTCTTTCTCAACCCAGAGTTGGTACCTATATCTTGTCCCATTAATACTGATTTCCCTTTCCGTTCTCAACCCAGAGTTGATGTTTACCTCTTATCAAACCCAGAGTTGACTTCCCTCTATTCTTCGACCCAGAGTTGATCTACTTTTTCTCCTTAACCCAGGGTCGATGTTTATTTCGTCCCTAACCGAGAGTTAATTTGTTCAACCCAGAGTTGATACAATCTTCCTCAGTGGATTTGACACCATTTCCTCCCCAATGGATCACATCTCTCATCAGGAAAATTTTCAGGTTCTTTTGGTAGTTAATCTTCTTCCACCTTGAACATTCGAAAGGCTAACGCCAATCTCACCATCAGGTTACAGATGATTAAATAGGGGCAGCTGTTGCACCCCAAAATTTGCCCATCTAATTATTCTTAATTGGCTTACATATCTCATTCATTTACATCTTAGGTCATCGATAAAATCACGCATCATTAAGCAACCATCGGCATTGGAATCAGAGATCTTAAATTATTAAAGTTTCACTGTTTTTATACTTCGAGACTAATTCTTCTTCAAGGATTTCTTCAAAGTATTTTAGTGGTGGTAGATTGAAATATGAGTGCTACAATATTGAGGATTGACTTCTTCATTCATTTTAATACAATTCTTGGTTTTTATCATATATTTGTTACTTCAAAGGAGAGTTAATTTGGGATTCATTGAGAAGTGAGGACCAATTGAGACAATATTATGGAGAAGCATTTCATTCAAAACAAGGTCAAAATTCAAGTGGAAATCAAATAAGTTTATTTCTTCCTCAACTATTTCATCCATGGATTTTGAGATTTATTCATTATTACACCAAGAGTTTTCTACAAAGATTCAGTTCAAGATTTTCAAACAGAAGGAGCTTCATAATCATTCAAATCCAATAGTGTTTCAAGTACATTCATCATTCAAGTTCAAATTCAAAAACACAAATAAAACTCACTATTTACAAACCATGCCTATCTTTTGTTACATGTACAAAGACCTACACATACAAACCTTCAATAACCTATCCTAAAGCATGCACTCAAACAGCCACAGAACTTGACTCAAATTAATCCCATTCGCCATGTTCCAATAACTCCTTGGCCACAGTAGGAACCCGTACAAAGTGCTATGCCATTCGCTTGCTTTTACTTGCATCCGAATCCATCCATATCAGTTCAGCCCTGTGGACCTCCGTTTTTCTAATCCCGGGCCATACCTCTGTTCTGTAGAGATACGTGAACTGACTCTTTTTTATCGCTTAATGCTTTCGCATTTTGAAAATTCACAAAGTCGCCACCGACCTTTTATTTTATCCAATTAAGGAAAGGTTTATAAAAGAAACAGAAAAAAGACCTTTAAGAAATTCTGGGTAAGGGGGTAGGTTATACAAAGGGAAGGTGTTAGCACCCTTTGTATCCATGGTTATCCATGGGCTCTTAAATTTGCTTAGCTCACTTGTTTTTCGATCACTTTTCAATTGCTTTAGAATGCTCATATGTGGCTTCAAATACTTTTGTAAATTGAATTTTGTAATGATCCGTGTGTGGATGTATACAAAATGCTTGTTTATCTTTCGAAAGATGTTTTGAAAAGAACGTTAACTTTGTAATAATCCGTGTTTGGATGTATACAAAGTATTGTCTTTTTTGAAAGTTTTGTTTTGAAAAACAACAGTGTATGAGAATTTTGTTTGTTTTGATTTGAGCAAGCAAACTAGGAGGTCTACCCTGAGTTGTAAGGTCTTTATCCTATTTCCTTTAAAAATCTATCCTTTCACCGGATATAAACGCAAGGTTCGATTTTGTACTCAAAATAGTAGAATTTTGACTTTGATTTTGAAAAGAATGAGAAGGGATTACCTTAAGAGGTGCAAGTGTGATTGTGTTTGGATTCAGATATTTTATCTTTGAAGTTAGTGATCTAACGGTTCAATTTTATCTTTGACATACACGCAGTTTATATTTGCTGGAAATTAAAATGCGGAAATGTAAAGTGCGGAAAGTAAATCTACGCTATTACATCGATTGTGCAGGAAATGTAAACTAGCCTATTTACATGAATTTGACATCCTATACATTTATCTAGGAATTTAAATTGCAAGAAAAATAAAAGGCATGTTTTTGGATTTTTTTTATGATTGATTTTAATTATAATTAATGCATGATTAATTAAACTAAAATGAAGAAAAAATATGAAAATAGATTTAAACCTAGAAATTAAGTTTAAAATATGTACAAAATATTTGTCAATTAATTTTAAAACAAAACTAATTTTTTTGGAATTTTTGGAATTGATTTGAAATTGATTTAAGTTAATTAAAACATAATTATGCAAATAATTATACAAATAATTAAAACTTAGAGAGAAAATTATTCAAAATATGTAGAAAATTAGTTTATAATATATAAACAATATTTAACATGAAGAACAATTTTTTTTTATGATTTTTTGATTGGTTAGAATAATTAAAAAGCCAATATATAAATATATACTAATTAATTATGCAAAATATTGAAATTTTGAAGAAAAATAAAATATTTTTATTTCAGAAAATAATATATTATTTTAGAAGCCTAAAAATATTTTTTGTGTATTTTTTTGGATTTTTAAAACTATTTTTAATTAATTTAACAAAGAAATTAAAATAAAAATAGAAAATAAAAGGATACTGATCAGGTGTGGAAATTCAATAAGGTCCATGGGATAGGCCCTCATTCTGATGCGTTGGATGGATAATAAATGAAATCAGATGGCTCAGATTGTGAGGGTCCACCAATTATGACGCGCCTGCAAACACTGAAACCAAGGGTTAAGTTTAAAAAAAACGCGCGCTTGCTGTCCAATGAGGTGAGGACACCTCATCATCTTCAACCTATCGCCAGGACTTTTAATAGCGCTTTCTTATCAAAAGCGCTGTAATAGATGAAGCTTAAACCTGGAAAATAACGAATAGGGGTTAGACATAAAAGAAATTAGGCGCGATGGTACCATTCAACTCGTCTTGTTCCACTGAATGTAGCCATGCCCTTTATTTGCTTTAATTTTGGCCCTAATGAAGAACCCTAATTTTGAGCTAAGGAAACCCTAAAATGGTATATGCTACAAACAGCCATTAAAATCCAATTGAAGCTCCAGAAACGACCAGAGCTTCAAACCAAACACAATTATGCATCTACCTCTTGTTAAATATGCGTGTGTTATGAGATATAAGTTGGTTTTAGTTTGAATAAACCGTGGCCTATATAGCTCGATTCAATGAGGTTTAAGACTTGGAAATGATTGGAATTGTTTCAGTGAAGCTCAGAGATGATGTTTGAATGTTTATTTTGTATTGAAATTGACTGAAACTTAAAATTCGAATTTCAAGTTTCTTTGAAAATTACAAGTTGTTACAAGAGTGCTATGTGCTTATGAATGCTACTGAATTCGTTCTCCCTTTGTTACTAAAGTATGCTAGCCTATTTATAAGCCATGGAGTGCTTAAAAACTAAGCTAATAAGCCTTGATTGTCTTTGTTGGAATCTTGACTTTTCAAGCTTAAAATTTAAGCCACCATTGCTTGATCTCCACACCTCTTGCCTTAGGCTTTCCTTGCTGCATAATTAAGTCCCATGTGGAGGCTTTAGCTTAGAAAATAAGCTATGCTTTATCCTTCCTTTTTTTCTTTTTTAATTTAATCTTAAATGATAAAATTAAATCAAAAAAATGGAGAAAAATGTTATGGGCTTGGTCTTGGTCGTGGGAGGCCCATTATATAATGGAAATGATGTTTGAACCATGAAAACTTGGCCCCATTTGGAAAAAATGCATTTTTGAGCAATGTTGGTTTTATGCATTTTCCAAAATTTAGCCAACTTCAACAAGGTGTAAATCCCTCAATTTTTGTCATATAAAGGAGATCTTGCACTTTTTGGAAACCTAAAAGAGTCCTCTAACCAATGCCTTTGGTCTCATGTCAAAATGATTTTTGATGCTCCTTGTGTGTCCTTTTGAAAAAAGTGTCTTTTTGTTGACTTTGAAAATGACCTGTAATGTCTTTGATCATATTTTTCAAATGGTGAATCCAATGACTATGGAATCAATGGCATTTGAAAGATAATTGAATTTCCTTCAAAATGAGCTTTGGTTTGAATTTTTTGGATGAAGGATGAGAGAGTTATGATCAGTCAAAGTTGAGTTGACTTTTCAGGCAAAAACCCTAATTTTGAATCTTAGGGTTTTGTTGATTTTTGATCTTTCCTTGATGAATTATGATCATCCAATGATCAAATGATGAATCCTTTGACAAAATATGGACTTTGACAAAAAATTTCATTTTTGACTGTCTGTTGACTTTTTTGGTCAAACGGGTCGTCTGTTGACTGTTTGAGCTGCTGACGGTGCGTCTGAGTGAATTGAAGTCTGAAAATTTGTATGATGGTACTTTGAAATATATGGATGTGCATGAAATCCATTTTAGGTCTCAAAAACTTGTTTCTCCTGTAAAAACAAGAAAACCCTAGTCAGGGACTGTTTGTGTAGGAGACAGTTAAGCGTACCTGATTTTTGTGCAGTGTTGAGTCTCTGCTAATCACGTGATATTCAGAAGACTTCTAGAACAAAAATCTTGGAATTTTGAATTGTGAAAGATTGATTTGATTGATGGTACAAAACACTGAGAATTGTACTGCCAGCAGTTTGGCTGTCAACTGACTGTCCAGGTATTGGTGTAGCAGTTAGAGTGAAAAATCAACAGTCAAAGTTAATTTTCTTTTTTGTTGTTTTTGCTTTTTTTTTTGTGAAAAATAAAAGTTTATTTACATGACTTGTTAGAAAAACACAGACATAATAAATAACTAATATTTACTGTGTGCGGGCAAAATTACCGATAATAACCCTGAAAATCATTTAATGCACAGAAAAATGAATATTTGACTGGCAGAAAACACATAAAATATTATCTGAGTAATTAAGTAATATTATGACAGATAGTACAACATTTAATACTGACAGTACAAATATTACATACTATATTGAACAGTACGACGAATAAACGGTACATTTAAGAAATAAGAAATACGGCAAATTTTAAGAATGACGATTGATAACCCATGCTACAAATAGTAACATGTAGATGATTGGGAGCATAAGCATCCCAGGTCCACAGTGTTCCGGGCTATGTAGACAGAAGAAAGACATGATCACCGTAGCAATGGTGATGACCATAAGAAAACACGTTTCCCACCGCTTTGCCATTTTGTCGGGAAAGAAGAAAGGATGGATTATGAAGTGGAAATTTGAGAGATGAATTAGAATTTGATGTGAGATTTTATGGAAGAAAATGAGAGGTATTTATAGAATGGAAAGGAGGATAGAGACGTTGGGGAATGATGTGATTCCGTACAAAAGGAAAATTTGAGTGGAAGTAAGATTTGAAAGAAAGTGGAGATAGTGTTGGGAAAAAGAGAGATTTGATTTTTGAAAAAGAGATTTGAAAAGATTTTTGAAAATAATGGAATATAGTACAAAAATTAGTGGGAAACAAAAGATAATAATAATCTACTTGTTACCAGTACAGTCTGAGTTTCCTGATTCTGCGCCTGCAAAAAGATTTAACTCTGTACCAATTGTGTCAGTACTATTTATCTGTAAATAAATAAATAGCATGTGTGAAGTAATAAACAGTTTTGGCGTTTGCGTAAGAATAAATTCAACTGCAAGCCAAATTACTGTATAAGAAAAATTCTAAAAACTAAGTATTTCATATGTCAGGATATTTGTTGAAATAAAAATCCATGATTATATGAGACTCTTAATTTTCAGATTGGAGTTTTCTTGAAAAAAGATGCGGGAAAATTTTGGGGTATAACAAGCCCCATGGCATCCTTGCATCATTCAAACCGCAGACCTAACCACAAAAGAAAAAAACCAGTTTGACATTAGTTCATCACCTATCAATAACCACATTCATGACAATCTCAACTAATGCAATTAAATTCCTATAATCACTAACATTCATGCTAACACCTTACAAAAAATGCATACAACACAAACACACTGGCAGTTTTCAAACAAACCAGCCCCGACATTCTACCACCTAACAGAGTCATAACAGTTCAGATACTTACATACAAAACATTCACTATTTCATAACCATCATAACAGAACTCATTAACTAACTTTCAGAACCTATCCTAACAACTAACAAAATCAGTTAGCTTATCATAACAGAACCAACCAATTGCATAACAGAAAAAACCAATTGCACCAAAGGATGACTGCCACCTCCATCAAAGCCATAAAGGATCCTCATCCATCACAACCTTCTTGAAAGGCGAATACTCGTGTCAAACTAACTGAACGTAGGACTGGAGAACATCACGAAGAGGGGTGGGTTAAGTAGAATTTGAGCCTTTATCCTTTGTTTCTTAAACCGTGAACCCGGCCACGTTACAACCCTCAAAAGTCCTAATTGAAGCAGGGTTCGTTCCGAAAGCATACAAACTGTAAAATCATGACAAAACTGACTCCTAATGTTGCTTGTCACTTGTGTCAGTATCAGTACAACATCACGACAAATAAAAACTTTTTCTTTGAGATTAACATGTGCATTGCATTCTCATTATCCTTGTCAAAACAGAATTGTCTCTAATCAGAGAGTAAGTACTTGATACCAAGGAAAGTTCAACATTGAAATTCCATCGAGCAATCTTACAAAAAGGTTGGTCACCCACTGAGCAAATACCTGAAGCATCCATTTGGTGGAATAGTTCCTCTCAATCTGGGGCATTCATTCCATGATCAACACTGGGGCATACCATTGCAAATCTCCATGATTCAAGCATTATCAAAGTTCTACCTCGAGAGATCATACAAGCTGGAGCAAGCTAGCCACAATTCATCTCTTCATCTTCGATCAAGTGTCAGATATCGAGATAGGTGTTGAGTAGTCAAGCCAAACACCTCACCTCCACAAATTCTATCCTTCAAGCTATAACCTTTTCGCAAGGGCATCCCTCATCCATTCCTTGTATCCCGGAAATAATCATTCCATTCATAGTCATACATGAATCATACATATCATTGCATTCTCATTGGCATTTCTCCCTTAATAATCCAATCATCAATAATCCAGGGGCATCCACCCTACCTTGATTCTCAAACAGAGTGTCAGAACTCCATCTAATCTATTCCCCACATAAAGCAGAAACCCTGACCAACCAATCAGTACATTGCATATAGAACTCATTACATTGCATCTCCAGAAGTACAATAAATCAAACATTTGCATAAGCCAAGTTATTCATCAGATGAGGTCCCTACAAGCGTTCAATTAACAATCCACCTGGATCACTCAGAGTTACCATTGTGGTGTCATCTCTCATAGTCAATCATGTTCATCTTTCTTCAACCCAGAGTTGATGTTTTTGTGTTCAACCCAGAGTTGATTTTCCTTTCATCTTTTAACCCCGAGTTAATTATCTTTTCCCTCCCAACCCACAGTTGACGGTTATCTTCTTTCTTCCCCACTCAACCCAGAGTTGACGGTTATCTTTTCTTTTATTCAACCCAGAGTTAATCATTGTCTTTCTTTTCCCACTCAACCCAGAGTTGACGGTTACCCCTTCTTCAACCCAGAGTTGATGTTTTTTGTGTTCAACCCAGAGTTGACGGTTATCTTTTACTCAATCCAGAATTGATTCCTTTTCCCACTCAACCCAGAGTTGATGGTTATTTCTCTCTCAACCCAGAGTTGACGGTTATCCTTTGTCTTTTCCCACTCAACCCAGAGTTGACGGTTATCTTTTATTCAACCCAGAGTTGATCTCTTTCCCACTCAACCCAGAGTTGACGGTTATTCTTTTTCAATCCAGAGTTGATATTTTACTTCTCAACCCAGAGTTGACAATCATCTTTCATTCAATCCAGAATTGATTCCTTTTCCCACTCAACCCAGAGTTGACGGTTATCTGTTGTCCCTTCCCACTCAACCCAGAGTTGACGGTCATCCTTTCTTATTTCCCTCTCAACCCAGAGTTAACGATTATCTCCTGTCTTTCCCACTCGACCCAGAGTTGACGGTTATTTCTGATTGTTCATCTTTCCTTTTTCAACCCAGAGTTGATGTTCTTACTTTCTTTCTCAACCCAGAGTTGGTACCTATAACTTGTCCCATTAATACTGATTTCCCTTTCCGTTCTCACCCCAGAGTTGATGTTTACCTCTTATCAAACCAAGAGTTTACTTCCCTCTATTCTTCGACCCAGAGTTGATCTACTTTTTCTCCTCGACCCAGGGTCGATGTTTATTTCGTCCCTAACCCAGAGTTAATTTGTTCAACCCAGAGTTGATACAATCTTCCTCAGTGGATTTGACACCATTTCCTCCCCAATGGATCACATCTCTCATCAGGCAAATTTTCAGGTTCTTTTGGTATTTAATCTTCTTCCACCTTGAACATTCGAAAGGATAACGCAAATCTCACCATCAGGTTACAGATGATTAAATAGGGGCAGCTATTGCACCCCAAAATTTGCCCATCTAATTATTCTTAATTGGCTTACATATCTCATTCATTTACATCTTAGGTCATCGATAAAATCACGCATCATTAAGCAACCATCGGCATTGGAATCAGAGATCTTAAATTATTAAAGTTTCACTGTTTTTATACTTCGAGACTAATTCTTCTTCAAGGATTTCTTCAAAGTATTTTAGTGGTGGTAGATTGAAATATGAGTGCTACAATATTGAGGATTGACTTCTTCATTCATTTTAATACAATTCTTGGTTTTTATCATATATTTGTTACTTCAAAGGAGAGTTAATTTGGGATTCATTGAGAAGTGAGGACCAATTGAGACAATATTATGGAGAAGCATTTCATTCAAAACAAGGTCAAAATTCAAGTGGAAATCAAATAAGTTTATTTCTTCCTCAGCTATTTCATCCATGGATTTTGAGATTTATTCATTATTACACCAAGAGTTTTCTACAAAGATT